>NC_057726.1:24342678-24500443 GCF_004010195.1 Chiloscyllium plagiosum
TTTGGACTGTGGGAGGAAACCGGAGCACCCGGAGGAAACCCACGCAGACACGGGGAGAACGTGCAAACTCCACACAGTCAGTCACCCGAGGCGGGAATTAAACTCAGGTCTCTGGCGCTGTGAGGCAGCAGTGCTAACCACTGTGCCACCGTGCCGCCCAAGCCAACACCATCTGAGGGAAAAGGCTCTCACTATCTAATCCTCTGATCATCTTGTATGTCTCTATTAAGTCACTTCTCAACCTTCTTCTCTCTAATGAAAATAGCTTAAAGTCGCTCAGTTTTTCCTCATAAGACCTTCCCTCCAGACCAGGCAACATCCTGGTAAATCTCCTCTGAAACCCTTTCCAATGCTTTCATATCCTTCCTAAAATGCGGCAACCAGAACTGTACGCAATACTCCAAGTTTTGTATAGCTGCAGCATAACCTCATGGCTCCAAAACTCAATCCCTCTACCAATAAAAGGTAACACAACACATGTCTTCCTAACAACCGTATCAACCTGGGTGGCCACTTTCAGGGATCTATGCACAATGACACCAAAATCTCTCTACTCATCCACACTATCAAGAATCTTACCATTAGCACAGTACTCTGTATTCTGGTTACTCCTTCCAGAGTGAATCGCCTCACACTTTTCCACATTAAACTCCATTTGCCACCATTCAGCCCAGCTCTGCAGCTTGTATATGTCCTTCTGTAACATGCAACACCCTTCCTCACTGTCCACAACTGCACTGACCATAGTGTTATCCGAAAATTTACTAAATCATGCTTCTACAACTTCATCCAGGACATTTATAAAAATGACAAACAGCAGAGGCTGCATCTGTCTTCTTACAACAAGCCAATTTCTGATCCAAACCATTAAATCACCCTCAGTCCCATTTCTCTGTATTTTCTACAAAAACCTACTGTGGGGAAACTGATTAAACGTTTTACTGAAATCCATGCACACCACATCAACTCCTTTACCTTCATTCACCTGCTTGGTCACCTTCTCAAAGAACTCAATAAGGTTTATGTGGCACGACTATCCCAAAACAAATTATTCCTTTTTAAATTATTATAAATTCTATTATTTATAATCCTTTCCAACACTTTACTCACAACCAAAGTAAGGCTCATTGGTCTATAATTACCTTCTTTAACAAGGGGACAACATTTGCTATCCTCCAGTCTTCTGGCACTATTCCAGTAGACAATGACAACATAAAGACCATAACCAAAGGCTCTGCAATCTCCTCGCTAGCTTCCCAGAGAATCCTAGGATAAATCCTATCTGGCCCAGGGGATTTAGCTATTTTCACATTTTCTAGAATTTCTAGCACCTCGTCCTGATGAACCTCAATCCCATCTAGTCTTATAGCTTGTATCTCAGTATTCTCCTCGACAACATTGTCTTTTACCTGTGTGAATACTGATGGAAAATATTCATTTAGAGCCTCTCCTATCTCCTCGGACTCCACGCACAACTTCCCACTTCTGTCTTTGACTGGCCCTAATCTTACCCTAGTCATTCTTTTATTCCTGATATAGTTAGTAAGTTTGCAGATGACACCAAAATTGAAGGTGTAGTGGACAGCAAAAAGGGTTACCTCAGATTACAACAGGATCTTGGCCAGATGGGCCAATGGGCTGAGAAGTGGCAGATGGAGTTTAATTCAGATAAATACGAGGTGCTGCATTTTGGGAAAGCAAATCTTAGCAGGACTTATAAACATATTGGTAAGGTCCGAAGGAGTTTTGCTGAACAAAGAGACCTTGGAGTGCAGGTTCATAGTTCATTGAAAGTGGAATCACAGATAGGATAGTGAAGAAGGCGTTTGGTATGCTTTCCTTTATTGGTCAGAGTATTGAGTACAGGAGTTGGGAGGTCATGTTGAAGCTGTACAGGACATTGGTTAGGCCACTGTTGGAATATTGCATGCAATTCTGTTCTCTTTCCTATTGGAAGGATGTTATGAAACTTGAAAGGGTTCAGAAAAGATTTACAAGGATGTTGCCAGGGTTGGAGGATTTGAGCTATGGGGAGAAGCTGAACAGGCTGGGACTGTTCAGAGTGGTGGAGGCTGATACAATTGCAGCATTTAAGAGGCATTTGGATGGGTATATGAATAGGCAGGGTTTGGAGGGATATGGGCCGGGTGCTGGCAGGTGGGACAAGATTGGGTTGGGATATCTGGTCGGCATGGACAGGTTGGACCGAAGGGTCTGTTTCCATGCTGTACATCTCTATGACTCTATGACTATCTGCCGAAGACTTCTCATGTCCCCTCCTGGCTTTTCTTAGCTCTCTCTTTAGGTCCTTCCTGGCTGACTTGTAACTCTCAAGCCTTCACGTCTCATCTTTACATAAGCCTCCTTCTTCCCCTTGACAAGAGATTCAATTTCTTTTGTGAACCATGGTTCCCTTACTTGACCATTTCCTACCTGCCTGACAGGTACATTCTTATCAAGGACACGCAGTAGCTATTCCTTGAACAAATTCCACATTTCAATTTGTGTCCATCCCTTGCAGTTTCCTTCTCCATCCCATGCATCCTAAATCTTGCCTCATCGCATCATAATTATCTTTCCCCCAGGTATAACTCTTGCCCTGTAGTATATACCTATCCCTTTCCACTGCTAAAGCCAATGTGACCAAATTGTGGTCACTATGACCAAAGTGTTCACTTACCTCCAAATCTAACACATGGCCTGGTTCATTAGATTAGAATCCCTACTGTGTGGAAACAGACCCTTCAGCTCAACAGGTCCACACTGACCCTCTGAAGAGTAACCCACCAGACCCATTCCCCTACCCTGTATTTACTTCCAACTAATGCATCTAACCTACACATCCCCAAACACCATGGGCAATTTAGTATGACCAATTCACCTAACCTGCAGACCTTTGAATTGTGGAAGGAAAGCAGAGCACCCGGAGGAAACCCACGCTGACAAGAGGAGAATGTGCAACTCCACACAGACACTCACCCAAGATTTGAATCGAACCCAGGTCCCTGGCGCTGTGAGGCTGCGGTGCTAACTACTGAGCCACCATGCCACCCAGTACTAAATCCAATATGGCCTCGCCTATTTTTGGCCTATCTACATACTGTGTCAGGAATATTTGGACAGTTAAAATCCCCCATAACAACCACCCTGTTACTTTCACTCCTATCCAGAATCATATTTGCAATCCTTTCTCCTACATCTCTGGAACTTTTTGGAGGCCCATAGAAAACTCCCAACAGGGTGACCTCCTTTCCTGTTTCTAACCTCAGCCCATACTACCTCAGTAGTCGAGCCCTCATCAAACATCGTGTTTGCCACCATAATTCTATCCTTGACTAACAATATCACACCTTCCCCTCTTTTACCACCTTCTCTGTTCTTACTGAAACATGTAAATCTGAGAACCTGCAACAACCATTCCTGTCCCTGCTCTATCCATGTCTCCGAAATGGCCACAACATCGAAGTCCCAGATACCAACCCATGCTGCAAATTTGCCCACCTTATTCCAGATGCTCCTAGCATTGAAGCAGACACACTTCAAACCACCTTCCTGCCTGCTGGTACACTCTTGCGGCCTTGAAACTTTATTTATGACCTCACTGCTTAACCTCCTGTACATTGGAGCGACAATTCAGGTTCCCATCCCTCTGCTGAATTAGTTTAAACTCTCCTGAAGAGCATTAGCAAATCCCCATGCTGTTCCCCCCCCCCGCCACCCTCCCCCCCCCCCCCCCCCCCCCCCCACCCCTCTGGTTCAGGTGTAGACCATCCCATTTGTAGAGGCCCCCCCTATCCCTCAGAATGAGCCCCAATTATCCAGGGATCTGAATCCATCCCTCCTTTACCATCCCTGTAACCATATGTTCAACTGCTCTCTCTCCCTATTTCTCACCTTGCTAACATGTGGTATGGGTTACAAACCAGAGAAAAAATTCTTATTGTTCTAGCTCTAAGCTTCCATCCTAGCTCCCTGATTTTCTGCCTTAGATCCACATCCCTTTTCCTACCTATGTCATTGGTGCCTATGTGGACCCCGACTTGGGGCAGCTCCCCCTCCCCCTTAAGAATTCCAAAAACACAATCCGAGACATCTTGGACCCTGGCACCTGAAAGGCAACACACCTACCTCAAGTCTCTCTCATTCGTACAGAATCTTCTCTCTGTTCCCCTAACTATGGAGTCCACAATGACTAATGCTCTACTCCTGTCCTCCCTTCCCTTCTGAGCAACAGAGACAGACTCTATGCCAGAGTCCTGTACCCCATAGCTTACCATGTAGTAAGTAGTTTCCCCCTCAACAACATCCAAAACTGTATACTTTTTACTGAGGAGAATGGCCACAGGGGGTTCCTGCACTGTCCACCTGTTCCTTTTCACCCACTGACTTTCAACCATTTACTTTTTCCTGTACCTTTGGTGTGACTGCCTCCCTGTAACTCCCCTCAATTACCCCCCTCAGCCTCCCGAATGATCTGAAGTTCATCCAGTTCCAGCTCCCTAACGTGGTTTCTGAGGAGCTAGAGTTGGGTGCACTTCCTGCAGATGAGCTCTTGTAAAGAGCGCTTCACACATATTTCATATCTCATTGCCAAACTTATGGTCATAATAATTATAATATGTTCTTACTCATACATTTTACGTATCACATGATGCCATATCTTTAGATCTGATGTCATTAACAAATTTAACTTATCTTGTGCCACTTCTGCTATGAAAACCACACTAATTATATAAAAGTAAATATTTTAGAAAACAAACTTTCTTTTTTTATGACAACTCTTCAGTATATATTACATACAACGTGAATAAGTGTCTGTGAATTCCAGGCTGTAATTCAATATTGGGGTTCTGCTGACATTCATAAACTGCTCAAGCTTCGCTTGTCATTTATAACATCTCACAGCTCCAAGATTGAATTACAACCTTGTAACTCACTGCAAGCTATCTATTATCCCACATGTAATGTTATTTGGTGAAAATTATGATGCAACATAGGTTTTATTGATATTACTTTTTATTTAAATATTTCTCCTGGTTGATGGAACAATTTGGACTTTGGAGTTGCCAATAGCAGCCAAATGCATGATTTAGTTCTTGGACAGCAGGGGTTTCGTTGTTGTGAACCTAGTTTAATTTTACAGGTTGTTCCTGACACTGAAATTGGATCATGGAGGCTTTTCAGTCCTTCACGTCTGGGCTGACTGTTTGCTTGAAAACAAATCCCATAATCCCACTGTCTCCCACATACCCTCTTGCCTTCCTATGCAGCAAATATTTCTTTTCATAGCAAGTTG
Organism: Chiloscyllium plagiosum; assembly: GCF_004010195.1. Classification (NCBI taxonomy): domain Eukaryota; kingdom Metazoa; phylum Chordata; class Chondrichthyes; order Orectolobiformes; family Hemiscylliidae; genus Chiloscyllium; species Chiloscyllium plagiosum. The sequence continues at coordinate 24,347,975 of NC_057726.1, forward strand.
TTTCAAAACAGGAAAGCTTTGCCACTGAGGTCATGTCTGTTTTCACGTAACATGAGACTATTCAAATGGAACTGTTTTGTTGGCAAACTACTACGCTGTCCAAAACTACCCAACACAGGTGTGTCAATTAACACAAAATAATTACTGGCTGCTAAGCAACTTACGCAGTTTTTCAAAGATTCTCTTGCACATAATTAATTTTCCATCTATCACTGATAAATTATATTAGTGAATTGAAGTTGTAAAAGGTAGCCTTAAGAATGGGTGTGAAGAATCAGGATGCATAATAAAAGCACACACATTCAGCATGATGCAATCAGCTATCTATTTTATACATCAATAGCAGCCACCTATGTCTGTTTACTACAATGGAAATTCAGACTTCTGCCATAATCTCCATGGATTACAGTGTGCAAGTTTATAGGGTATCATACCAACCCAGCAATCTATCCTCCACAGATTTCTAGGATTGCTGAGATGTCCATTGGAGGAGACAGGGTGGTGGTTCCTCACACATGACCCCCACCTCGTTCTGTCTTAGTATACTAGCATTCTCCCACTGCTGTCATTACATCAGTGTTCTGGCTGTTGCCCATCAACCATCTAGTTGCCCCAACCCAAAATGGTGCAGTCTGGGTGTCTCCTAGGCCCAGAACAGCTTGAGGAGTCTCCTCCCAATGAAAGTCAGCAATTTCCACCAGGCATCCTGGGGTAGCATTGGGAAGAATCTTCTGACAGGCAAAGGCACACACAAGACAAGCCAATAAAGGAATGCACTTGGCTGCCCAAAACTTGGGTTGTGGTTACTCGCATCACATTTGGATGAGCTATTCTCAGACAGTTGAAGTATAATGGAACTGTCTACATTATGTCCCTTTCTCTATCCCTTCTTTTACCTCCTTGTCCTGCTCTTAGTACTCCTTTAAAGGTTAAAGATCACATTAAACTTTCAACAAGGATAATGTTCTACTGATGGTGAGGGGGTACAGCCTGCAGCAGGCAATTTCAAATCTTGACACCTGTAAAAATGTTAGAATGACAATATTGTCATATTTTGTGGCTATTATAGTAAATAAAACCATTAGACTGCAAGAATACTCGATTTGTTCATACCTTTTCACTGTTTTCTGTTAGCTAGCCAATCTGTTATCCATGTCAGTATACTGCTCCTACTCCCTGAACTCTTAATTACCACAATAACCTTTGCTCTGACATTTTATTGTCATGATGGTAGGTCAGACCCCTGAAGTATAATGAACTTGGTTAACTTTTAACTCCAAAATGTGTATTTGTTTAAAGAAGCCCTGCTGTAACCAACACAATGACTGTTGATGTAAATGCAATCACTGCCTGGAAACATCCTTTTTTGGACCCATAGAATGTTGCACATGTAGAGTGTCAGGAAAACATCAAAAAGAGAGAGAAACACAACATGAAGAGATAACAAGAAAACACCCGCCCCAACCCACCGCTCCCCCCACTCATTACATTCAGCAGAAAGCTGCCTTTTGCAGACTTTTTATGTTTTAGTCATTCTTGAATGTACAGTAAAAACAACACAAATCTGCAATGTGTTCATTGCCTGGTGTCCTTATGTGTGCACTAATGTGCGAGGGTGAAGGTCACACCTCTGGGATCAGCCATTTTAACACCCCTGTGCTGAAAAAGAAAACAAGAAACACTGTCTCTCACTCCTGAAGAAGGGCTTATGCCCGAAACGTCAATGATTCCTGAAGAAGGGCTTATGCCCGAAACGTCGATGATTCCTGAAGAAGGGCTTATGCCCGAAACGTCGATTCTCCTGTTCCTTGGATGCTGCCTGACCTGCTGCACTTTTCCAGCAACACATTTTCAGCTCTCACTCGATATTGTCAGTCAGCCACTACCAAAGAAAAGATAACAGAAGTGTTTTGATCAACCTACAGAGTTGAGAATGTCGAAATTGACTATTCAACTACAAACATTAATGGATACAGTAATTTTCACTGCAACAATTCTAACATTCAACTATCTACTCTTCACAAATAATTCAAATACTGCTCTGTATATCTTTTTAAAATATCTATCTTTTTGAGCTCACCTTATACTTCTCATTTGTATGTATGCATACTGTTTTATTATCTCTTCTCTTATTGAGTAATCAATAAACTGATTCATTTTGTTAATTCAAGAAAAGCTGTTTAAATTAGCTTCTATCAAAGCATAGGTTTATTTGGACCTTCAAGGAAGTTATCCTTGAGGCAATGGATGCTTTGAAAATTAGTCTTGTTGCAATCAACAAAAAGAGCAGATAAATAACCAAGAGGAACAAATTCATTTCTCCTTACTGGGTTTTAAGGTATCCTATCTGTAATCAGAATGAATTGAGGAACTTCATGCAAGGACAGGTTGTATCATTATAAAATACCTTCTGGAAATTTAACTTCAACACATCCATACTCTCCTTTATCCACAACATACATTCCATCTTTGACAAACTCCAACAAATTGGTTAAATATGATTTGTCCACCATGGTAACTCTTCCAGATTACCAAAACGTCACTGCATTTCCTGCGATAATGTTTTTAATAAGAGTTTCTGTCACTTTCCCTCTGACAGAAGTAAATCCAACAAGTCTGTAGTTTCCTGACTCTGTGCCCCATCCTTTTTGAACAAAAGAGTTACATTTGCTATTTTCCAACCGAATAGAGCCTTCCCCAAATCAAGAGACTTTTGAAATTTAAAACAAATACATCACCTTTCTCATGGACACAAGAATGAAATCTATCAGGATACAACTTATCCTAGCACTTGTCAGCACATAACTCCAACAATTTACTCCATACCATTTCTCTCGTGATTGTAATTTTCTTGAATCCTCTGCCTTCCATTTCCTGATGTGCAGCTATTTCTGGAATGTTACTTATAACCGTATAGTGTGTTGCAGCTACAGAGAAGATGTAGAGAAAGATCAATAGGAGAGGTCTGTTCAGAAGTCTGACAACAGCCGGGAAGACGCTGTTCTTGAATCTGTTGGTGCATGTTTTCGAACCTCTGTCCCTTCTGCCCAAAGGAAGAGGGTGGAAGAGTGTATAACCAGGTGGGAGGGCTCTTTAATTCTATAGGTTGCTTTCCTGAGGCAGTGAGAGGTATAAGCAGAGTCAATGGATGGAAGGCTGGTTTGTGCAATAGACTGAGCTACATTCACAATTCTCTGTACTTTCTTGAGGTCTTGGGCAGACTAGTTGCCATACCAAGCTGTGAAGCATTCACTTAGGATGTTTTCTATGGTGTACCTCCAAAAATTGCGAAAAGACATTGTGGACATGCTGAATTTCCTTAGACTTCTGAGGAAGTAGAGGAATTGGTGCGCTTTCTTAACCATAGCGTTGAAATGGATTGACCAGGACAGGTTGTGAAACATATTCTTACATCTTGCCAATGCATTTCTGTTGACCTATACCTTAACCTAATTTTCCAGCTCACTTTAGCGAGCTTTGATTTAATGTCCTCATAATTGCTGTTCTTAAATGTAATGTACTAGTCTTTGACCCATTCTACTCTCCAATGTATTGAAAGTAAAATTCACTGATGATCCAACTGATGATTCAATATGATCATTACTGCTTAGGGATGCCTTAATTATTAAAACATTTATTATTTGATATTGTTGCACAATATCAGGTCTTGTACAACCTTCTCCCAGGTCAGCTCCATAATGTTTCATTCCACGAAGTTATTCTGAAAACATTTTAGGAACTACTCATCTAGGCTATCTTTGTCTACCTGCTTGTTTTAGTCTATCTGCGAATTAAAATCTTTCTGAATAGCTCTCATTATGTTTTCCCTTAAACTCTGCCCTATCATGTGGTTACTCTGAGGGGGTCTGTAAATCATTCCACAAATGAATTTTGCATTTACCACTTCTTAACCTTACCCAAGACTGGTTCTACATCCTGGTTCTCTGACCTTATGTCATCTCTCTCTGTTATGCTAATCATTAATTAAGAGAGTCACTCCTTCACTTTCTGCCAGTTTTCTGTCCTTCATAAATGTGCTATGCCCTTCAACATACAGGTCCCAATTTAAGTCATCCTGCAGCCATGTCTCATTGGATACATTCTTGTCGGATTTGTCCTGAGTATTTCCCTGACAGTGATCAATTTTAGAACTTATTTTTAGTTTCCAGAAATCAGCAACACACAAAAATGACAACAATCACTCTAGAATCACAGTTAATATGTACCACAGTTCTTCATATAAAAGCAAGACACTGTAGACATTTGGAATCTGAAAAGTGAACAGAAAATGCCGGCAAAGCCTTTTTAGCGTTCACATTTTTTTCAGGACAGTGGGGTCATGGTCCAGAGGGAGATCTGAAGAACAGTTATGTTATATTCAAAACATTAACTTGGTTTTTCACTCTATAGATTCCGCCAAACCTGTTGGGTTTCTCCAGTATTTTCTGTATTTATCACAAATCTTTATACTGCTTGACTTTCTATGAGAGCTTTAGCATCTAACACATTTTGTATGCTATCTTAAAAAAATTCTCAACATTGATTAAACATTGATGACATTTTGTTAAGATCCCATTTGTGCAACAGAATTTTAAGTTGGATAACCTTATTTATGGATAACATCTAACACCAGGATAGAACAATTTTTAAAAGACATTTTGGTGTATCTAAGATGGAGACAATGTTATATGAAGCCCAAAAATAAAAATACTTTGCTTTCAGTTTGAAATAGAGATCCGAAATGTAATTTATTTTCCACCATATTGGTATAAAAACATCGATTTCATCAATATGTGGGAAGACATATTACAATGTTGAGTAAATTGTTTATATCTAAGTCCGTTACCAAGCAATGAATGTCTGATTGACAGCTGAGCACCAACTGGTTTAGTGACTTCTATATGTTGAAAATAAGTGTTGTTCCATCATGTGATAACAATTTTGCAAGGAAGCTGCAAGGATGTTGTTGTATGTCCCAATATTTTAAAGGCACAGAATGTGACTTTAGTCATGAGGAACATTCTGAAAAGCAGCACCAACATATCATGAATAGTTCGCTCATGAATATTGAGAAGGTCAGTCTATTCTTTGGTTGTGGACATTTTTAACAAATACCACAGACAGTCACGCAATTTATCTATTTGCTTAACATGCATATATACTTTGCAGTGAGCATAAAAGCATGCTTCAACTTCTTTGAGTTGAGATCTGACAGCTACTTTCTTTTACATTAAGTATGTATCATTTGATGATAGCCATTCCAGCTGCAATGACATCGCTTAAAAATGAGCGTATGCATTAACTGTTTATTTTATGTCAAATGATATAAGAAGTATGTCAGAAATATCCTGAGCTCTCCAGATGTAGTGAGTGTGATTGTATGTAAACTGAAGGTTAACTGTTAGTAACAGAATTGGTAGATGTTATCTCACAGCTTTGTTTTACTACAATATTCCCCTACACCCACCCATATAGTCAAATTACAGAAGCATTTGTCCCAACACTGGATGTTGATATCCATATCCATGGACATTTAATTTTTAATGAAATTTTATTTTTAAAATATGACAAAATTGATTACTATTTTTCACACATTCTTGTTTTCATATTTAGCATATTCCTGCTAAATGTTATACCTGGGCAACATTCCCAGTGTTTACAATTAAATGGGCAGCACTGAAAAACATCTAAAATTGAGAGACTATATATCAGTCAAACAAATTTCAGCAAAGACAGGAAATGCTGACTATGGTTTTGTTTCTCTGCTCTATAATCACAGATGAGAAGGACTAATGATACAACACAGCTTATAGTGATCAGAGGTGGATCAATCTGCTTTGAGGAGTAATTAACTATTTGCTAAACTTGCAGAATTGATTTCCAGTTAAAGTAAAGAGAGTGGCTCTAAATGAAGACCAATTTCATGGCTCTTATTAGAGGAGTGCAAAGTCGAAGTCAGTAGATACAGTGCATGATAAATTGGGAGCTTTTAATTGGGAGACAAAAAAATTGAACAAGGAATAGATATGTAAAATCCAGTTCTGCTTCCCACATCCGACATCTGATTGCTTGCTAATGTAATTATATATATATAATACAGGCAAATTGATTCCTACTTTGGAGGGAAATAGATTCTCTGCAACACAATAACTGAAAGCCACTAACCAGAGAAGCATTTTGAATTAGAGTCAGAACCAATGTGCCAAGCAAATGGCATAAACTCTGATCTCCTTTGAAGACTACTGTGTAAATGTATCAGTTGAAGTAACTGACTCATTGGTGGCGTAATTACGTTAGGGACCAATAAGGCTTGTTGAAAATCAATTCTAAGAGGGCAATGTATTTGGTAGAAATCCATGCAGCCAATTCAGTACTACATTAGTCTAGAGGGTCTCTCGCTTGAACTCTGGGGGATTAGGGTTGACACTCCAGTAAGGGGTTTGTCCAGGAAAGGACAGAAGTAACAGAAGACTGTTATCTCTTCTAAATTGGATTATCACTATCCGCTATTTCAGTTTGAAGATGTTTGTGGTCAAAGATTCCTTGTCGCTGACTATCTCATGCTCTTTGCCTTTTACCCATTACTTTCCGTTGTTGCTGCACATATAATTTGAACTAATGTTGTATGGACAATGGTAATTGTTATTAATAAATCATTAAGAGAAGGAATAAAAATTATGTTTACTCAGAGTATTTAATTTAGATTAAATCCAACATTTATGAATGCTATGCATGCTGTCTGTTTGAATCCAGTTTAATAATTTTCTGAGAAGCAAAAACTCTACACAAAATCAGGAAATATATCAAAGGTTACATATTAAAGTTCACCTGCACTGAAGAAATGTGCTCAGGTCTTGTAAGTAATGTAATATATTGAAAGTTTTCAGGCATTAAAAACGTGGGTACTTAAACTTCCTGGACTACAAAGAGTTCTGTATCATTCTACTTATGTTTACTGTGGCAGAGAAAAAGGACTGACATGAACTTAGTCTGCAAATGAGTGGCCTAATGAGAAAAGAAGTCAGTTTATTTGAATTGCTCTTCCATTTAAGGATTCTGGGTAATCCAAGATGGAGGACAGGAAAAGATTGTGGCCGTAAGAATAGTTCATTTCTTGAGGTATTTTAGGTGGTGGAAGTGATTTCCTGGAATTCCAGGAAGAACAATTACTGTTTTAGAAGCTGTTGCAATGTTTTGTAAGTTTGGGGAAAAAACATCAAAATAATGGCACTTTTGAAAGGAGAAAAACAGACAAAAGGCAGTGAGCACATGGTTAGTGAGTGAGAGAGAGAGAGAAGTTTGTGAGAAGATTTGTAGCTCGGGTGCTTGTTGCTGTGGTTCTGTTCGCCAAGCTGGAAGTTTCTGTTGCAAACGTTTTGTCCCCTGTCTAGGTGACATCCTCAGTGCTTGGGAGCCTCCTGTGAAGCGCTTCTGTGGTGTTTCCTCCGGCATTTATAGTGGCCTGTCCCTGCCGCTTCCGGTTGTCAGTTTCAGCTGTCCGCTGTAGTGGCCGGTATATTGGGTCCAGGTCTATGTGTTTGTTGATGGAGTTTGTGGATGAGTGCCAAGCTTCTAGGAATTCCCTGGCTGTTCTTTGTTTCGCTTGCCCTATAATGGTAGTGTTGTCCCAGTCAAATTCATGTTGCTTGTCGTCTGCGTATGTGGCTACTAGGGATAGCTGGTCGTGTCATTTCGTGGCTAGTTGATGTTCGAAACAGTGATGTTCATCCACAAACTCCATCAACAAACACATAGACCTGGACCCAATATACCGGCCACTACAGCGGACAGCTGAAACTGACAACCGGAAGCGGCAGGGACAGGCCACTATAAATACCGGAGGAAACACCACAGAAGCGCTTCACAGGAGGCTCCCAAGCACTGAGGATGTCACCTAGACAGGGGACGAAACGTTTGCAACAAAACCTTCCAGCTCGGTGAACAGAACCACAGCGAGAGAGAGAAGCCTAAACTGCTAACTGACACAGCAATTAATCTGCACAATTACTGACTTTGCCATTTGAGTCCATGTATCTCTGGACATCAGAGTGCATCCAGGAAAATTTAACAAACAGTGAAATTCACAGCTGACCTTGGAGGAATCTGTGTGGGAGATCTCACAGCACAGGAACAGGTGAGTGCAAAGTTTTTAAGTCTACAGTAGTGAGTAGAGTGCATTCTTTCTTGATTATATGTTTTATTGAGATCTGTCTCTTGATTTAAATTTTAAAAATATAAACTGTAATTACTAAGTTAGAGTGGAGCACTGTTTTTAGAGCAATAAGATGGTGCTATTTTCTGGGTCTGTAGATTGTGAAGGAGCAAAAATGCCCTTTAGTAGAATGATATGCTCTTCCTATTGGATATGAGAGTTTAAGGAGAGTTTTCATGTTACTGATGATTATGTCTCCAAGAAGTGACTTTGATTGCAAATACTATCATATTTCATGGATCGGTTGGAGCAATAGTAAGAGGCAATGAGGAATTTACAAGAGCTATAACAGTTATAGAAAGGGAGAAAAGCTGCAGATACAGTCGGGTAGATGAGTTAACTCCAAGAAAGGTAGGAGAGGTAGGCAGATAGTGCAGGAGTCTTCTGTGGCTATTCCCATTTCAAACAAGTATGCTGTTTTGGAAAATGAAGGGGGTGATGGACTCTCAGGAGAATGTAGCACGAACAGCCAAGTTTCTGGTATCAAGACTGACTCTTATGTAGTGAGGGGTAGGTCAGGTTCTAAGTGATCAATTGTGATAGGGGATTGACTAATCAGAGGCACAGATAGATGTTTTATGTGGCCAGCAGCAAAAAATCAGAATGGTGTGTTTTCTCCCTGGTCCCAGGATCGAGGGTATCTCAGAGAGGGTGCAGAATGTTCTCAAAAGGGAGAGGGACCAGCTGGAGGCCATTGTACACATTGGAGCTAATGACATAGGAAAGGAAAAGGATGAGAATTTGAAGGGAGAATATAGTAAGTTGGGCAGGAATTTGAAAAGGAGGTCCTTGAGGGTAGTAATATCTGGAATACTTTTGATGCTACGAGATAGTGAGGGCAGGAATTGGAGGATAGAGCAGATGGCTGAGGAGCTGGTATACAGGAAAAGGATTCACATTTTTGGATCATTGGAATCTCTTCTGGGGTAGAAGTGACCTGTGCAAGAAGGACGGATTGCAACTGAATTGGAAGGGGACTAATATACTGGCAGGGAAATTTTCCAGACCTGCTCAGGAGGATTTAAACTAGGAAGGTCGGTGGGTGAGTTGGGGAGGTGTGACCCAGGGAAATAGTGATACTGAGACTGATACAGTTGGGAAAGGGAGCAAGTCAAACAGTCAAGAACAAAGCAGGGAACAAGGTAGGACTGATAAATAAAATTGGGTTTACTTCAATGCAAGAGGCCTAACAGGGAAGGCAGACAAACTCAGGGCATGGTTAGGAACATGGGACTGGACTATCATAGCAATTACAGAAATGTGGCTTAGGGATGGACAGGACTGGCAGCCTAATGTTTCAGGATGCAAATGCTATAGGACGGATAGAAAGGGAGGCAAGAGAGGATGGTGTCGTAGCATTTTTGATTAAGGATAGCATTACAGCTGTACTTAAGGAGAATATTCCTGGGAATTCTTGGGAGATAAGTTTGGTGGAACTGAGAAATAAGAAAGGGATGATCACCTTATTGGGATTGTACTATAGACCCCCTAACAGTCAGTGGGAAATTGAGTAGTAAATTTGTAAGGAGATCTCACTTATTTATAAGAATAATAGGGTGGTTATGGTAGGAGATTTTAACTTTGCAAACATAGACTGGGACTGCCATAGTGTTAAGGGCTTTGATGGAGCTGAATTTGTTAAGTGTGTACAAGAAAATTTTCTGGTTTAGTATGGGCATGTACCTACTAGAGAAAGTGCAAAACTTGACTTATTCTTGGGAAATAAGGCAGAGCAGTTGACTGAGATGTCAGTGGGGAGCACTTTGGAGCCAGCAACCATCATTTTATTAGTTTTAAATAGTAATGGAAAAGGATAGCCTGGATCTAAAGGTTGAAGTTCTAAATTGGAGCAAGGCTAATTTTGACAGTGTTAGGCAAGAACTTTCAAAGGTTGATGGGGGACAGATGTTCACAGGTAATGGCATGGCTGGAAAATGAGAAACCTTCAAAAATTAGATAACAAGAGTCCAGAGAGAGTATATTCCTGTTATGGTGAAAGGAAAGGCTGGTAGGTGTAGGCAATGCTGGATGACTAAAGAAATTGAGAGCTTGGTTAAGAAAAAGAAGGAAGCATATGTCAGGTATATACAGGAGAAATTGAACGAATCCTTAGAAGAGTATAAAGGCAGTAGGAGTATACGTAAGAGGGAAATCAGCAGGGAAAAAGGGGGACATGAGATAACTTTGGCAAATAGAATTAAGGCAAATTAAGGGTATTTATAAATACATTAAGGACAAAAGGGTAACTAAGGAGAAATTACGACTCCTCAAAGATCATCTAGGCAGCCTATGAGTGGAGCCATAGGAGATGGGGGAGATACTAAACAAGTATTTTGCATGTGTTTACTATGGGAAGATATGGAATGTGGGGAACTAGATGGTGACATCTTGAAAAATGTTCACATTACAGAGGGGGAGGTGCTGGATGTCTTGACATGAATAAAGGTGGATAAATCCCTAGCACCTGATCAAGTGTATCCTAGAACTCTGTGGGAAGTACTGTGTACTTTGTTGAGATATTTGCAACATCAGTGGACACAGGTGAGGTGCCGGAAGACTGTAGGTTGGCTAACATGGTGCCACTATTTAAGAAAGGTAATAAGGAAAAGCTGGAGAAATATAGACCATTGAGCCTGACATCGACGGTGGACAAATTGTTGGAGGGAATCCTGAGGGATAGGATTTATATGTATTTGGAAAGGCGAGGACTGATTAGTGATAGTCAGCATGGCTTTGTGCATTGGAAATCATGTCTCACAAACTTGATTGAGTTTTTTTCAAGAAATAAAAAAGAGGATTGATGAGGGCAGTGCAGTAGATAAGATCTATATGGACTTCGGTAAGGCGTTTGACAAGGCTCCCCATGGGAGACTGGTGAGTAAGATTAGATCTCACGGAATACAGGGAGACCTAGTCATTTGGATACAGAACTGGCTCAAAGGTAGGAGACAGAGGGTGGTGGTGGAAGGTTGCTTTTCAGACCGTAGACTTTGATCAGTGGTGTGCCACGAGGATCAGTGTTGGGTCCACTGTTTTTCGTCATTTATATAAATGATTTGGATGGGAGCATAAGAGGTATAGTTAGTAAGTTTGCAGGTGACACCAAAACTGGATGTGTAGTAGACAATGAAGAAGGTTACCTCAGATTACAACAGGATCTTGATTAGATGGGCCAATGGGCTGAGGAGTTTAATTTAGATAAATGCGAGGTGCTGCATTTTGGAAAAGCAACTCAGAGCAGGACTTATACATTTAATGGTAAGGTCCGAGGGAGTGTTGCTGAACAAAGAGATCTTGGAGTGCAGGTTAATAATTCCTTGAAAATAGAGTCTCAGGTAGATAGGATAGTGAAAAAGGCATTTGGTATGCTTTCCTTTATTGGTAAGAGCATTGAATACAGTAGTTGGGAGGTCATGTTGTGCCTATATAGTATATTGGTTCGGCCACTTTTGGAATATTGCGTGCAATTCTGGTCTCCTTCCTATCAGAAGGGTGTTTTGAAACTTGAAAGGGTTCAGAAAAGATTTACAAAGAGGTTGCCAGGGTTGAAGGATTTGAGCTACAGGGTAAGGCTGAATAGGCTAGCGCTGTTTTCCCTGGAGTGTCAGAGGCTGAGAGATGACCTTGTAGAGGTTTATAAAATCATGAGGGGCATGGATAGGATACAAAAAAAAGACAAGGTCTTTTCCCTGGAGTGGGAGAGTCCAGAACTAGAGGGCATAGGTTTCAGGTGAGAGGGGAAAGATATAAAAGGGACCTAAAGGGCAAGTTGCAGAGGGTGATGCATGTATGGAATGAGCTGCCAGTGGCAGAGGCAGAGGCTGGTAAAATTACAACATTTAAAAGGCATCTGGATGGGTATATGAATAGGAAGGGTTTAGAAGGATATGGTTGAAACTTTATTGCTGGAACAGCACAGCAGGTCAGGCAGCATCCAGGGAACAGGAGATTCGACGTTTCGGGCACAGGCCCTTCTTCAGGAATGAGCAGAGAGTGTTCAGCAGGAGAAGATAAAAGGTAGGGAGGAGGGACTTGGAGGAGGGGAGTTGGGAATGTGATAGGTGGAAAGAGGTCAAGGTGAGGGTGATAGGTCGGAGTAGGGTGGAGGCGGAGAGGTCAAGAAGAAGACTGCAGGTCAGGAAGGCGGTGCCGGGCTGGAAGGATCCGGCTGTGACAAGGTGGGGGGAGGGGGGATGAAGGAACTGGTGAAGTCCAAGTTCATCCCCTGTGGTTGGAGGGTTCCCAGTCGGAAGATAAGACGCTCCTCCTCCGACCGTCGGGTTGTTGTGGTTAGGTTGGGTCGGTGGGGGGTGTGGATCTGACAAGGGAGTCGCGGAGGGAGTGGTCTCTACGGAAAGCTGATAGGGGAGGGGAGGGAAATATATCCTTGGTGCTGGGGTCTGTTTGGAGGTGGCGGAAGTGACGGCGGATGATGCGCTGTACATGGAGATTGGTGGGGTGGTAGGTGAGGACCAGTGGGGTTCTGTCCTGGTGGCGGTTGGAGGGGCGGGGCTCAAGGGCGGAGGAGCGGGGAATGGAGGAGATGCGGTGGAGGGCACCGTCGACCACGTCGGGGGGGAAATTGCGGTCCTTGAAGAAGGAGGCCATCTGTGTTTTTCTCCTCCTTAGAAGGATATGGGCCAAGTGCTGGCAAATGGAACTAGATTAGGTAGGATACCTGGTTGGCATGGACAAGTTGGAATGAAGGGTCTGTTTCTATGCTGTACATCTCCATCACACTATAACTAAGTGTGATATTATCATATCAAAATATACTCAGTGAAAGAAAAATAATATGTTACATCAAACATATTGATGCTTGTGCAGTGACTTTGGAAACTGCTACATTATGGAAAAAATTACTTACAGTCAGCACAAAGGTCCAGACTATCCTTTTTTACAAATTATTTTTCACTTGTGAATATATTGGCAAGGCCAGCAGTTATTTTCCCATCTCAAATTTTAAAAATGGTGGTGAGTCACCTTACATGGGAACACTGACAGATACCAACTACTTTTGTAACACTCAACATTACAGTTCATTCTGAAAGCCCTTCATTGATGTGAAGTAGAAAATACAAATGATTTGTGATTAACCATAAAATCTTATATCAACAGAATTAAATTAGCTAAATATAAACTATCAAAGCTACTTCACTTGAATGTGATGCAAAATGGTTGTGCAATGAGCCAAATTTCCTTGTTTTCCAATAATGAGTTCTGCAAGGGAATTGATATCATCCTGTGAACACACCTCACTTCTGTTTTGTTTCGCAACTCAGACTCCAAAACTGCCAAGGTCACCTTCATTGAAAGAATCCAAACGTGTCTCCAAATGTCATCACAGTTGAACCTACTCCTGTGCACACCTGTCATAAAGATATTGTTGAACAGTCCATCAATTAGTCAACAATTAGTCAGGGCAAGAACAATACAGGAAGAAATTGAATCAAGCTGTAGGTGAGAAACATGTGCCCAGGAATTTCAATTTGAGGTTGAGAACACACCCATATTATATGGTGGAAATTCACTGCACATTTTGGATAGCTCTTCTGTAGGCACCTAGTCTACATGTCAGTTTTAACCATTCATTCTTCAAACACCCTTTTGACTTCCTTCATTGTTTGAAGTCAAGCCCTCATTTCATTATAAGTGGAATGACCAATATCAAATTAGTGTATCTTGAATAATGTAGCTAGCAACTCAATTGCTTCTTCATATCATATCTTAGGAGAACTACTAGTCATCACCCTTGTTCAAGTCCTTTGCGATTGTCTTACACGTTCACTTGCTCACCTGATTGCTCTGGCTACAGTTTGGGGAAAGTTGCTGAGCTTCTATTGAGGACACTTAGAATGTTGTGATTGGTGAGCTCAAGTAACTGTTGGCCTTGAGTGTCCTGTTGCAGATTGCAGCATATATAGGGCTGGTACAATGTGAAGCAACTTGCTGGGTGGTGCTATGTGGCTGAGTGGGTGCTTTGAGAATGAGCCTTCTGCTGCCTGGAGAGACAACAGCAGGAGCAAAGGCTACTTTCCTGAGGTTTTGTCCATTTGTCCAAACTCTGCATGAGAACAGTCTAATACAAGGCACTCGAAGACTCTATGAACACCACCTCTCAGAATGGAAATGCCAGTCACCTCAGTTCATAGGACATCAGTATGAAATCCATTGAACTTGTCAGAGATATTAGCAGACACTCCATCCTGATGCACAGTGCTGCCCTGATCATGGAGCTAGCTGCTGTTATCATTCAGTAAGCTGTGAAGTGACAGTCATAGAGTCATAGAGATGTACTACACAGAAACAGACCCTTCGGTCCAGCTCTACCATGCTGACCAGATATCCTAAATTAATCTAGACCCGTTTGCCAGCAGTTGGCCCACATCCCTCTAAACCCTTCCTATTCACATACCCATTCTTTTAAATGTTGTAATTGTACCAGCTACCACCACTTCCTCTGGCAGCTCATTCCATACACGCCCCACCCTCTCCATGAAAACATTGCCCCTTAGATCTAATGGAACAGGGGGACAGTTAATGGATATATTAGTTAAAGTTAATTAGGTATGGATTTGTGATATAAATATGGGGACCTTGTAAACAGTGGGGACTGAGTTTTATGGAATATGGCTGACTTAAGTAAACCTTTCACTAAAGGTATGAACTTGGACTCTGTTCAAAACATTTATCTTCTATTGTATAACATGCAGACTCTTCATGTGAGGCAGATGATCTTCATGTTTTGTATAAAGCCCACCACAAGTTGAAGCTCAATTCCTCTGTGCTCTGAGAGATTGTACTCACACTTGGTATGTGAAAAGCATTTGATTCTCTGGTGTATACAACAGTAATATACTACTCTATATGTGAACAATGGAAATCTGAAATAAAACAGAAAATTCTGGATATATTCAGCAAGTCAGGCTTCATCTATGGAGAGAGAAACAGAGCTAACATTTCAAGTTGATGATCTCTTACCAGAATTAATTAGCGGTTTTCAAGATGTAAGTGGTTTTAAGCAAATACAGAGCCAGGGAAAAAAGATGTGAAGGAAACAAAGAGAGGAAGGGTTGTGATCTAGAAAAAGACAGGAGAAATCAAATGACTAAACACTTAGTGTAAGCCAACAGGAAATAGCAATGAAACAAGTCAAGAAACAAAACGTCAGTCAAGAGAATAATAGCACAGTCATCACCATGAGCAATCTTCCAAGAAAGATGTAGAGGTAATGAGCTGAAATTGTTGAACTCAACATTGAATCTGGAAAGCTGCAAAGTATGTGATTTGAAGAAGACAGACTAGAAATTGGTCTGAAAAAGTGCAGCAGGTCAGGCAGCATCCAAGGAGCAGGAGAATCGACGTTTCGGGCATAAACCCTTCTTCAGGAATGAGGAGGGTGTGCCAAGCAGGCGAAGATAAAAGGTAGGGAGGAGGGACTTGAGGGAGGGGCGGTGGGAATGTGATAGGTGGAAGGAGGTCACCTTAACCTCCTTCCAGCTATTACATTCCCAACGCCCTCCCCCAAGTCCCTCCTCCCTACCTTTTATCTTAGCCTGTTTGGCACACGCTCCTCATTCCTGAAGAAGGGCTTATGCCCGAAACGTCGATTCTCCTGCTCCTTGGATGCTGCCTGACCTGCTGCGCTTTTTCAGCAACACATTTTTCAGTTCTGATCTCCAGCATCTGCAGTCCTCACTTTCTCCTAGAAATTGGTCTGAGTCTGCTTTGAGGTGTGAGAATGCTGAATCATGACCTGTCCACAGCCATAACTGTGAAGACAAAACAACATGCAAACTTGGTGCGATCACCTCTTTTACGTGATTGTGACATTGGTCTAAGTGACTGTAATTTGTGTTGCTGCCTGCCTGCTCTCTTCTGAAAAACGGTGATCTCTCTATAAAGGAAGCTGCACTGAATCACAGGAGGATACTGCTGCAGGTTATTGGTGCAATATTTAAGAAGTGAAATGGAAAACCAGGGCAGAGAGAGGGCTGAAACAAAAACAGAAATTCCTGGAGAAACTTAACAAGTAAGTATTGTATTTTTTTAAAAAACTGGTTTCTCCCTCTTGGGGTAGACAGATGGAGAGAAATCACACAGCAGGTCAGGACATCCTCAATGACAGCACCCCCGAGGACTGAGATCAGGTTAGAGACATTAATTGTCAGTATCCAGCCCCAATAACCTGGCATCAATAATACAAGAAAGCTAATTACCTCACGATGAATGGTCACAGCCAGTGAATTCATCTTATCTCCTATCCACTGTACTTCAAACAGGACAACGAGCACTTGCCAAATATCGAGATACTACAACAAGCCCTCACATAACGTTTTGGGAAGCAGCTGCAATTTTTCCTTTTCTATTCTTCAAGACTTGATATCATTGTGTGACTCCTACTCAAATTTTAGGTCAGAATTCTATTGAAGTAGTTACTTTGCTCCAATTCTTGCGAAACATTGATCTGTTCAAGTTCCTTTTAATGCTTGCATTTGAACTTCACCAAGGCATGCTGTATTTCTAGAAGATCTATATTTTGGTGCTCTAATTGTTGACTGAAAAAATTTATCCCAATTCTGCAGTTGAATTATAAGATTGGTCTCACCATTCACCTGTAGCACTATACAGTTACTCAACTTCACTTCAGGCCTGCCATGCTCCTTACCTCTGTTTGCATGGATCTGGTCACTATTGCCACTATTTTGCAGCATCAAATCAAATTACAGGCTAACTAAGCGTAACTATGTACAAGAGATGTAAAGAGAGGATATCTTCTCAAGCCCTGAACTCAGACTTCAGTTTCATGTGATCTGATGTCAATATGACTCCCTTTCCACAGGCCTAAAACCTATTCTTAGAGGAAAAATGTGGTCAGGTCTTTACTCTATAGTAATACATTTTGGCGTATGAGCAGAATCTGAAAGAGTGGTATTGTTACCTAGATAACTCTGGACGCATCATTGATCATTTCTCAGCACTATAGCCATATCATGGGAGTGAGACTGCTGAACTTCATGAGGTCAACCACCTCTGTCCATTGGCAGTGCAGGTGTTGGCAAAGAACTTCCTTTTCTCCTAAAGAGTAGAACTTTTCTCGCCTACTGTCCACCACTTGAAATCTGGATCTGCGAGAAGGTGTTACAGCCTTTTTTTTTCTCTATGGCAAGTATGCACAACCGCTTTAAGATATTTGGGCTACTTTTAACTAGCATCAGTCAAGCAAGAAGAACAGCCCTGCAGCCTTGAAAAAGCAATTCTAGTGCCATCTGTATCCCCAAGAAATTATAGTAAGATAACACTATCAAATGCTGCCTGAAAGAGGCAAAGCGAACATGCTTCAGGAATCCCATCCCCTGCGTACTGCTTCTGAATGCAGTTGAATTCTTGGCCTTATGACTCTTAACGCTTGTATTGATCATTTCATTTTGGTCATTTGTTGTTGTCATGTTCAGTCTGTCAAACATATAAAGCTGGCAGCAACATCAGAAAGATATTTTTTTAAATAAACAAAGGAGGAAGCCAAAACATAAAAGGAAAGGGTTCAAAGAAACTGGAGAGAGATGTTTTATGGCAAAAAGATAGAGAGAAGTTAAAAGGGAAGCAATAGAAAAGTTTGATGCGGAGGAATTTAAGGATTAACTAAAAAGTCAGGGCTATCGCAACATTGCTGTTCCCATGACTCCATTCACACTGTTTTTAGCATGAAATACTTGGAGTGTATTTGCCGCCCCCTTTACATTGCAAAACCGCTTCAGCCACAAGTAGTTCTGAAATACTCTGGAGTTCCTGGTGCTGCAGAATCTGCCCACATGGCACACTTTCCAAAGCACCAGCAGCAACTGATAAATAATTATGTGTATGCTAAAGTTTGATGTGCTATTACAGGCAATCCTGTAATGTAAAGTGACCACCAAAATCAGCTTAGTAGTGGTTGTGTGCAGTATTTCACTGTAGAATTTGTCTGATGGTAAATGTAAATTGTATTGTGGCTTATTACAGAAATGCTATAGGGTTTTAAGAATTGATTGAAGCAGAAATGGCATTAAAATAATCACTGCCATTATACTTAGTCTTCCATGTCAGATTGGCACTTCATGCTAGCTCCCTTAGCAGTGTTCTAATGTATTCATTATACTGGCATCTTATCCACAGTTTTAACAACGTTGTGATGTAAATACTTCAACTCCTTTTGATTTTAGTTTGTACTGTAGCCAGGTCATTTAATGTTCCTCAAATGTAGTTATTCATCAAAGAGCAGAGTCAGAAGTCACATGACACTAGGTTCTAGCCCAACAAGTTTACTTGAAATCACAAGCTTTCGGAGCACTGCTCCTTCATCAGGTGAAGTGATTACCTGACGAAGGAATAATCCTCTGAAAGCTTGTGATTTCAAATAAACCTGTTGGGCTATAACTTGGTATCATGTGACTTCTGACTTTGTCCACCCAAGTGCAGCACTCCACATCATTAAATAACAGATTGTTTAACATAATGTTAATATATGTAAAAATAAAATTGTTTCATGGGATTGATGCTGGGTCCATTGATGCTTGTCATTTATATAAACGATTTGAGTGAGAATTTAGGAGGCATGCTTAGTTAGTTTGCAGATGGCATCAAACTTGGCAGTAAAATTGACAGTAAATAAGATTATCTAACTTTACAAAGGGATCTTGATCAGTTGGATCAATGGGCTGAGGAATGGCAGATAGAGTTTAATTTGGGTAAATGTGAGGTATTGCATTTTGGTAAAATGAACAAGGGCAGGACTTATATAGTTTGGGTAGGGCCCTGGGGAGAGACTAGAGGTTCAGGTACATGGTTCTTTAAAAGTTATATCACCTGTAGACAGGGTGGTTAATAAGGCATTTTGCATGCTTGCCTTCATTGCTCAGACCATTAAGTATAGAAGTGAGGATAACATTTTGAGGTTGAACAGCACATTGGTGGGGCCACTTTCGGAGTACTGTGTGCAGTTCTGGTTACTCTGCTAGAGGAAGGATTTACTAAATTGGAAAGGGTTCAGAAAGGATTTACCAGGATGTCGCAAGGAATGGAGGGTTTTAGTATAAGGAGATGCTGGACAGCCTGGGAGCACAGCTGGGAGGTGACCTTGTGGAGGTTTATAAAATCATGAAGGGCATAGATAAGGTGAATAGCAAAGGATCTTTCCCTAAGTGGGAGAGTTCAAAATTAGGAGACATATTTTTCAAGTGAGAGGGGAAAGATTTAAAAGGAACCCAAGGGGAAACTTTTTTCATGGAGAGTGTTTCTGGTGTGGCATGAGCTGCCAGAGGAAGTGATAGATGTAGGTATAGTTACAACATTTAAATGACATTTGGACAGGTAAGATGAATAGGAAATGTTTAGAGGGATATGAGCCAAATGCAAGCAAGTGGGACTAGTTTAGTTTGGGAAACTTGGTCAATATGGAAGAGTCAGACCGAAGGTTTCCAAGCTGTATGACTCTGCTTCTATGACTGTCTAACAATGTCATAGATAGTTCATTCACTAGCTGGACACTACTCAAACTGTTGTTGCTATTTTCTACCAATACAGTCAAAAGGTCAATTGCATGAAGTCTTGTGATAGCTACAATGCCAATCTACCAGTTACCTCAAAACAAATACCCTGTATAGAGAATGCTAGAGAAAGAAAAACAAAGAAGTGGGGATGATGGAAATCAGAAGCTAAATGCTGGAGAAACTCAGCAGTTCTGGCACCTTCTGTGAAGGGAGGAGAGTTCTGAAGAAGTCATAGCAGACTCAAAGCATTAACTCTGTTTTTCTCTCCGCAGATGTTGCCGGACCTGCTGAATTTCTCCAGCATTCCTTGTGATTGTTTCAGATTTCCACCACCTGCTTTTATACTAGTTACCGTGCATTAGTCTCATGTCTAAAAGACTAGAATGCACTTGGTATCCCCTGAATCACATCGTGGGCTGTGATTCACACTTTGTCCCCTGGACAGAACTCCACAAATGTAGGCTGTCAATGAACCAAGTTTTACATTGAAATTAGATCTGAAACTATGCAAGACAACATTGCAGCAGCAGAGTTACATTACATGGCTTTCATCAATAGAACAAACTAATGCATTTATAAACCCGTTGCATCAACTGAAGCATGGTATGTAACTGCATCCCAAAGCTTTGGTCCCTGTGAGCTATTTGAATTGCTAGATTTAACATCAACTTTACAGGTATTGATACTTAGTTTGCTATAATAGAGATATTAATCAGTGGTCCCCATTCCAGTAGTGAACTTGATAAACCACTAAAATAATGAACATGAAATTGTGTAAAGGTAGAAATATGACAAGCTGTCATGGTGATAAGCAAATTACATTGCACCAGATAAATTAAATAAAGCTATACCTTTAGAAATGGCAGCAGTTGATCTGCCTGAAAAGTGTCTTTGTTATGCTGGTGACATTATTACTGTACCGACAGAACAAAACTGATGGTGTTTCACTTCCAATTACGCTCCATAGGAGGTAAACCTCATACAGAATTATTCTCAATGGTACAGTATCTGCAGCAACTGATTATTGCTGTATTTAAATTATAACAGATAATTAAATGGAATTACTTAAAACTACATGATAACTGCATTGAATTGACACATGTGATTGTTTGGTCTGTTTCAGGCAACTAAGTGGTGACCTTATCTACAAATCTTGAGCAGAAATAAATGTTTAACACTGAAAGCTGCTCAATATCTCAGTGTCTGAAAAACCTATGCAGCTTTTCTGGAACAAAACTGCACAATAAATAATATATTTCCTGTTTATAAAACAAGATACATCCCCAGTTATCACCAAACGGGAAATTGGGCAGCACAGTGTCTCAGTGGTTAGCACTGCTGCCTTACAGCGCCAGGGACCCAGGCTCTTTTCCAGCCTCAGGCAACTATATGGAGTTTGCACATTCTCCCAGTGTCTGCATGGGTTTCCTCCGGGTGCTTTGGTTTCCTCCCACAATCCAAAGATGCGTAGGTCAGGTGAATTGGCCATGCTAAATTAACCATAGTGTTCAGGGATTTGTAGATTAGGTGCATTAGTTAGGAGTAAATGTAGAGGAATGGGTTTGGGTAGAATATTCTTCAGAGGGTCGTTGTGGACTTGTTGGGCCGAAGGGTCTGTCCCTACCCTGTAGGCATTCTAAGAAATCATGAACTTTCAGGAGTTTCCCCAGTGAATGGTTCCTTAGCATTAGTGCATGCATGCCCCCACCTTTATCCATGAGGATTCTGAATTATCCTACACTCTTCCAGGGAAACCATTCATTCCTAGTTATCATGTCATATAAAATAATCATGTGGAATAAACAGCACAGAAGCAGGTCATTCAAACAAACAAGTCCCTGCCACTCTTTATGTTCCAGCTGAACATTCTTTTATCCTTTTGTATCCAACTTTACCAGCTTAATGCTTGAAACCTTTCTCTCCCATTTAATTATCTAACTTCCATTTCCATCCATCTATACAATTTGCCTCAGTGACTAATGCAACAGTGGAATCCACATTCTCACAACTCTGAGTAGAAGGTTTCATCTGAAATCTCATCCTTATTTAACAGTCTTTAGTTTAACTTCACGGAGAGAAACATGCTTTCTATAACTATTCTATAACTTTAAAGAAGTCTCTCAGGTCATCATTCAAAAAGAGATCCAACCATTCCATCTTTTCCCAATAACCTCAGAGTTCTGGCATCATTTTTGTAAGTTGTTTTTGCCTCATCTCTGATATCTCTATCGTCTTTGCCTTCTGATGTCCAGAACTGTACTTAGTGCTCCACATGTGATCTGAAAAGATTTTATGGAAATTTATCATGGTGTCCCCAATTTCAGTTCTATACATGTAATAATAAACCCTTTTGCTTGGTTTGTTTTTTTCTTTCTGGAGTTATTAACCTGTGTTGTTACTTTTAGTGAATTGTACACCTGCACTTCCCAATTCCTTTGCTTCTGTAACTCATCCAGATTCTTATTTCCTAAGTGATGAATGACCTCCTTGTTTTTCTTGGCAAAATGCAATACCTCACACTTACCTGTGTTGATACACATTTGCCAATTCTATGTCTGTCCTGTCAGTATAGTTGTGTTTCATTTTAAATTTGTTACAGTCTTCCTCAATGTTGCCTATCTTTTCCAATTTGTTGTCATCTACTATTTTAGAAATAGTGTTTTTGTTTCAAAAGTCTAACTTATTAATATAAATTGTAAACACTAGTGAACTCTGCATTAATCCATGTGGAATCCAAATTGCCAAATTCTACCAATCTCTATAGTTACCCTTTAAACTTACTCTCCAATTTCTGTCTTTCAGTCAGCCAGTTGGTTTTCAGTGACTCATTCCCTCACTCTACAGTCTTTATACTTTAGTGGTGTTTTATTAACAGTCTTTTGGAGATCCAGATATATTACATTACTGCAGTAGCCATGTCTCCTTCCTCTGGTGTCTCTTCAAACCATCCAGTGAGGTTGGTCAAGGAAAGCCTTCCATTTTCTACCTATTTCGACTATTCATCATTATATTGTAAATTTTCTAATGCTTTTCTATTTTCTCCATTAGAAGAGATTTCATTATTTTTCCAATTACCAATGTTAATACTTGTTTATAGGCCCTCAGATATGTTTGACCCCACTTCTTAAAAATAGGTGTAATGTTAGCTATCCACTAATCCGATGACACCATGCCTTTTACTAATGAATCATTGAATATCTGCAATAGTGCCAGTGCAAACTCTTCCCTAGAATCTTAAAGAATACATAGGTGCAATCTGTTCAGACTAGGGAATTTATTCTGTTTGAAAATAATGCAAGATGCATGTCTGTAATATGAATCAATCTGTTTGCCAGTCAGCTGCTGACTTATTTCCTGTTTTGATTCCAGACTTAAAGTTTTCCATTTCTTTTTATCACTAGCTATAAAGATGATTTGCTTCTGTGGTGTATTACCTTATTGGTATATAATCTTTAGATTTTCCAAACCTATAATAGATCACTGCAACATAGGCAAAAGGATGGCTGGGGCTTTAATTATTTGTCCAGCAAATACCAGTATATGTGTTTTCAAGGTACAGAAAGCCAGGCTTCGTTTTCTTTATTTAGGTTGCTTTATCTTTGAGTTGGTTTGCCTTTTCAATTTTGCTGCACCCACAGTTTGTTTTCTTCTTTAGCTTCTATTTTATTGATCTTATTAACTTCTGTTATTACCATATTATAATTCCTATCAGAATTCCAACTGATGTTGTATTTTATTGTTTTATAGGTGCATCATTACCTCGTACCAAAAAGTGAATCGTTTTCAGTTAAAGCGATATCTAAAAGAAATGTACTCCCATAGCATTTTTGTGTGAAGGGAAAGTAGTAATATGTTTCCCTGATTATTTGATTTAAAAACACACATCCTACCTCCAAGAGGTTGTCCATAAAATCAGAATGCCTAATGTGGACTGTCAGCTCACCCTCCATAACAGGGGTCTGTATTTAAATTCAGCACTGACCTGGAGGTTTAGTTTATATTCTATACCTAATGCTTTAATATGTTGTGTGTCTCATTTTCAAAGAGAATTCTCCGAATCAAAGATTGTTAATGTTCTATATTTAAAACATGTATGTAAACAAGGCCACTTTGCCCATTGTTTTTTTGTGCCTATTTAGTGTAGCTTTACAGTCCAATCTTGTAGGATTACAAGAAGCCAAGGAGTCATTAATTTTTATCTGTGACTGTCTGTAGGTTTTAATGCATCCTCACTGCTTATGGTGCTACCAATTACATGTCATAAATGGTTGTATATGCTGGAACAGCAGTGGAGCTGATGAATCACTGCTGCACCCATGATTAGTATGCACAAGGCTGCACACCACTAAAACATCTGGCATTCCAATGACCCTGAGCCTGCCTGGTCAAGAGGACTGGACAAGAATTCAATATGGATTGCTTTAATTAAGCGCCTAAGCACACAAATGCCAAGAAACAACTCCATCATTTAGACAAACTCTGAATAAAATGAAGTCTGTATGGCAAGAAGCATTGAAAAATAGAAAATGAGTGAGAGAAAGAGAGAGAGGGAGAGACAGAAAGAAAATAATTTCATAGGCAATTTTCTTTAAACCCTTATGATCTGTTTTAATATAGATATTGTTACTTCCTTTGACGGTTGCAGTTCTAATCTGTTTAACTGGGAAAAAACTAAATTATTTATGTAGATAACACTTTTTGCAGCATCTTGTACATATTTTAATGCCTATGATTTAGACTTGTTCCCTTAAATGCTCTGAAACATTATGATATTTAAGGCTGAGAAAACAAAAGTCAGACAGCTCCAGCCTGGACTTGTGGGAGTTCGATTTTCTCCTGTACATCTGAATTTAGCGTCTGTCAGTTACAAAGGCACTGAACTTGTCTTTAAACATGGGTAGAATCCAGTTAGTGGGTAATACACTATAATAGGCTGATCAATACTCATTATGACCTAAATGTCTGACCAAAGATACAACTGTATATATTGGGAATACAGCAGCCAAGGCTAGGTAGCTTGTTTCACCTGCTATTCTTTATTTTGTGCTGCAGGTCCCTATCATTGAATGGTCATTCTTCATTAACTCATTACTAACGTGTAGCATTTGCGTTGCCTGTATCTTTACAACAACTGCCTTCCTTGAATTGAGCCAGTTCCATATTTTTGTATCGTCTGAAGTGTCTGCCTGTTCTATCTGCAACCTATTTAAGTGTATCGATTTTTAAAAGCCAAAATATCCCCTGTTCATTGCTGTGGAAGCCTGTTCTGTTAAGTGCGTCACAAAAGGATCATCTTGATTTAAGTGTATAGTTTTGCAGTAAATACACACAATGCACATTCAAGCAGCAGATTAATGGGACACATTCCCACCTTTGCTAACACTAATCCTCTTATTGTTTGTCAAAATACGTCACTTTCCCAATGCTTATGTCACTTAACCCCAGAGGCTACACTATGTTAAATTCTTTAATACCTTGCATATCCTTGTGTGGAAAATTTGCATTTGTTTTGAATATCCAGCAGGGCTCCAACAACTGTAGAAAAATAAACATTGGGGACTTATTTATTTATTTCATCATATTTCAGAGTAAAGGCTCCTACCTCTACCCCTCAGCCATGGATTGAATGCTGTGAAAGAATGAAGTTTGCATAATTTTTATGTGGAAACAAATTATATGAATCTAGTGGGCTTAAACTAGGAATTAAAATTCAGTACATGAGTCAAGCGGGCAATTCAATAAAATTTAATATCTCCCCATACACAAACAGAGGGCTCAAAGCAAAACTCATTGACCAAATTGAGTACAATCTCTAGGGCTGGTGAGGTATCAACAGGACTTACAATTGCCTAAAAAGTGAATATAGTAACATGGTAAAGTAAATAATTTTTGTGTTTTTCTTCGGTGATGGTGAACCAGTATGATTTGACCCTGGTAATCTAACAAATAGCTCTGAATTCATCTGTAATCTCTGAGCCCTGTTAAATGATCCTCAACTCTTGATTCTACTTTGATTCAAACTTATTTTTCATTGGTTGATCCTGGTTGAATTTAGTGAACTTGGATATTTGAAAGGGACAGCCTTTGTAATGAATGTTCAAATGAAATTGGTGAATGAAGACCAAAATGTATTAACATTAACATTGTGAGATTTGTGTAATTTAATAGTACATAGCTTTAAAAAAAGTCTCAATAACTTCATGAGAGACATGTGAGAACAATTTTCATTTACATAGCACCTTTGGTGCAGTAAAATGTCCATAGGCATCTTGCCAAAGTGTTGACAGACTAAATTTGACGCTAAGTCAGGTAAGGAGCTATGAGGACAGGCAACCAAAAACTCAATCAAGAGGCATGTTTTAAGAAACATTTTCACCAGAAGTTAATTGAATTATCTCCTAAGGAAAACTGTGCATGTGTAGACATTATAAGAGGTCAGGCTTTATCTCTGTTGTGATGATCTACATAGTCAAATAGCTTGACGACGCCTACCTTGCTGACTTCTGCATGAAGAATTATGTTTTGGATGCCAGCAGGATATCAATTTTGTACAATTATCATCTAATGGAAGATAAAGAAAAACAAGAGAGAAAAAATTTCAAATGCAGCATCTTTCAAAAATTCCAACTAAGACTGGAAAACGATGCAAAATGCGACAATGTTTATTTTCTGACTTCTATATTCCAATGTATTAGCAGTGATGTTACTAGTATTTCTAAATCTGTCTTTATAAAATGGGGGAGGGGAGTGTCTTGCAGACATTTATTATGTATGAGGACAGTATCTCATCAAATTCCATAATGTGCTTTTACATTTTCTATATGGAAGTCATATTTCCATACACTGAGTTATTGGTGGCAGGGCACTGTTTTAATAAAACATTTTCCATGTGCTGTAAAATTCAACTGGTCACCTTCAAGAAAGCTGTTAGTGGAGATGCTGTAATGTCCTAATTCTGCACAGAAAGGTAAGTATATCATACTACTGCATTTCAAGCTGTTATGGTAGAACCTTTCACTAAAACGCTTTGGATTTATCTTATTTCACTTTTGCCTTGGTTATTACAGCATTACTGCTCCTTAATAAGGATACTTCCCTCTAAAGAATACACTGAACAATGGCTATTATAGTATTCTTTCTGCAGCTATTTCATTAGCATTAAAAACATGGAGGGTTATTGGTTGGAAACCCTTTTATCCTTAATACAGTCAGGTATATACAGGATAATCTGCATGAGGAGTTCAGTGACGAACAGGAACTGATTGAACAGAACAGCCTGTGTGTCGCTGTAGCAGCACACTGGCTGGTTCCTAATTGCATAGCTATCACGTGCCTTATACCAGGGCATCACACAGTTTAAGATTAGTGTCTAATAATAAAGTATAGAATGCCTTGGGTATATAATGTGAAATTCAATTATTATATTCTGCCTTGATTAACCTGTGATAGAAATATAATTTTCCCAAAATTATTTTTAATATTTTCAGAACAATCCTCCAGAACCATAACCAATTCAAAATGCCTACAAATAATATTTCAGTTATTCTCAAAAGAAGATTTTCAGATTTATAATGTAATTAAACTGGATAGTTTTGTCCAGAAATGCAAAAATCTTGTAAATAAAAGTTATTGGTAGCTAAACTCTGTATTCATTCAATGCAGAAAGTGTTATTCTTGTATTTTAGATCAAAATAAAAAATGAATTTCATGAAATTTTTCTTAGTAGAATCATTCACAATTAGATCTAAGCAACATGGTGTGGATGTAAAATGTAGTAAAAATTGAAAGATAAAGGCAGTATGAGAGGAGGCTTACATAAGCACTATGAAGGATTAAGTGTTAAAGGGCGGAGTAGAGTTGTAGGTCAACTGTGAACATGCCAATGTTTTATATCAAAAGGTTTTGTTGGATGGATTATTTATATGTTGAGGTGCACTCAAACAAGTTAACCTCTCCTGTCATTTCAATAAATGTTTTATTTTAAAATTAGGCTGATACATGGTCTTTTGTTCAAATATGTGGGATACATGGAAGGTTGTATGTTATGAAGGGGAATCTGGAATTTATTTCACTCATGAGTGCCCATGGTCTTTCTTACTTGTAATATACATGTAGATTTCACTGCTTAATGTGCAATTTCCTATAGCTATAGACATTCAACAGGGATATGTATATTCTGCTGCATTTAGTCTCAAAGGAGAATAGTTGGGACAATTTGGGAGACACAACTGGTGTATTCATCAAAGGGATGAAAGATCAATCAAAGCCAAGATTCTGAGTAGCAATTCAATCTTTGCCTATTTATTTGATTCTTTGTTGGCAAATTGAAAGCTGTATTCTATTTGATTTTAAATTCTTGTGCAAACAGTTTTGCTGGCCATCTTAAATTGCTGAAATTAATTTGGATTACATTCTTAAAAAGATTCTAAGGTTATGTCAGAGCAGGCCCATGTCTTCCACAAGCTTGAAGTGTGACATTCACAGAGCATTCCAGTTCACAGTCATCATTTTAATAGTGGACCTGAGATATGTTTCCATGTGAACCGACCATCACGTTTCTATAGCAACACAGAAGTAGCACTACATGGATGAATTTTACAGCAATGCCTTGCACCTAAGCGCTAATGATAAGATTCAGCAGTTTTATTGCATAAAATTAATGTAAACAAGCATCAAATAACCCAAGACACTTTCATAATTGATTAATGCAGCCTGCAGAAAGTTCCATTACCTTTTGTTTAGCTCAGGGGATCTGACTAGCTGGAATCCATTGCTGAAACTAATTACAACATATAATTAAACTGTGACATGAAGATATTATACCGTTAGTTTACTAATGACACTAGTAAACCATACAGCAGCTCAGGACAGTAATTATGCCTCATATATTATTTATCCTTTTGCTAAATGAGACCCTGACATTTTCAAAAATTACTTTAGGCTTGTTAATTGCTGGAAGCCATCCTTATGCTAAGAATTGTACAGTTATTTACTCCCTAAAAAAACTCGTAAGCTTTCAGAGACTTGGAAAGCCCACCTTTTCCTAATTAAGTTCACACTTACACTAAATAGCCATTTTTACATTCCTTTCATATGACAAAGCTTTTTTTCAAATCACCCATAATTTCCATCTATTACAACAGGTGCAGTTTACCGAGGACTAAACCTAACCTTTCAATAACCCCAACAGTAATGTTATCTGCCTATGGTCATCAGATACACTAGAAGTCCACTTGAGAAGTATTTTAATTTCTTATGAGGGCAATAGCATCCAGGTTTCATAATTATGTTTTGCTCCTCTATTGATCAAATACAGCTTTAACAGCTTGCTGATGAATATTCTAATGCAGAATGCTCAGCCAAACTCTGAAACAGTAGAAGAGGACAAAAAGCCAATGTCACCAAGTGAGACTTGAAACTTTATTTGATTTTTATAGGGTGCCAAGAATGCTTGAAGTAGCATTCCTTTAGTGGTGCATATTTTCTTGCCTAAACTTATAATAAACTAAAACTAAACCATAGCAATTATGTATTGGTGTGTATTCAATGCCTTGAAATCAATAGAAAAAACTATAGCATGTTGATTTGTTACACCTGTCGTACCCACACTCAGCTTGAGGGTGGGATGTGGCAATGATCCCAGTTTAACAAATAGTTCAAACTATCCCTCTAATCACAAATCTGAATTTTATTCTTGAGAACAGATAATTCTCAATAACACTGACAGTTGAAATGGTAAATTGACCATTTTTATTGCTTATAATCCATTTCTATTTGGTTCATATTCTCTGCTTGATCTTCAGATGCACAATCACATGCAGAAACTTCTGGTTCAGCCAAATTACATAAATCTCTGCTGTGTGAACGTCACAAGAAGGTTGATTTTGGAAGACATGCATTGTTCATACAGAGTGCTCCATATAGCTGCGGATAGGCACAATCAAACTTATCAGTAAGAAAAAATGCAGGAAGAGGGAAAGAGGGAATAAAAGGTTGGGACATTTAAATTATAAGTTATTGTTCAGTGTACAATTGTTGCTTTTTTTAATAAGCTTTGCTTCTCATTGAATTGAATAGAAAGTGGAAGCTCATCAGTTTCAAGTGGTAGTGTCTTGCTGATGTGACAAGCACGCAGAATTCATGTTCCAACAGCATATATTTACAGGCATTTGTGACCAGTGATTTGTAATGTATAGACTCTGCAAAGTCTATGCAGCAATAACCTATTACAATCATTTCAACCGAGCTCAAAAATAAAAGCTCCTTGCTTCTTGTTGAAAAGAATGAGGTGTGGAATCTCAACAAACAGCAAAGCGGTGGCAGCATACTGATATCAGCAACACAGTAAAGAATAGGAACACCTCTTACTTAATAATAAAATTTCTATCTTATGAGTTCAGTGGTGCACTGGTACTAGTAAAATGAACGAACATGATTCAGATGTGCCATACTAACTGAAACTATTGAACCACATGTTAAAACTAGAGTCAGCAAAATTCCTTTTCTTTTGTTTATGAATTAAAAAGGGGAAACTACAGGCTTTATTCAGAGAGCACACTGGTGCCAATATTTATTTAAAAGTCATTGTCATCCGCCCCCTGCCTCCCATCCACCTCCCTCCTTATATTCTTCATACAGTGCCTTCCATCAATTACAGCAGTTTTTGATCACTAGTCATAAGGCATCCCAGCTAACACTTGAGTAATGGCATTGGAATGAAGAAAACTGTAGAATAGATCAACAATTTTATAGGAGTGTTATTGACTGTGAAAAATGTACACAGACACAATATAACGTCTGCTCAATAACGTGGAGTAACAATTCATTTTCAAATGATACAATGAATGGCAATGTTCGGTATGAGCAGGGCAAAAAACTAATCTGCTAATGGTAATAGAAATAGTATATTATAGAATGGCACATCAGAAAGGTGCAATATTACTTTTAGACAAAGAAAACACATAAACGTAAAGCTAACGTATACTTAGCTGGGTAAAAAATACTTACTTTATAGCGGATATGATAAGTGATGTTAGCAGCTATTTGACAACAGTCAATAGGCATTAATGAAGAATGCAATAGTGGATACTAATTTCATGCTTTTTTTTGTAATTATTAAACCATGTATTACATAGTCATGTATTATTATAATAAGTAACTACCTGTATAACTTTCACTGTGATATTGATGATACTCAGAAGTATCAATGACATTGCTAAGAATGCAACTCCTATTCATAACTTCAGCACATTTCATAGAAATTCTTATAAACTTTCTGCAGGGAAAATAGAAACGTGAGCTGAGAGTTTTTATTTCAATATAATAATTGATTCATGGGGAACATAAGCACTATTATGGACAGTTGAACCAATTGTCTTATTTTTGTATAATCAATGATGAAAAGGTACTGAACTATGGATATCTTTTAGTTACAAACTTGATTCATAACCAGCACTGAAAGTAAGTTACAAAACTGTAATTATGAGCCCACCTAATTGTGAGAGAAGAGATGTTCTTTGTTACAATATAGTTGTTAATAGGACAGAGAGGACTGCAGTGATGCGTATAGCTGAGTTAGGAGAGGGGTTTCACAGTCAGAGGAGAAAGTTGGGAATATCCTGAAGGGTGGCAGTGTAAATTGATTCAGGTGAAAGGCTCGGTTGATATGGTGCAAGTATCCGTGAACAAAAATAGGAACAAAATACATGCAGTATTGCTATATGACTTTAATTTGGGACTAAATAATACTAGCCTTAGGATCATCAGTAGTGGAAGTAATTTTTGATCTGTCAGTTCACAATTGCATTTTTGATTGAAAAAAGATTTATGAGGAGGTGGGCTTGGCAGATATACTATTTTTCTTAGTGGAGCTGGAGGGTTTGGGTAGGAGTAGCAGTGGTATTGGGACATTTTGATCTTTATAGGTGGGGTTAAGAGATTTTGTCTTTTACTACATGACCTGCTCTGATCTATGCCCCTTTGGCTGCTTTCCAGATTGCAGATTCATCAATATGCTGCTTAGGGAGGGGGGAGGGGCAAAGAGTCAGGTAGTTGTTTCACGTCTCTTGCTTATTTGCCAGAGATTGTGTTAAATAAATTGCAAAGTCTGCACTTCACAAGGCTTTGGCTAGTTGACCAAGTAATTTAAATAAAATCCTAACAGCTTGCACCTCATAGCCAGTCAAGTTAAAACAAACTAAATTTAAAATAAGCACAAGCAACTCGAATTTTATGTCAGTCAAGATAAATAATAATAGTATAGTAAAAACCCATATAGCCTGTACCCGCCACTCCGTAAAATGAAAGCACACTAATTTCAAAATGAATTCCAAGTAGTTTTTATTTATCTGTCAGTCAGGGTGAAATGTACTATCGCAATCTAAAAAACCCACACTTTACAGCAAATCCAGTTAAAATAGAAGGGAAAGCATTGGCTTCTTCCATCTGGAAGAAATTAGAATGTCGTGATGTCAAAATTAAAGTGAATAACTTACCACTAGCTCCCTTTCTAGTTATCTCTATCCAGCAACATTCCAACATGCTCACATCCCCCCCACCACCACGACCTCAATCGTGATATGGTTCATCAAACTCTACAAATAAAAGTCTTCTGATAGGAGTATAGGAACAGTAGTTGGCATTTTGACCCCTAAAGCTTGCTCCACTTTGAGATCATGGCTGATCTGTATCCTATTTCCTGCTACCCACTCTGGCTTGCTATTGGTTAATAGCCTTGGTGGTAAATAGGGCAGTCTCAGGATAACAATTATTTATTGAGCTTGTGATGAATGTAAGTGCATTTCGAAAAGCCTGCAGTATCCATTGTGGAAGCTCCACTCAGTATACTCAGCAAGCAAGAAGAGAGCAAATAAAATATTGTAATATTTTGTTCTGAAGAAGGGTCACTTGATCCAAAATGTAAACTCAGAGTTCTCCTCACAGATGCTGCCAGACCTGCTGAGTTTTTTTCCAGCGATTTCAGATTTTGCTTGTGATTTCCAGCATCTGCAGTTTGTTTTGGTTTTATTGTTGTTAAGTATTGTACTTATTTGATGTGGTATGTGCAGAAAAGCTCATCGAGCCTTCAAAAAGAAAGGAGCTACTGCTTTGATTCAATGTATCTGTCTTCCTATTGGCTATTACATTCTTCTCTTAGATGTGCCAATCACACAACAGAGATTACCGATTACTTGTTTTGTTATGAGCAGGTGAGGAAGATAAATCTCAGCTCTTTTCAACTCCTTCTTAGTCAGTCACAATTTTTAAAAATTTAAATGAAAACATACTTAATTAGATCAAAATGAAGGAGACAATTCAAGGACCTCTTGATTGAAAGAAAGAAAAATCTTATTTCTTGCTAATCCCAAGGGGAAATAATAAAAATGCTACAGAAAAGTACAGGTAATAAGTTTAAAAGGTAGGATGGGAAGCTCTCTAGTACAAGCAGAAAGTTAACAACAGATGCAGTTTAAAGTCAATTGTGTCCTAGAACCATAAGGGTGAAACTGGAATCTGCAACGTTTAACTACAGACGTGTTTTCTCAACAGTAGTGAAGACTTATAGAATCCTAGAGTTCTGAATAGTTGCTTTTCCAAGTTGTTTTTTCACTGTGCACTTCTTATGAGAGAAGATAATGAATAGATAGAAAGAAAGATGAAAGAGAGAGAAATAAATCAAACCTTCCTGTGTCTGTTGTTACGGATCCATGTTTTCTTCTCTCTGCTAAACAATATGGTTCATTTGTATATTCCCAAGTTTAGCTCCATTCTCTTTTCAAACTGGATACTCCACAAACAATCTTTCATCTTCAAACATATAAAGCTATCAATTGTGAATTTAGTAGGCGATGTAAATTTCCTAATGCTGACTTAATCTGCTTTCACTCTTTTTGAATTAAGTGATAATTTCAAGGCAGCCTGTTTAATGAATTTGATATGGGTTCCCTAGACATGCTTCAGTCTATGGGCTGGTAATCACAGCAGCCATTTAGTTTATTATTTGTCCTCTTTATAAAGTCCTTTAGTCTATAAAAGTCTCACATGTTAACATCTGATAACGAGAGTTGATTATCAATAACGTATGCTCAGTATTATCATAACAGTTTAAATGGATGAATATTGTCATGACCCAATCAAAGGTGTGCTGATACTTAAGCCCCACACAAATGCTAAGTAATGACCATCACCAATAAGAGACAATCTAACCAAAACTCTCTGACATTTATTGGTGTTATCATCACTGAATTCCCCACTATCAACATCCTTGGGGTCACCATTGACCAGAAGCTCAACTGGAGTTGCCACAGAAATAGAGTGGCTACCAAAGCAGGTCAGAGGCTTGGAATCCAAACTAGTGGGAAGTATTCCATCATATCCCTGACTTGTGGCTTGTAGATAATGGATAGGTTTTGGGGAGTCAGGGGTGTGATGGAATACTCCCCACTTGTCTGGTTCACTGCAGCTCCAACAACACTCAAGTTGACTCCATCCAAGATAATGCACCCCATTTGATTGGCATCACGTCCAAAAATATCCACTCCTTCCACCATTAGTAAATAGACTGCAATGGTTCAACAAGACAGCTCACCATTACTTTCTAAAGGGCTATTAGGGACAGGCAAGAAATGCTCATGTTCCACAAATAAATTTTTAAAAACTCATGGGATCATTGCAAAACTTAACAATTTAACTAAATTACTCAAGGTACCTGAATTTCCACTCTGATGAATTCGGGTTAACAGAAAACACTAGGCAGGTTTCTCACCCTAACAAGAAATTTTTATTAAAAATTAAAATTAAAATAAATCAGTCCTAACCACAGGCAAATGAAACATCAATTATCAACTTCTAGCCCTAGCAATTCTTCAACTTCTTCACAACCATGCAGATAGATATAAACAAACAAAACAAATAGATGTTATGAATGGAAAAAAACAATTGAGGGGATCACATTTCTACAGGGTTCAGTGAGGTTTTGTTTTTGCTTCTTTAGAGATATTCTGATCTACAGTCTTCTTTCCTATCCTTCCAGTTCTTCACTGTGGACACAGGGCAATTAGCAAACTAATTGTTTAATGTCTCAGTCACATATCTGGTTTGCCAACATCTATTCTCAAATGTCCAGGGCAATCTTTTGAACAGTTAAATATGATAGGGATGGCACGGTGGCTCAGTGGTTAGCACTGCTACCTGACAGTGCCAGAGACCCATGTTTGATTCCTGCCTCGGGTGACTGTCTGTGTGGAATTTGTACATTCTCCCCATGTCTGCGTGGGTTTCCTCCCACAATCCAAAGATGTGCAGGTCAGGTGAATTGGCCATGATAAATTGCCCATAGTGTTAGGTGCATTAGTCAGGTGCAAATATATAGGTCTGGGTGAGTTACTCTTCGGTGAGTCAGTGTGGACTTGTTGGACTTAAAGGCCTGTTTCCAAACTGTTGGGAATCTAATCTATTGATCAAGAATGTGTGCTAACTGATTACAACATGCAATACTGGAGAAGAAGAATTGTTTGACAATATGAAAATTTGTGGCACTTCATTCAAGTGTGGAATGTGAGGGTGAAAAACAGAGAAATAAAGCACCTTTCTGAGAAAATAAAATGTCCTTATAACAATATGGTATTTTCAGTGCTTGTCCCAATTGTTTAAAGGTTTTTGTTATAATTATTATCTATTCTCAGGAAGTTTATTGTCTATCCTTTATTATCTTGAGAAGTTGGTTGCTGTTAGACCTCCTTTGATCAATTTCTAATTAGTTAATACAATTGTAAGGTTTACTACATCACCACAGAGGACATTTAGATTTCCTACTCTAAAGCATTATAATAAAGCAGTTGTATTTTTCCAACAGCTTTATGGTATTTTTTTAGTAATGCAAGCATTTCATCTCAATTTTTTCTAAAAATTGAATTCAAAAGGTGGAAATTGAACACCATCCCCTCCCAAACTAAATTGTCTACCCAAGTTTATGGATCATTAGCCTAATATCATAATCACTGCATGACCATATTTTGCATGTAGCTGCATAGAGCAGGCCATTCAGCCCCTTCTTCCACCATTCACTCAGATCATGGCTGAACCATGATCTAATTTCATATGTTTGCCTTTGTTCCAATCCCCTTAATACCCTTACTCAACAAAAATTATCTCAGATTTAAAATTAACAACTGAACCAACATTCACTGCCATTTGAACAGCCTAGCCCTAATTTTCAAACTACACCCCCACTCCAAGAAAGGGAAATAGTTTATTTTTATCTAAACTCCCTTTCCTATTCATTTCTTAAAGACTTCAATCAGATCACCCCTTAACCTTCTAATTTCTAGAAAAAAAGGTGTAATTTGTGTAATCTCTCCTCATTACTAAAGTCCAGGTATCACTCTTGTAAGCCTTCTCTCTACTCCCTCCAAGTCCAACTCCTTGTTAAGTGCATAATGTTTCAAGATTTAGTAACTGGTCATTGGCATCCATCTGTCCCTAATCACACTAACAAAATTGATCAGTCAAAACCTGGTTATTATAATAGACTAATTATGAGGAAAAGCTGATTGAAGAGGTATAAGCCTTTGTTTCTTACTCTGTCATCTCCCATTCTTGACATGAAACATAGACAATCAACCAAAAATTGTTCATAATCATCCATTAGAAAAAGCTATTGCATTGTTATATTTATTTTCTGACATTGAATAGGTGCATCTCTTATTACAAACCAGATTATTCTCAGTGTACACAAGAACTGTTCGAATTTGAAACAACACACAGATTGTCCCAATGGAATCATATTCATATCCCCTTCCCTAAACCATCCATCATGTATGTTCCAACTCATGTGTGGCTAGATTCCAAAATTATGTGCAAATCCGTTAGGGGTTGTTGCTGCTAATTTTACAGTACAATTGGTTGACATTATGTCTGATGTTCATAGTGACATAAACTGCTAAAACATGGAAAAGCTCATGTCAGGTTAGTCAGAATTGGAGAGTCACTCTCAACTTTTCAATTGGAAAAGTTCTCTTCATGTATTCCCTTAAAGTGGGATTTCTTTCCAATAAAGTACAGACCTAAAATACTGCAATGGCCAAAATACAAAATGATCTAAAAGTATTTACTGAGCATGCTCCCATTTCAAGATGATTCTAAGGGAACATTTAAGTTTAACGAAGTTGTACTTTGTGGTAGTGGTTTATGGTTGAAAATTCATGAGTATTGGGCGTTGATGAAATATTTTAAGCAACAATCACATCTGCTAAACCCTATTAGTCAGGCATTCCTTGTCACCTCTCTCATGACTCTATTTCTCTGTTTTAGTCTTTCCCTCTCAATGGGGCTCTATATCCCACTTCCTCTTACACATTGCTTTCCAGCAGAATCAATTAAAGTAAATTGAGATTGTGGTTATGAAAGGACAAATATTGGAAGCAATTTAAGTCTTAAAAATTGCGACACTCTCCAACATCTGGGGAGAAAAACATAGCAATGAATAATGGGGAAAATGTCAATTATTTTTGAGTTAATGTAGTCAGATATACAATACTTTAAAGCTACTGGGGGTGTCCTATTCAAGGATACATTTTCTATAACTTACATTTTCTCAATATCAAAAAGTGTGGCGCTGGAAAAGCACTGAAGGTCAGGCAGCAGCTGAAGAGCAGGAGAGTCGATATTTCAGGCATAAGCTGTTCATCAGGAATGATGAAGGGCCTATGCCCAAAATGTTGACTCTTCTGCTCCTCGGATACAGCCTGACCGGCTGAGTTTTTCCAGCACCACACTCTCAACTCTGACTCTCCAGCATCTGCAGTCCTCACTTGCTCCTCCTTTCTCAATGTGTACAACAACAGCTTACATTTACCTATCACATTTAATACAGTGTAACATCCTAATAATTCAAAACAACATTTGACTTTGAACAATATTCTAGCCCGGAACTTTGCTGGGGTTTTGAAAAGGGTCTTCGAGGTTGAGAGAGACTTTGAGATATTTGGAGAGGAAATTTGCAAATAATGATTTTACAGCAAAATGACACAGTCACCAATGTCAGAATAATTAAAGTAGGGGATGCGCACTGGAGCAGAAGTAAGATAGTTGTGGGATTTGGAAAAACAAATAAGAATTTTAAAACCAAAGTGTTTCTTGACTGGGAGATAGTTGGTCAGTGAAAATAGTATTAATGAGTAGTGTGGTTACAATATGTGTAACTGATTTTTCAATGTTTTCAAGTTTGCAGAGAGTCGAAAATATGGGCCTAGCCAGAAGATCAATGGTAGTCAAATCTAATACTAACAAATATGTGCATGAGAGTTTCAGCAACAGAAGAGTTGAGTTATTTGTGGGAACTGGTGATATCATGAAGATGAAAAGAAATGGTCTTGGAGTTGTGCCTCAGAGCTCACCTCAGGGTCAAGGGCAGTGGTAATTGTTCTGGTCCAGCTTAGACCATTTTTGGTGAGCGGAATGGAGCCAGTGGATAGCATTGTTGGGGATCAAAGACAACAGCTTTGGCCTTGCTAATATTTAATCTCAGCTCTTGCAGCACAAGATATCATACTGACAACTAACATGAGGTCAAAACAGGTGGAGCTGGGTAAAGTAGAACTCACCCAAAAGGGACAGACAGAAAGGTTGGGAAGACTAGTTGGATTATTCCTAAAAAGAGCCAGCGGACTCAAAGGGTTGAGTGTTGGATGTCTATAGTTCGATATCTGAATGAAAATCTAATTAATGGATTGGAGTTATATGCATGCAACCTCGTGTACTCTTTCTAGTGGATAGTGCCAAGTAGCATTCAGTTGGTGAAAAATAGCAAGAGGTCAGAGAAAGATTTGTGGAGGACACCAGAATCAGTGGTGGATCAACAAAGGCCTTCGCCTGAGTAAATCATAATAAGATTTCTCCAGTGCCATCCAACCGAAGGACACAGGGAATGTATTGGAGAATGATGGTGGCAAAGGCTGCAGACAGATCAAGAAGGCAGAGGGGAAATTGTTTACCAAGGTCATATCCACATGGGAAATCATCTGTGACTTTGATGGGGGGGTGGGGAAACCTGATTCCAGAGATTCAAATGTAGGATGGCAGCAAATGCAGCCATGGATTCATGAGGTAGCAGGATGATTGGTGATTTTGGAGAGGAAAGAGAAGTTGGAGATGATTAAGTTCACAAGAACAGAGGGGTGAAAGGTAATTATTTTGATGTGGGAGCTGGGAGGTAAAATTTGATGGACAGTACCTGAGCAGAGAGAACCATTACTGATGTTAGCAAGTATGTGAACCAGTAGGGGAAGTTAAGTGGTCAACGATTCGATAGGGAAGAAGGTTGAGACGAGAGGAGCTGAGTCTCATGAATAAGAGGAACTTCCTAGTTCACACAAAGGGAAAGAGAAGTTTGTGAGAAGATTTGTAGCTCGGGTGCTCGTTGCTGTGGTTCTATTCGCCGAGCTGGAAACGACACGACCAGCTATCCCTAGTAGCCACGCACGCAGACGACAAGCAACATGAATTTGACTGGGACAACACCACCTAGACAGGGGATGAAACGTTTGCAACAAAAATTTCCAGCTCGGCGAACAGAACCACAGCAGGAAAGAGAAGGGAAATGAGAAAAAAAATGCAAGCTCAAGGTGAGGGGAAGGGGATTCTTACTGGAAGCTTGGCCTGTAGCTCTGTGTGAAAAGAGAGCAGTGCCAAAGAGATCTGGCCTAATAGCCCCAATTC
Organism: Chiloscyllium plagiosum; assembly: GCF_004010195.1. Taxonomy (NCBI): domain Eukaryota; kingdom Metazoa; phylum Chordata; class Chondrichthyes; order Orectolobiformes; family Hemiscylliidae; genus Chiloscyllium; species Chiloscyllium plagiosum. Next base: position 24,387,431 of record NC_057726.1, read on the forward strand.
TAGTGAAAAAGAAGTTCATAAGGCACTCGCATTTGTTGCAGTGGAGGGTGGAGAGACAGAGAGAGGCAATTAAAAAGACAGGTGGCCATGGCAAAGAGAAACTGGGAATTACTTTTTTCATTTTGTGGTGATTCCTAGAACACTGAATTGTTTTTGCCACAGGATAGCAGGACTCAATAGTGGTTTATGTGACCCATTCCTTCCTGGTTTTGAATGAGTAAATTAGCTGTCTGCTGTGAATTTTCAAGTTTAAATCTCTTGTATGGTCTAGTAGAACTCTGGGCCATACAAAGGTAATGACCAACATTGGGGACCAGAGTATTTTAAAGGAGATAAAAGCATCAAAGGTTGAGTTTACAGGCAGTAGTTAAACATCAGTAGCTAGAGAAATGCCACAGAAATTGGTGAACCAAAGTTTAAATGATCAAAAATGCCATTTAAAAGTAGCTTCTCGATCTTTCAATCTAGTGATAATAATGGCTGGCATTCTGCTGAAAACTGAATATTGTAATGGCTAGGAAACCTTTCTCACACAGAAGCTCAGAAATTTCATTGTGATAATCAAAGGCATATGACATCAGTTGACATGGACAATGCAATATCATGTAAACTCTTTAAGCATTCACATTGCAACTTTACAATGCAATTTCAAAGCTATAACCCTGTTTAAATTTCATTTGAAAATTGATACTATTGGGTCAATTTTCATGGAGCAACTGAATGTAGTAAATGAAAGGCTAAATCACATTTCCCTTGCTCCTACTTTCTAGTTGGACTGGAAGAAGGCCTCAGCCATTTTCATGCTCGTGTATCACTTGTCTCATGCAACTTTCAGAGGGAGTTGGCTCTTCATGGAACAATTGGAAATTTAGATGTTCCTATAAGTAGCTAGAGAAACAGCTTTGGGGATGGAGCAGGTATGTGACAGTTGCTGGATGAAAAGTTTAATAGGACAAGGAGCAGCATTAATGGTCCTCTCAGCTTCAGAAACAATTTATGAAAAATGAAATCATACCTAGCGCAACCTTCACCCAACCTATTGAAGAAGCCTTGGAAAGGTCATTTGATGTTCAATACCATACACTCTATCCATTAATACACAAAAATGGCATTGCAGTTCAGAAGGTGACATGAGAGCTCAATAAAGGTTATGCGGTGGAGCTCTGGGCACAATTTGCTCAAAAATCAAGTCAGTTGAGATTCAGATGGGGATTTTAAAAAAAAATCATCTCCCGATATTCGCAATTTCCAGCACTAACAGAGTAGCAGGTAGATGGAAATTGTCCCTCAATAGTAAATGTGTTGCTGATTTTTTTTTAACTCTCCAGTAAAGGCTACAAATAAAATATCAATACTTGACATGAGAAAACCTTCCTTCCTTCCACGACCTGCATTTGAAGTTTCTGAGCTGCAATTTGATTCAGCCTCTGGCTGTGTAAACCTCCCTGCTTACAGATTAACTCTAAGATCCCAACTGCACAGCCATCTGATGGAGAGGTCATGAGAAAAAGCAACAGATTTGTAACTTTTGTGAAATATTACCGACCCTAGGCCTAAACATGTTGCTTAAATAAAACAGATGCAAATTAAAGTAAAGGTAAGCAAGAGAGTTGACATTGTGCAAGCTAAATGTGGTTCAAGAACGATCACAAATACAATTGTATTATTATACTGCACACACTTCTCACTTACCTATTTTGGGGAAAATGTACTTAGTTAAAGCTAAAATTGTTGTTGTAGAATCAATTACCGCCAGCCTAATGTTCATGATAGAGTGCTGCCACTAATTCTCCTTTCTTGATATTTACATCAACCTGTTTGAATATATTATGACACCCCTCAAGAGCAAGTGAGACTTGAACCTGGGTTTTCAGGCTCACAGATAGGGACACTGTAACTTCACCACAAGAGTCCTACTCTAGCTTTCTCCGTTGGGTGTAAGGGCCCATTTGGTTAACAGTGGTAGAAGATGAACTACTATTGAGGCTGAATGAGAAGAAGCACTTGTTCTAATGAGAATTTTATTGCATAATAGCAATAGGTTCAAATTCCAGATGATAAGACTTTCCTTGTAGTGCCTGGTCCTCCTGGCTTTGACATGGAGAATAAAAGCAGGCTTATTAGACTTTCATCTTTCTAATCCTGGATCCTCTTCCTGTTATCTTCAGTAAATGGGTAGACCACACTAACACCAGTTAGAGTTGCAGCTGTGGACCGTAGTCATCATCAGGCCCCTTATGTTGAACAAAAGATCCCAGTTGATTCAGGCAATTGTTCACAGAAGGGTATGTTGAACTTGAAGACAGCAGCAAGGCGCTTGCGGATTTTCAATGCCTACCAAACCAGTCTCTAGTGCATACGTACAGTTAAAATTGACCCTCACATTTTAAAGCGTACAGGTCACTTTCTCTAGTTGTGATGTTGACAACGAATTTAAAGGTATTTCTGGCTAATGAAAGAAAATATCTTTCCCTGACCTCAATCCATGACTGCAGCAAAGATGATGGACAATTTTGTTGGTGAAATAAATATACAAGAATGAAGACAGATAGTTTGCTTATCCCTATTGTTATTCAAGCAACACTTAGCCACTGTCGGTTATACCAAATAACGATTTAGCTGTTTCCACAGAATGAGGATGTCACTGCAACTAATTTGGAATGCTTTTTTTTAGATATTCAGCAGGCATCTTGCCCAGTTTCCAAATGAGTTTTCATGTGATATGACATGTAGTCTCACTTAATAAGATTGACATGGTGTCTGTGTTTGGGGATACATTATTTAAAGTGTAGACATATCAGAGATCTGTAACACTAATTACTTCTAAAGGTATATTAATCACATGACACTTTAATATGCAATCAATACATTAATGTGTCATTGACCTTGGAAAAACCTTTTGACTTTAACTCTCAATATCCAGAAAGATTAGCGACATAATTTGTATTGAATAAAAGCTGTAAAGAACGATGAAAATGCAGAGATTCAGTTGGAATATTTACACAGTTTATTGAACTTGCTCATTTAGTTTTCAGCCTGATAGTTTGAGGAAGGTTCTTGCTCTTGTTAATTTGAAAATATGAGAGCAATTCCAGTTGATCCACAGTTGGTCCTATCCTTCATTCAGTGAGCCTTTGTAGCTATGCTAGAGTACATTTTCTGATGTTGTACTGCAAATTTTACAAGTAGTTGCAAAACCATCTACTGTGGAAATCATAATTGACTACTGAGATGTTGCTTAATATTGACAGTGTGGATGGTAATATGGACCTGTATACTGTGCTGTGCAAGTGTTATTCACTAAACTTTAACGATTGACAAAGGGACACTTTGTGGAGAATCGAATTAAAGGAACTTCAACCTTCTTTTATTGACCCACAAATAGTATAAGTACCACAGTGCATTGCTATTGATTTCCTTTCGTACAGCATGGCTGTTCTTTCCTTAATGCCCACATGACAGCAAGTCATTCCCCTCCCCCACTTGACACAGAGTTCTATTTCAGGATATTTTCCAAGACCAGAAGGATACCTGTTCTAAGGAGGAAATTAGGATCAATAAAAGTAATAAGTCAGATCTTTGCAAGTGGAGGTCCTGAGCTCAGCACTGTCAGAGGTGATGGTTGAGATGTTCCTAAAACACTTCCCTTGGGAGTCTGTGCCTATCTATCGTGTTATGCCACCTTTTTTTTGGTCATGTTCAATTGTGTGATGAATCTTTTTGCTTCAATCTGGTCTCTGACTTTGTGCTGGATCTGCCATCAGATGATGGAACAATCCACCCAAGGGTATTTGAGAATGTCATAGCCAAAGGACTTGTCCTCGTAACAGGTAGCCTCTGGAATTTAGCTTCTCTAAAACTGTTTCTTGGCTGCAGTTTTGTCCAGTGAATAGTTCAACTGAATAGGCCAAGGCATCCTCAACTTTATTCTTGTTCTGTGTGGGTAATTTGATCTCAATTGCTCAATAGAAGTGCAACAGTTTACTTTCATGGCTCAGTGGGGAACATAACGTGGGGCTATTGCATCTGGTTGCTTTCCATAAAGCTGAACCGATGAATGTCAAGTAATATGTGGATGTGACCAACCTATGATGCCCCTCCAAATGAGTAACTGTAGATGTTGCCAGTTCAGGTTTGCACGTGAATAACCATTTTCAGAGAAACCAAGTATCATCAGTGCCCATGAGTAGGGGTAAGGGATCAAGTCTTTAAGATATACTAAAATCTGGTAGAGAAAATTGGCTATAAAAGGAGAGTGGAATGGTGGGAGTAGTGGCAGTTGCAGAAGAGAACTGTTGAAATTATTTGTTTGTTTTGTGCTTATAGGGCTGTCCTTTGTGAAAATATATTGGATGCTATACTGGCTACTAGATTTGGCACCAAGGAATCTGCAGTGTTTTGATGATTCTGTCCAGTCACCAATCACACCTGCCACTCTGGAGCTGGAACAAATACTTAAATAAAAATCCACAGACTGTACTTGAGACTTTTGTACTTCTGCAATTAATGCATCACTTGCAACTCGTACAAATTCCAGCAGTAAATATACTTCGATTTGAATCAAAGTTTTGGACCGATTTATTTCTGACAGTTATTTAGAAGAGCTTGCTCAATGCAAATGTTGCTGGTAACAAAAATCTTCAGTTGTTTGACAGGTTTCAACATTTACAACTTGGAAAATGCTCACATCAAAGACATGTTTGTAAAATTGAAAATGAGAACTTTAGAACAAGATTGATGTACTGCCATTTCTCATCAATAGGGCACTTAACACATGCTTTGGCCGTTTAATGGCACTGAAAGGGGACAGCATCTACTGAGTATGAGTTGTGGTTTTAACAGGATTAATACTAGAAATAGCTGTTGAAATAATTTCCTGCCATCGTCCCATTAATTGGTGTGTTAAGCAAGTCTTATCGCAGGACATCCCAATGATCTAGTTTGTTTTCTTGAGAGAATATAAGGCATAAAAGAGTTCCATTTTCATCAATGCACTTTGCAAATGCGTCCAGAGTGAGGCATTGAACAGGAGTGTTGTTTAAAACATGTCGTCAACTAGTCCAAAAGGAAACACAATTTCAGCAGTGGAAAGATTCAGCTTGTATGTGTGTTAATTTTTGATGCCTTTCCTTCTGCTTGAACATATAGACAACCTCAAAAAAAATCTAACAATGCAAAAAAAAGGAAGCAAATCTGTGGTTTGAAGGACTGTCGCAGCCATGATTAAGTGTGAGCTATTCACAACGGAGGACTTTGATTGGCAGAGGACTGTTGTAAACCCTCTGGTAAATAATTATTCTTCATACATGCAGAGCTTTTGAGCAAATGCTCAATATGCATTTTGATTGCAATAATCGATGAGAAGGCTGTGCCTGGACAGTGGGTTTTTGCCGCCTTTTTCTGAACTCAGATTCTCCCATAACACCAGTGTGCTTAAGTTTGCAACTTTTACACCTTTCAGTCATCATTGCCCTAATGCCTCTATTTAATAAATGTATTTCTGCGACATAGTGAATCATATAGCTCTAAGCACTTAAGCCATCACTGGCAAAAACCGTCGAGCTTCCTGATTTAACTAAATTATTTCATTTTCAGTGGGGCCCTCTGGTGAGGCTAAACAACTACTTAAATTTCCAGGGAAATGTATAATGTGACCAAAAGCTTGCATACTGAAATTAATACTTGCTACCTGACTGTCATACATCTCATTCGATATTCCTATTTTCCCCTAATGACTGTGCATTAATTTATTTGGCAAATGTTCTGCTACTGTTTCTTAAAATACTAATTAAGGTAGTGCAGCATCATAGTGTGGAAAGACTGCACTAGCACCACTTCCAATTTTGGCCATGGGATGAAGCAGATATGCACAATTGAAGAAAGACCATTTCTCGTAGCCAGATGCGTTATCTTGTGCAATAGCACAAAACTGGTAATAATGACTTGGGCACTCATTTTACATACGGCTCAATATGATTTCAATTGAAGTAACTCGCCACGGCCTCTTTTGCAATACCACACAAGAAATATTTGTAGCATATAGCAACAACGGCTGAGATACTTCAGTGTAGGCTCTTGCATGCTTTCTTGTATATGCATTGTGATTAACAATGACCGAGATTGGGAGCCTCCTTCCTGTCCATCTTCAGCAAATAGAATGTAAACAGGAAGAAGTGGGGTGCTAGGGAAGAGAAGACCTTCATGGAAAATAGAAAGCACTTACACATGGCGAAAAGACAAAGACCTCTCAGTTGGATAGTAAATACTGATCATTTCTTTAGGAAGATTCTATCCATGTTGTTTGAGGAAAGTATGTTTTACCCAGTCTAATTTGAAAAGAATTTATTCACTTTCACATTTCATGATCCAAGTTGGACAGTAGTAAAATCTTGATGGATTATTAATCATTCAATGGTAATTTTTATAAATAAAAAACAACAATGTTGATTAACATTGCTGCTGGAAGCATGCAGCATTTCAAAATAATCAAGTATAAGTCTAAATGGAAATTTTCTTGCTAGGGATGCAGTTGTATTGGAAGCAGTTCAGAGGACATTCTCTGGTTTGATTCCAGAGATAAGGAGTTTGTCTTAAAAAGAGACATTGAGCAGTTTAGGTCTGTACTGTCTGGAGATTTGAAGAATGAGAGGAGATCAAATTGAAGTCTATAAAATGCTAAAGGGAATAACAAAGTAAACATAGAAAAGGTATTTCTTCATGTGGGGCAATCTCAGATGAGACGTCATCGTTTTAGAATAAGGGATAGCAGATTTAAAAAAGAAATAAAGAGAAATTACTTCTCTCAAGGCATCGTGAATCTGTGGAAATCATTACCCCAGAGTGGGGTGGACGCTGGGACCTTGAGTAAATTTAAGGCAGAGATAGATGGAATTTTATGTAATAATGGGTTGAAGTGTTATGGAGAGTGGGCAGATAAGTGGAATTGAGGCTGAGATGAAATCAGCTCTGATTGTATCATATGTGGAGCAGGCTCAAAGGGTCCTTGTTCTTAAGATCTTCATAGCAGCACTATGTAAAACACTTGGCACTGTGATATTGAGATGCAAGCACTAGTTCAGTCCTAGATTCTGCCACTGATAAAAATATGAATTTGTGGGCATGTAGCCTTGGTTTTCACCCTTTAATCCAGTTAAATCCAATGAAAATACAAGACTTTATTGGAGGTTGAATGTATTTTGGCGATAGCACAAAACAGGAAACAAAGAATTGGCTGATTGTTTTGTACTTGTCTGACTTTCATGAAAAGGAATGAACCATCATTGGTTTTTGCTCTACTGGCCAAACTTCATCCCATGGACAAGTGAGGTTCATCTGTCATTTTGAGATAAGCTGACTGCAGGCAGTTACTATCTAAATTCATCTATTGTGGGATACCAAAGGTCCCTACCATTCTGTGGAATATGCCCTACAAAGTAACTGTTTTTGGATAGAATAATTAAGGGACACAATGAAGAAAATTAAATCCATTAAGTAATTAATTTTTATTGTTGTATAATTTGGCAATGCAAATGACTCAAACACATACAACAGATTTTGTGATGTTCTTGTATTATTTGTGTGCTGCCAGCTCATTTCTTTTTTAATGGCACAATGACCGTCTTTTCTAAACAACTGTCCTGTCCCACAAATCACTATGGGAGGAATTTTTGTCCTTGCCTTGAAGGTATGTGTTAATAAAAATAATACACCAAACAATATATAAGAATAGGCACATAAAACACAACCCTAACATTTTCGTTGATATGAGCAAGACAATGTCACATGTGCACTAAAATGAAGATCCAGGGAAAGGAGCCACTCCTTTTGTTGCCCAGACAGGCCTTTTATTGAAGCACTTATGTGTGGGGAGAAAGATGATAGTAATGGGCAAACACTGTGCATTTTCAGATGCTGCTGTCTCTGCAGAATGTAAATTGTCAACAAAATGGCTTGGTTCATTTAACCCTTTTTTGCAAGTGGTGGCTTTGATGCATTAAGATGAAAAATGAAATGGCGCTACATTATCTGTTGCCAGTCAACAAAGATATGATCTGTGGTTCCACGAGCCTTTTTAATTCATAAGCCATTTGCGGCAATTCATCTTTCCGCCAGATAAACATGATTGTAGAAAACCATCGTGTTTCAAGCACTACAGAAGAGCTTTGGTACTTAAAGTGTTAAATGGTGATTTACTCATGGGTGATTTTGTATGACACTTTTTAATGTTTTTAAAATTGGACTACGCAGGCTGCCAAAGAGAATTGCTACACTTGTAATGAAATGCATAGAGTACTTCATTTTGCAACCAGCACAAAATCATGAAGACCTTCACAAGCTGCAGTTATACCAATTGAAAATTTATGCACAGTCTAGCCTCTCTTTTTCATGAGTTTGCCACCAGTTTATCTGTAATAAAATATACTTAATATTAGACTGTAGTTATCATTATTCTGCAGTTCATACTATTTTGCTAGCATCTTTGAGATTTCTGTAATTTTGTCCTCATTTTTCCCTCACCATTTTTTTATTCTTCCAAACTATCTGGGGATTGTACTTTGACGGGAGATGAGCACAGCATATATTACTGGTTGGTTGATTCTGAATTCATGAAATGGACAAACAGATCACTGGGGAGCAATACTCCAGCTTTAAGAAGAGGATATTTGAGCCAGTAGAGCTATTGCATTTTTGTCACCAGCTATCATCATGAGATTATTATTTTTAGTTACATAACAGACAACCCTGAACAGAACATATTTTATTTTTCTCCACTGAAATGATGATTTAAACAGAAAATATATTTTATTCAGGAGTGTTGATATTTGATCTTAGCTTATATATTATGTATAAAAATTTCTATATTAGCTTTGGTCCACTAAACTGAGACCATCGGATACTTGGGAAAAGACCATGACAGTGAGAGTGTGATTGCTCCAATGACTTAATGAGCCCTTTCCAAAGATAAGACAGGTTTGTAACATTCTGCTGCCAGATGGAGTCATCCTTTTCAGCAGGGGCTATTTTGAAACAAAGTGCCTCAACAATGGCTTGTGCATCTATAAGGCACAGTAAGTGCATCATCAGTTTCTGTTGTGTCTAAAGACCACCAGTATGTGCAATTGAAAACCTACGACTCTAATCAAGCAGAAGTCTTACTACGTAATGTAACTACTCCCTTCACTTAAAGTCTTTCCCTTTACTTAATATGAAATTTGATTGATTTTCAGAATAAATGTGTATAACATTCACTATGAAAATCTGTTCCATTTTAAATTACTCCTCCAAATATATTTTGCCGTTCAAAATGTCTTCACAATTTAGATTGACAGAACTTGTGTTTTGATACCGGTCCATGGTTACTTAAGTTCTAATCCCCCAAGGCTCTAACTACAAGGCACCATTCTGGCTCCATTATGTGAACGTCAAAGACCCATGTACCACATTGAGGTTACACCCGATTAATATACATACATTTTGCAATGTAACTGATGTAATCATTTCAGGGTTTATCAAAAACAAGAAACTTTCTGAATTATTTGGCAAGTGCAATTGCATCACTGTTACGGAAATATTTTCTTCAAATGAAACTTATTGGGGTATCACCATGGATTTGTGCGATGTGACTGGTTTGCCATTTCCCCATGTACATAATATTTGTGCCCTAACCATTTAAATTCAGGTTTGGTATTCTTTCAGGTTAATTTTGCAATCTATCTCCACCTATTGAGGCAGGTTTATTTAAACAGCTGTACATTATTTAAAGAACTTTAGTGCAAAATACCATCACAATGGACAATCAGGAAACAAGTATACTTGTTTAAACAGAGAGTAATGCAAAGTTTGTTGTATTTAGTGGCACAGCAGAGAAAGAGCAATGAGCAGTTAACAGAATTAATATAGCAAAAAAAAATCATTAAGCTGGAGAAAGGAAACACACTAAAAGGCACTAAATGGAAAAGAACAAAAGAGAAATATCAATATAAAACCATAAGAGAACAACTGCGAAAGAAAAATACAGAAGAGATAGAAAGCAATTGCTGTCAGAGAATGACAAAAGAATCATGATAAAGAAGGAAGAAAGACAAATGAACAAAATATCGAAAGAACATGAGAGAGCCTTAACTTGTTTCGCTTTAAGAGTTGAAAAATAATTAAATCCTTTTTAAGGCAATGATGCTTTTTACTTTAAAGTATTAAATGGGTGCTGTGGTTTCAATACATGATTTTGAATGTTAAGATATTTTTAATTAAACAACCAAGTGTTCTATCTGAATGTGTAATTTAATAAGTAGTAACATGTGTTAATCACTGTGGACATAATACTCACATCATTTGAATGGATTCTTGACATTTTGTCAGGGGTTAAAAGTACACTAATTTTTCATAGTCCTTTTCTGTGCTGTTCTGTCCTGTCATTATAACTTTTAGTTTAAGAACTTTTGGTCCAGTACCATCACATCTTCGACTGTGCCTGTTAAAGCTTTGGATGTTTCTGAGTGGAACTCCTTTTTTTATACAGAAATGCATACAGCTATGGTGTTCTATACAAACAGTGGGCCCCTGAGATGTGGAGGTGTGTTTGAGTTACAGGGCACAAACAAAATTTATTTCTAGCACAGCTTTGCAGACAAATATTTTAGACTTTTGTCTGAAGGCCACACAGTCTTCCTTCTGCTGGTGTGGTCCAGTCATGGTTTTAAATCATATGTTACAATTTTGTTTACAATTTTCATGTTCTATTTTCCTCTCTTCTCTGATATGTATAGCCACACTCAAGATAACACATTTCTTCCATAGCTTTTACATGCAGTACCTTGTTTACATAATAAAGACATCCAATTTAGGTGGCCAGACTATTGTCCTGATCAAGGGAGACTGGATGGGCATAATACAATGGATTGCCCTGGTATTCTGGCCAAATGCGAGCACCTCTGAATGTCCACATAGAGAATACAAAATTGCTTGAACACAAGAAATGAAAATAGAATGATTTTTTTTCCCATGCATCTTTAGAATTTATATCTATTTACAGTTTGTTTAGGCACAAAATCATGAATGCAAGTTTAAAAATATATATGCAACATAACACAAATCTAACCTGAATAACACATATCACATTAGAAAAAATTTCAAAGTCTTTTTTTTAATCATTGGTATGCTTTGTATTCAATACAATTCATTTTATGTTAATAATCAATAATATTTTAAAAATGGAAACTCACGGAATAAGTAATGTTATCCTTTACAGTGTTGTGTGTGCTAAATTTAGGGGCACAATTATACCTTCCATAAGTCATCTGATTCATATTTTGATCTAGCTTCCACATTTCAGCCTTCTGTCTTTCATATTACACGATCTGAGAGAAACCCAACCACAGTGACGTGCTTGGAATTCATCTCCTCAATGATAAAATAAAAATTCATGGCAGCAGAGCAAGACTTGACACTCTTCCAAAGACATATTACAGGTAGTGTTATTTATTGTGCCAGAGTTCATAGAAGTGTTTCCTTAAAGAACAGTCAGAGCTTCTAAAAAGCCCATCTCCTATCAGGTGGAGCAGATTTATGTTGCTGGCAGAAGAAAGGTCAGGCAGAGAAGCAAAGGAAGACAGTTCTCTGAGGAAAACCTCCATTCTAACTCTTTTCCTCTGCAGTTTGGTCTATTATGGCTGCCATCCATTTGCACAGAAATAAATGCCGAGCTGCTTGCTTATTACTTGGAAATGATACAAATGGAAGTCTGTTAAGATGCATTTGGAATAGACGTATTCTACCAGTACCACTAAAATGTCCTATATAAAGTATATTGTCAATATTTTATGACTTATTTGAATGGATATTAAGTAATTAATGCTTGCAGTTGACCAAAAAATTGAATTATCTCTGACAAAAAGAGGTGCTGGAAGTACTTTGTTAGCACATATTACATAAAGAAGAGTATAGTATTTCATAAAACCTTCTCATGATGATTTCATCTCAGATTTGCCTCATTTAATTGCAGGGATTTTTTTATCTGCAGTGAATATATTTGAAACTGTAGCATCTACTTGCTTCCAATTCAGTTATTAATTTTGTTTTTGCTGGAAAATTATTGCCCTTTTCTGATAAACAGTAAGGGCTGACATCATACTGCTGCTCAGAGAAGTGACAATATCATATTACTGCACAGTGAAGCTGGGGCAAGGGGTTGCATTTTAAATAAGCGTTCCCAGTCAATATTATTTAATGCCTATTGATTTTAAAATTAGCCAAATATATATCTGGAGAGTAATAGTCAATAATAACAGAACAGTGGCATGTTTACAGAATATCACATGCATTTCACTCGTTCAAGAGATGTATAGTCTAGTCACAATTAGAGAGAAGATAGTAGCTTTAATATGATTATCATACAAATCATGTTCAAAAAAAGGTATGAAATTAGCCTGAATAACATCTATTGTTTGAATGTTATGGGTTTCATTCTGCAGCAAATTGTGCTGAATGCCAACTTGATGAGGAAATAGCACATACATAGCTATTTGCTATGTATGTGAAATTTGCAGCTTAGGCAGAACATGGTGGCAATCGGCGAGCAGAGTTTAGTTGATACCAGCTGTACCACTTCAGAACTCAGCATCTAGTCCACACCCAACCTTAATTTTTCACAGCTGAACAATGGGTACGTAGCTGGAAGGAAGTTCTCTTCATTACCTCCAACTCTGCAATGTTTTTACCACTGCTACTTAAACCATCATACATGTATTTAGAGGTTAATTCCAAATTTCCTTTTCTAGATAATGCTATAATTGTACAATTTTTTTAACCTTACATAGTATTTACAAAAGGCAGCTGAGCATGATGTGGTTAATACCCAACGACTTTGCCATGACTTTAAGACTTCTGCATAACACAAATTCTCCAAGACATGAATACACACGAGGCATTGCCCTTGGAATACAGCATCTGCTGGAGAATGAGGAGAGGTCAAAAAGAGCAGGACATGCTGCTCAAAGAGGGAGAAAAAGAGAGGATCTCAGCAACAGGCTATTTCCAGCCATGGTGTTCGTGAATACTACCTCCTGACTGGAACTCAGCGAGGCTCAACATGTGAAATACCTCTGCTTTAATAAGAAAGTCCTCACTGAACTCTGTGACATACTGAAGCCACAACTGTACAGAGCAAGCAGAGACATCATGATCAGTCACTGTAAAAGTGTCTTTGCAATGAATGTTTACGCACCTGGATTCCTCAAGGCTGAAACCTTTAAGTAAAATCATGCCATCTTACATACAAAGGTAAGCAATTCAACCTTGTGCTTTCCCTTTGTGCCTAACATGTACCCTTTTTTGTCTCAGTGCACCAAAACACTGCTACTTGTGTGATTGAAACATGGTTCATCAAAGTCTGCAACTAGTAGAGACTGCAACTAGTGACCTTGATTAGATCTGGGCCGAGGAGGGTCAGCTGTGGACTTCACCATTTCAATATTGGCAGCAGCAATCTGTGCAGTCTGGTGAACATGAAATAACAAAGGGGGAGCTGGCAGAGTGGGAGAGATGGAATTATGCATGTCGTCATCTTGAGAGAAAACAGCAAACTCCTGTTCCATGGAGTGAGATGGAGTTACAGCAATCCTAGCAAGCTAAAGGAAGACAGGTTGCCAGACTGCTATAACATCTGCAAGCCTTCCTTAGCACTGGTTCCCCCAGACCTTAATGGCAGCCCTCCAAACCTGCATGTTGACAAATGATCATACAAGTCAACAATCTGAACTTTAGCTGCAGCAGTCAGACAATGGATGGCTGCTGCATGTGCTGAAAAGGCAGTTGCAACCTTAGTTGTCAACTCTTGCATCATGGCAGGATGCACAGCTGTGAGAGCAGAGTTGTCCCCTATTATCACACTGGCAAAGATCCAATATCTGTGTGAAGTCTTGTGCCAAATTACTGCTGGAGTGCTGCATGCTTCTTTAGAGTGATATTTGAAGGTCATTTAGATGCGCTTTCATCCCTCATTGAGTTGGCATCTGCGCTTTCCTTGCCCTGCAACCTGATGGAAATGCATTCTTGCCCAGTCTCTTATCATATCCAAATGCCAACTCTAATTTATTCTTTAAAACATGTGTATTGCAGGCATCTGAGGCAGTGACTGCAAGTGTGCAATCAAGTGGTGATGCTGTCTCTTCACATGACCACCTTCTTGCTGTATATTCTATTCCGGCTAATGATGTGGCTAGTGGTTACAAGTGGGGGGAGATGGTATTTCAAGATGCATTCACTGCGATTGACGACTCATGTGAACTTGAACCTCTTGCACCATTGCATCCAGCTCCTTGGGACATGACTCTTGGCATTGATTTTCAAGGCTACCTGCCTCCACTGTCTTTTGGTCGTGTGTTTGCATGGTCTCCTGGTCCTTTGTAGCCACACAACTGCTCTCCTCTCCATTTCCTTCACCAACATTCCTGTGCAGCATTTGAAAATCCTGGAGCCCATTCTCCCAATTTTGCCATCCCTCGCTTTTTGTCAAATTCAGACTCTCTGCCTATCCACTGATGAAGGAAATGTGTCCCTGCATTTCAATCAATAGGCATCGGTTCATCCACTGCTGCTGAAACTTTTTCCCCTTTGATGCTTGACATATGGAGATGTGGGAGTTTACAGTTTGGAGACTGGGAAAGAGGGTAGTGGGGAGACTGTTTCATTTGCTGAGTTTTTAAGTTAAAAACTCACCTAAATCTCCTCAGCAATTTTCCATACAACATTCAGACTTTACAGTTCAGTGAGTTAGATGCATCCACCTTGATAGAAAAATCCACAGATTTAAAGGGACCACACAGCCTTTAACACTCAGTTGGAGCTCTGCAGCAGCTGTTTCTCAGAGGTTACGCTGCAAAACAAATTTTGACTTGTAAGTTTGCTGAGGGTTGTATTGTACAGTACAGAAAGCCCTAGGTAAATCACACATTGTGATCACTGCCCAATGTTTAGGGCCTATCCAGTATAATCCTCCCAGAGTATTACTATTCATCCTTCAATAATTGATACATATAGTCGAAGACCAACTTTTAGCAATAACCTGCAGTCTCTTGCAATTATCTTTCCAAAGGATTTTTTTTTTACTGGAGAGGGTTAAATAAACCCTTGTGCTCGTATTGTCAATTAGAAATGAACAAAAGGTTCAAATGTCTTTGAACAGGAAGCAGTCACTATTTTTAGAAATCATTATTATTTCAGTCCTGTCGTTAAATTTTCCTTCTGAGATTAATCCCAGTCTGTTACCGTACAATACTATGCAAATGCCGTTGATTTTGCAGTAATTTTCAAATTCATATCAAAGGTAAATTATTCTTTAAATTTTAGAAGGGCAAGAATTGTGTAATGTTTAAGAGATTAAGCCCCTGCAAAAAAAAAATTTTAAAATATCCCAGAAAGTTAATACAGGGTACGTTATATTTCAGCATTTCACACTGCTCAAAACTTAGAATGTATTATTTTTAATCCTGTCTTCAGCTGAACACTCATTGCCTGAACTGCCATCATGTGCATGGATGTAATCATAACTGCATCCTACTAATTGATGTCAGCGAGAAATAGTCTTCAGAGAAGAATGCTGCCAAGCGATAGAACAGAGACTATTGCCAGCTGACATCTCAAAGGGCAGGGCCTGTGCAAAGAGGGTGCAAAGGTTTCCTGTTTTTACAAATAAATTCAGTCCAAGAGTATAATAAATCAAATATTGCCTGTAGTGCTCAAGCTATAAAGTAAACCATTGTCCCTCGGGTTACAGAAGTGATGTTTAGTGCACAATAATGCCCTCAGCCTTCAGCATTATAATGTGCTCCCAGGCATTTCTGTCAATAATTTATTGGTATGGCCCTCAAATGCAGTCAATATTTGTATACTGTAAATACAGATTCTAGTTAAGGTTTGTTAAGTGTAGAATAATAAATATGAGAAGGAGTTATGAGGTTGTAATGCAATCAAGGGCCTCAGGTGGTGTTATAAACTGCAAAAGTGCATCTTAAACAGTGAGAATGACACTGAATCCTGAATCTAGATTATAGATTTAATTTGCTTGCATATATTACTGATTTGATATGGTGTGCAGATATTAGTACAGTAGTGGGGTAGTTATTCTAATAATCCATAGACATGGAGTGAAGTTTACAGCAACCTGTCAATATATTTAAAGTTGGTGGGGCACATGAAATAAAGTAGGTGACCAGTTTGCCACCTTCCCTTCCACCCTCTTGGTCTCTATCATAGCAGTTTGTAGGGGATGGCTCTGCATACATTTATTTATTGCTGGATTTCCTACATTCCAATATTGACCACATTTCAAAAATGCTTCATTCGTTGTGAAGTGTTTTGTACAGCACCTTTCATACTGTTTTGAAAGGTGCTATACAAATGGAAATCTTTCTTTATTTGCTGAGATGTTGATTGGTTAGTATTAACTTTCATCTTTCAGGCAACAAACTGGTGGTATATTTTGCCCACCCATTATTGACCCACTTGATTCCAACCTGTACTGAAACTAATGGAAATGAAGATGAAAGGGAAATTTATTACAGACAGTTGCGTAGAAATTTATGTAACTTTTGCTGTTCAAAATGTGTTTGAACTGTAAATATTGGATCTTATGAATGCCATCAACTTACATAATTAATTCAGATGACAATTACATTAAAGAATTTGCAAAGTTTAAGTTTTGTTATACACCCACTTACTCTGAGCATTCAGAATGCTGCAGTGTGAAGTTAGGAAGTTCAGTGTAATTTCAAAACATTTGTCATAATATTTGAAAAGAACATTTTTCTCAAGAAAATGTTGGTCATGAATCTAATTAATCTAATTAGAGTAGCATTATATGCAATATTAAAGCTGCATCATGGTTTGCATCAATGTTGTAAAACAAAGAGAAAAGTTTGACCAAGTACTTTCTTTCATGAGGAAAGTATTTGGTGATTTTCAAGTTAAAACAGCATAAACTGCAGCTAAGTTTTGCAGATTAAGGGTGCTTCAATTCTTACAATTCCAATAAAAAGTGTGAATTATCTAATCTGACCCTGTGATACTAATTTAAAGATTGTTTCCCTTTAATAATTATTGTTATGAAGGTTTGATCAAGGCTGTTTATTAATTCTTTACTATTAAGTCAAAATCCTCCAAAAACATTGAGTAACTTTTCTGAATGCTAAAATTAATAGGGAAAAGTATCATTTATTATAGTGGTTTCAGGAAATATCATCAATACAGAAGCATCTCTGTTTGCTGCTTTTATCATCGGACTGACATGCAGTATAATCCTTTAAAAGCTCTTCAATCACATGTAATGCCAAGCTTTGAACTCTCAAGTCACATCAGAAGCACACAATGTTCCACTTCTTGATCTCTGGCAACTGTGGTCCTGTCCTGCAACCATTTAGGAAACTTGCTTGCAGGTATTTGGTGGTCATTTTCAAAGGAATTTGAACCATTATATATTGTGTGTATCAAGACAATGGAGGGAAACTGGAAAGTTGAAAGTTGTTTGTAAGAGATTCTTGTTCCAATCAATTTTTAAAATATTTACAAAAATAATTTTACATAATATGTTTATTTTGATGAAGATTTCATTGCCAAAGAAATATTCTGTTTCCAAGATATTTAAACCTACACTACTTCATTTGCCTTCAGAACATTGCGTGAAACAATGGAAAACTTTTCTGAACTTTACATTCTTTGACTTCAGGTGATCATTCATATACCACAGAACAATTGCTTGTACAACTGTACTTCTTAACTTTTGTAAATATGTCCTGCCTTGTGACAGCACCATCCCTATTTGTTCTCAGTTTATGGCATTGTGTAGCAGGCTAATAGATCTTTGAATAATAGATCAGTTTTACTGACAAGTTATAATGTGTTTCACAGACTTTAATATCATTATAATATTGATGAGAACCTGGATTGAATTATGAGTCAATTTCCTAGTAAAGAACAGACAGTAGCTAAAAGCATTGACCAAAGTGGCCTGAGACCTTGCAGCAGGTCAAGGGTGTATCCTTTGGAAATGTAATAGTCTCCAGGTTAAAATGTCATACTATTGCCAACGCCTTTTCACTTCTAGTCATCTGGTTGCTATAACACAAAAGCCCCAAATGATTTAGATGTCGCTAAATTTGATCCCTTTAGGCCACTGAGTGCAGCTGAATAAAAATACAAATTTGGTGTT
Organism: Chiloscyllium plagiosum; assembly: GCF_004010195.1. NCBI lineage: Eukaryota > Metazoa > Chordata > Chondrichthyes > Orectolobiformes > Hemiscylliidae > Chiloscyllium > Chiloscyllium plagiosum. The sequence goes on from NC_057726.1 coordinate 24,405,633, forward strand.
TCCACAGTATCTGGTTGACTGGGCAAGTGGAGGTTATCTGGGCTGGATCACTGCCAGACCTATAGACCTGTTAGGGTATTCTCAGTCATGACTTTCTTATCCATCTGCCTGTGCTTTCCTGGGATGTCTAATCTCTCTATATGCCTTGTGGAAGCCATGCTATTGATTTCTGTGTCTTTATAAACCTCAGTCGTGTTCGATGCTTGTTAGACATCTGAAAGAATATACACTCAGCTCCCAGGGCAATTTGACTGAGAAGCTTGATAGCTACTTGTGGAAAGTTTTGAAATGTTAGTGGGAAATCTAATCAAAAAAATAGCACCTTTGCAATAACTATTTTAGCATTTGTGCCCAAAATACTGTCTCTAAAATTATAACTTAAATAAGCAATGTTCCATAAAACTGAAAACATACAACATCAAAATTTGGTCCTTTGTTCTGATGTACAAAACACTTCCCTGAGGGGAAACAGATGACTTTGCCTGCAGAGTCTCTATTCAATCTTCCCTCTATATGCTTCTGGTCATCTGGGTATCTGAAATAGCAATGTGAAAATTTGTTTGACAATGCTACCAGTTTTGTACTGAACGTAGACATCCAGTCATCACCTCATGCAAGATTAACTTGAGCCTAAAGTATAGGAATTGGCAGCCTTTGCTCTGGAAACCCAAACTAAAGAATATGCAGAATTGAGATGTCATGTGATGCAGTGAGACTTTGCAGCATTTTATCAGGATATTATAGTTCGACACAGTTTGACAGTGGATTCCTGCTGGACTAAATCCTGTCTTCCAACACTACTTTACCTATCAAAATGGATTGCATTTCACTCTTAACTTGTGTAATTCATCATATTTCTTCACAACATTATAATTTAAAAGGGTATGGTTTAAAGCAAATGATCTAAGACAATTGCTAAAGTTAAGCAAACACGCTAAGAAATCTGAAATGAGATCGTAAAATATAACGTAACCTCAAATTATGTTGTATGATTTAGACAGATTTGCCAATACCAGTTTACTATTATTGATGTGCATCAATATATTAACTGTTCAAAAAGTATTTCAACCAATTTGATTTTGTAGCAGATATTAAGTAAATTGATTGATGTTTGGGGATGATAAAGTTTACTGATATGTGCTACTTTTAAATACAGAAATATAATGTGAGTTAACTGGTGAAATGGAAATCTATATCTGGATGTCATGCATAAGATATCATTCACTCACATGCTTTATTATTTTTCTTCTTAATGTTATATGGTGATTTCATGTTTTAGCTAATTATGTTTAATCTGTTGTGTTTCAGCTTGACTGGGGCAATTGTTTCACATTAAAGGGTAATTTCCTTTAAATAAAATTGCCTCTGGGCAGTTAAGCATTAGGGAATGAAAATACTGGCAGAAGGAACAGTGGAAATTATTTTGACAAAAGAATTAGATCTTTGGATGAACCCTTTGGCACAACACTGCACCATCTGGGTTTTCCCTTTAATTTTAGATAAAAGATCTATATCCAGAGTCCTGGAGGAAAGAAATGGATACATAAGCAGACATCAGGTTTGCATGATTACATCAAATTTGAGCAAAAGTAGCGAAGATTGAAATATTAATATATGTCAGGAATGTACATAGCATAGGAGGCCTCTAATTGGATAGATGAAGAATGTATGCAAGACCTCATATAAATTGCATGCCACAAGTGGCCTGATCTCATAGCCCACAAGTTGTGATTATTATGCTTGTTGGGGATGGGGAATGGATCTAGAGTAGTAGGCAGATTTCTTGCTCTACAAATGTAATGTGTTCACTTCACATAACAAGGTTTTAAAATCAGTTTGAACAGAGCAAAATAGATACATTTTTAAAAAGTATTCAGATCCCAGTGGGAATGTTGTCAGAGTATTGTCATTGCACAGATTTTGAAAAAACATAACAGTGGCATAAATATACAACCATGCCATCTCTCATGAGTTTTGTTAACAATTTAATGAGGTTGCACTTTTTTGAAGCATGCAGTTCACAAGAATGGAAAAAAGATTTTTTTCTCCCTCTCCCTTCTAACTCAGTGCACCACCAACATATAAACGATAATAGCACATTGTTGAATTGTTAATGATATCATGAGTGTCAGTGTTGATGCATATATATAGACCAAAGTGACTGCAAGCAACCTGTTTGTACACTCACACACAGTTAGGTTATTTTACACTGAATATTACATGCCCTTGCCACTGATTGTAGGACAGCCCTGATATTTCAAATGAGTATCATAATCCATCCCTTTATTTTGGAAGAGGAAATGGGAATAGAAAACAATAATGTCCCGCTTCACATCAGTTAAGTACACATTGCTCAAGACCACTTTGGGCTCTTTGTTCTTTTCCACTAGACACCTCACATTCTGTAGATTGAATTCATTTAGAAAAGATTAGCTAAAAATAGAGATTGTACTCTCTTGCCCTTAGATTGTAACATTTAAATTGTTGACCCCACCCTAGCCTGGTCAGTTTAGTAGTTTAGTGAGCAAATATTAGTGTTGTATAAAATTAGAGTAATGGTTACATAACTGATACAGTACCTATATAAAAATATTTGTGTTTATTTGCAAAACAACACTTAAGCTGCAATTTTTGTTAAAATATGATTGACTTTGTTTCTTGTCATGTTTCTTGTCCATTATACACATCGCCTCCCCACTTAGTCCTCAATCATTCCATTTGTCCCATTCATTTTACTTCTGTTAATGATTTTTAAGATTATAAATGGAATTATCTATCACTATAACACCACTCAAATTCTAATCCCAGAAATTAAGACTTTTTCAATGCAGTCATGGGATGTAGGGCTTACTGACTGCACCGGCATTAACGGTCCATCTCTAATTGCCCTGGAGAAGATAATTGTGAGCTGCCTTCCAGAACTGCTGCAGCCCGTGGGGTATAGGAATACCCACAATGCCATGAAGAAGAGAGACAGTGAAGGAATGCCAATATAGGTATAAATCAGTTGGTGAATGGCTTGGAGACAAATTTATATGTGAAGGTGGGCTTAGCATCTGCTGCATGTGCCTTTCTAGATGGTAGAGGTTGTACGTTTAGAAGCTGCTATTACAGGAGACTTTGTGAGTTACTGCAGTGCATCTTGAGTGTTAATATAGCTGTGCCATCAGGCAAGTGGAGAATATTTTATTACTTCCCTGAATTGTTCCTTGTAAACGGTGGGCAGACAAAGGAGAAAGAAGTTGAGTTAAGCTCCACAGAGTTCCTAGCTTCTGACTTGCTCTTGTAGCCACAATATTCATATGATTGGTTCGGTTCACTTTCTGGTCACTGGTATATCAAGGATGTTGATAGTGGGAATTCAGTGATGGTAATGCCTTTGAATTTCAAGAGGTGATGGTTAGATTCTCTCTTGTTGGAGAAGGACATTGTCTGTGACTTATATGGAACAATTGTTGCTGACTACATATCAGCCCAAACTTAGACTTGGTTTATGATTTATGCATTTGGACTTGAAATGTTTCAGTGTCTGAGATCTTGCAAATGGTGCTGAACGTTGTGTGATCATCAGTAAATAGATCCTCCTTATGATGGAGAGAAGGTCATTGATGAGGATGGTTGGACCTTTGACACTACCCTGAAGAACACCTGCAATGATCATCCTGGAGCTGAGATGACTTACCTCCAACAACAACATCTTCCTTTGTGCTCAGTATGATTATAACCAGTGGAAAACTTTTCCCCTGACTTTCATTGACTTCAGTTTCATTGAGGATCCTTGATGCTGTACACTGTCAAATATGGTTCTGACACCAAGAGACATCACTCTGGAGTTCCACTCTTTTGTCCAGGGCTGGACCAAAGTTGTAATGAGATCAAGAGTTAGGTTGCCATGGCAGATGCAATACTGAGTCTTGATGAGCAGGTTATTGATTTGCAAATGTTCCTTGATCATAGTTCAATGATCCCTCCTATCACTTTGCTGATGAGGAAGAATAGATTGATGGGACAATTATTGGTTTAAATACTTCCTGCCTTTTGTGTGCAGGACATAAATGGGAAATTGTCCGCATTGTGGGGGAGCTGTCAGTGTCTTAACTGTACTGGAACAGCTTGGCTCAAGGTTTGTCTAGTTCCTGAGCACAAGTCTTCAGTACTATTGTCAGAGTGTCAGAACCTATAGCCTTTGCAGTATCCATTGCCTCAAGCTATTTCTTAATATCAGTGGAGCAAGTTGAATTGTTTAAAGTCAGTGATGCTGGGGACCGCAGGAAGAGGCCAAGATGGATCATCCACTCAACACTTCTGACCGCAGGCAATGCAAACACTTCATCTTTGCCTTTTACACTGACGTAGCCTTTTCCCTGACTTCAATAAATTTGAAGATATTTGTGGACCCTCTGCCTCCTACTGGTTGTTTAATTGTCCATCACTATTGACAACTGGATGTGACAGAACTGCAGAGCTTAAATCTGATCTCTTGGCTGTGCAATTGCTTGACCCAGGCAATTGAATACCATATTCCTTGTTTGGCATGCAGGTTACCACTTCACCAGATCAACACGTCATTTTAAGGTGTGCCCTCCCATTCTCTTCATTGAACCAAGGTTGATCGCCCAGTTTGATAGTATTGGTCGAATGGGGATATTAATACATTCACAGCATCATTTTTAAATATTCTTTGTTGCTAACTCAACAGAATATTTGGATAGAATAAAACACAAGCAAAGAAATCTAAAGATCAACACAATTCCATGTGAAGGGTGTTTCTTCAGTTTGTTTGGTTTGGCCTTAACATTTAATTCTCTGGGTCTTATTTTAAGGAAAACAGTGAGACAAAGCCTTCTTCATAAATACAGTAGAAAGCAAGGTAGTTTTTTTTTAAACTCTTGTTTTGTTGAACCATAGTTGGTAATTTTTAGATCTTATGTCTGTTATCTGTTCTCTTCTATTAATAATGCTTATCCACAGCTCCTAAAACTAAAGACTATGAGTGATTGAAGAAAGTGCTCTGATCTGAACTGTAAATCTGCCCCTGTAACTACTGTGACTCGTAAAATAAAATGCACCGACTTTTGAATGATGACAACATTTAGTTAGAAAAGATAATGAGGTTTGTAGTATTAGCACTGCCCAATTAATGGTTCTCGAGACTACACACTATAGATATCATTGTTAATGATGAAAGGTTTTGTTAATGTTTAATAATAACAAACACATGAAAAATAAGGATGACACAAACTTTACTTATGGCTTCAAATCAGTTATCAGACTCTTTGGGTTCTGCTTTATGTACACATGCATTTTAATGCCTGTGTTTATCTCTGCAGAGGTACATATTGTAGTCGTTGAAAGCTATGGAGATGTCTGGTATTTGTCTGCTGTTTTAGCTAATCTATAGGTGGGCTGCACATTGAAAAGCGGAAATGTATCAGACTCTGTTAAATTGAGGCCTGTATCATTGTTACCGAGCTGATTTCATAACAGAGCTTTCTTGGTTGCTAAGTTATGTGAATAATTCTGGATTAGGTTTACAAGATTTTTACACCTTATATAATAAAGGCCCAAAAAATGGATCAAATTCTGCCCATTCATGGTAAATGAACAGACAATATGCCTTAACACACTACATTTATACTGGCAATTGTAAACTAGGAAGCTCCACATTTTGAGCACAGACTACTTTGCAGTATTCAGTCTTCATGATCCTGAGTTTTCTGGGTCAGAGGTTTTGCGTGTGATTGCAAGAATCATACTTGATACATTAGCATAGGAGGCTTAAGAACGGCACAGAAGGATTAATAATATAGGTCAAATTTGGGATCTCCAGAGACAGACAAAGGATAGCAAGGGTGGGATGCAAAACATAGAACTGACTCTTCATGTGAGGAAGACTAGATAACTCTTAAATCATTAATGCTAGTTTAATCAAGTGGATTATGAGTTTCGTGTTTTACAACAGCAGAGTACTGTTCACCTCCATAGAATGCCAACCCGTGTTCTTCCATTAATTGTGTCTGACAGAGGAACTGTCTCACACTGCACTGCAACATTGTGTTTGTGAAGCATTAATATTCTGAATACACAGAAGAGAAACTCCCTGGGTGTCCTAGTTGTTAAAGTTAACCGTGCCTTACAAAGCAAATGGTTCCAGTTTGATTCCCAGTTTGCTACGATAACTGGGCAGCTGGAAGCAAGCAAACGTTGGTCTCCACATTCCTGGATTGAGGGGAAGAGAAGCAACCATAGCTACTGTTCCAATTTACAGTTAAGGGAATGCATGTGTGAACATTAGGTGAAGGAAGTATTAGCATAGGTGTAATTCACTTATGATCAAACTTCCTACACTAACACTTGAAGAACAGCTAGTTGCATATCCTATGCTAGAAAATGACTGCTGTTCATGCTGTCCCCAAGCATAAATCAGCACTTTCAAGAAAGAAGGGGAAAAAAAACATTTTAAATATAATGTAAGAATAATTAAGTACGAACTAATCAATATTAAAACAGTACTGTGTAATACCAAGTATGATGCAGAAATGTAACATTATGCTAGTAGTGCTATCACAGCCTTGAGTGACAATATTTTCCACATTGCTGTGGAGACCTCATTTGCTCTGTCAGTTCCAACTCATTAATGAATAATTTAGAGTGAGTATACACAACTCTTCAATAAAATGGATACAATAGCAAAGATATTGTGGACATGCTTACCAGGAATTTCTTGGAGGTTTTCCGAAACAACCACTGCAACTTTAAAACCTGGTAGACATGGAAAAGGGTTTTCAACCATTTTCCTGTCAATTAGAAGAAGCCTTGAAGAATTTCCTGGAGGATACAGAATTCACAACAATCTGTTTTGAGATTTCAAGAAGTTTCAACCATGTTCATAAATTCAGTTTTAGTCTAAGTTTATGGATTTCTCCAAAGCCTTGATGTTTTACAGCCTTGGGAAACTCTTGGGATATGTGTTATCCTTTACATTTCATACACAAACACCCATATTTTTATGAAGAAATCTCAATCAAAGGCCACAGTGCAGGATACGGGGCCAAGGTTAACATTAATAAGATAATTGAGGGAAAGTCGTGATTTGATCATGTATAAATGTGCAGACATAAAAATAGCACTCAAATGGGCATACTACTAGTAACCTCCTGCAGGCCAAAGAAGTGAATAGACAGTTATTGAATTCATACAGATTGAAATCCTATCCAAATACTAAAGATTTTATTTTAAGCATTATTATATCACTACTGTCAAAACTCAAATGTTTTACTTATTCTGAGAAAGCACATTAATAAGTATTGATAAGTTCAGGATTATCTGCAATGAGTGCACTATTTTTTGTTGACATTCACAAGAATGGTATTCTCTAACATGCGCCTATTAGCATAAAGTACCATGAAAGTGTATCATTGGGATCTCCCCACTCCTCTTAGATAATGTGAGTTTTGGAAGATTTTCCTTAAAACAATGCCTCTCTTAAATAAGTCAGTAATATTTTAATTGCTAATTCGTCAACAATTCTTTTTTTCATTTTCATGTATATATAGCTCTCTCTATACGCACAAAACCCTAACCTAATCCTAACCTTATACATATATAGCTATCACACTTCGATGGAACTTTATTAACTAATTCAAAATGGAAAACTGCTATTTCCAAGGTTTTCTTGAGTGAAAGAAAGAGAAGTTTTATTACCTACAATGCTGAAAAAGTGAAAACAAACACAAACACCATTACACATCTAAAAAGATTACAAAAGACAGGTGGAGGGGTAGCTGATATAGACAGGAAGAAAAGGCAATTATGGTTGACAGCTTTTTGAAATCTTTCAGTTGTGACAGTGAAACCTAAGGCCAACTGTTTATCCATTGCACTTTTTTCTCTGTAATAATGAAGTGGCAGAGGTCCATGCCCATGAATCTGTTGTTTCAAAGTGCTTTTCATTCACTGATGCCTGAGTTTTGGGGATGTTGAGAGAGAGAAGAGTTTCTAGTATCCTTGCTGTTATTAGTTCATGTTGCTTTCTCTCCTTGCTTTAGAGCTCAAAGTACGCTGCTGCAACATAGCTAATCTGTATAATCCAAGTCTAGTTGCATTGTCTTTTATGACTGAACACTCTGTATGTAATTGTTTGTTACAGACTATACAAAATTATCATGTAAGTATGGGTAAAACAAACTGGGTGACATGGTGGCTCAGTGATTAGTACTGCTGCCTCACAGCACCAGGGACTTGGGTTCAATTCCCACCTTGGGCAACTGTCTGTGTGGAGTTTGCATGTTCTTCTCGTGTCTGTGTGGGTTTCCTTCCACAGTCCAAAGATGTTCAGGTTAGGTGACCTGTAATCATCACTGATTGTGTAATGGTGACCATTTAATCATCATTGATTGTAGTAAATAATCATCTGGTTCACTCATGCCCTTTAGGGGAGGACATCTGCCACCCTTACCTAGTTTGAACTACATATAACTCTAGACAAATGCCAGGGCCTGATAATCGACATCCCAGGGATCTCCAGGAAGTAGCCATGCAAATAATCAATGTATTTGTTGTCACCTTCCAAGATTATGTAGATTCTAGAATGACCTCAGCAAATGCAACCACCCTCTTGAAAAAAAGCAGGTAGGGAGAACACTGGGAATTACAGACCAGTTGGCCAAAACGTCAATAGTAGGAAAAGTGCTAGCATTCATTGTGAAGGGTGTGATAACAGGACACTTAGAAAATACCATCATTATGACACAAAGACAACATGGATTTTTAAAAGGGAGACCATGTTTGACAAACCAACTGGAAATTGGTTAGCAGACAGGCTAAAGGAGTATAGGAATAAATGGATCATTTCAGCATGGAAGTGGTGCCAAGTGGAATGCTACATAGACCAGTGCTTGGAGCCCAACTATTCATTATTTCCAAGTAAGCTGATGACACCAAATGAAGTAGGATTGTGAGTGGTGGGGAGCGATATTGTGAAACTTGAAAGGGTTCAGAAAAGATTTACAAGAATGTTGCCAGGGTTGGAGTATTTGAGCTATAGGGAGAGGCTGAACAGGCTGGAGCTGTTTTTCCTGGAGCGTCGGAGGCTGAGAGGGTGAGAGGGGAAAGATATAAAAGGGACCTGAGGGGCAACGTTTTCATGCAAAGGGTGGTACGGGTATGGAATGAGCTGCCAGAGGAAGTGGTGGAGGCGAGTACAATTGCAACATATAAGAGGCATTTGGATGGGTATATGAATAGGAAGGGTTTAGAGGGATATGGACCGGGTGCTGGCAGGTGGGACTAGATTGGGTTGGGATACCTGGTCGGCATGGACAGGTTGGACCAAAGGGTCTGTTTCCATGCTGTACATCTCTATGACTCTATGACTACTTTGACAAGTTGAGTGAGTGGGGAAATACATAGCAGAAAACATGGATGAATAATAAATTGTTCACTTCAGTAGGAAAAACAGAATGGCAGAATATTACTTAAATGAGGAAAGATTGGGCAAGGTTAATAAACAAAGGGATCTAGATGTCCATGTACACCAGTCCCTGAAAGTGAGCATGTAGGTGCAGCATGCAATTAAGAAGCCAAATAATATGTTGGCCTTCATTGCAAGATTGTCTCAGAATAGACCATTTCAGACTGAGTTGAAGAGAAATTTCTTTACTCAGAGTGTGGTAAAACTGTGGCATTCTCAACCCCAAAAGGCTGTGGAAGCCAAGTCACTGAATATATTTAAGAGAGATTAGATTGATTTCTAGTGGCTGAAGGTGTAAAGGGATATGAGGAAAGAGTGCATGTATGGCATTAAGATAAAAGATCCGTTGTGATTATGTTAAAAGGTGGAGTGGGCTCAATGGGCTCAATGGCCTATGCTCTTATTTTCTATGTCTCTATGTATTCATCATTGTTGTGCCTTTTGAAAGAAGAAGAGGATTTGAATTATGTTTACCATGTATTCATTGTTTTAAAATAATAGTTACTGTATTTCTTAAATTTATATATCAAGTACAGGATTGTGTTCCTTATTTCTGGTGCAAAAAGAAAATATTTGCATGTCCATTATCAACATGCTAGTTGCCTGCCCTTATACAAACACTGCAGACAAAAGAGAAAGAGAATAGGATGAAGCTGAAAAAGATATGTTACATAGATGTCAGATGGATAATACATTTGAGAACTAAGTCAAATATAGAATATTCAGTGAGGAATCCAGAAAACATATAAGAAAATTCAAGAGAGAGTATGAGAAGACACTGGCAGCTAATATTGAAAGGAATCCAAAAGTCTTCTGTGGGTATATAAATAATAACAGGGCTAGTGGGGCTAAATTATGCAGGGCGACAAGCGTATGTGTGAGATATTGAATAAATGTTTTATGTCTTTTTGGAAAATGGTCCTGTGCATTTCAAGGTGAAAGAGGATATAATTCCAAAATATGAAGTGTTTATAAGAATATAAGAACTAAGTGAAGGAGTGGCCATCTAGCTCTTCAAGCCTGCTCCACCATTCAATAAAATCACGGCTGATTTTCTTGTGGCCTCACTGACCCCCACCCCCCTCACTATAACCCTCAAGTATCAAAATAGGCTCTCAATATTTAAAATTAAGAAGAAAATAAGACAGAATGAGGCAATCCAAGTTAATAATTTTCCATTTTTCCTGAGGCTCAAGGGTGAAGTTTGAACACCCTTATTTTAAAAAGATGCAAATTTAAGTCCAGTAACTGTAGACTTGTTCTCAGTGGTGAAGAAGCTTTTAGAAATGTCAGTTTGAGACATAATTAATTGCAGGTTTCATTGAAGAAAGCCAATGACGAATTTGTTAAGGATGAATCATATTTAACTAACTTACTTGAATTTTTTTGATGAGGTAATAGAAGGTTGATGAGGAGAATGCTGTTAATGTGGTCTACATTAACTTCCAGAAGGCATTTGATGCCGTGCCATAGAACAGATGGGTAAGCAAAGTTAAAGGTCATGAAATTAAAGAGACAGTAGCCACATGGATATGAAATTGGCTGAATGACAGGAGAACAGTAGGATATAGATGTTTTTTCAAACTGGAGGAAGTATTGCAGTGCACATCCTCAGGGATCAGAATTAGGATTTTTGCTCTTCCTGATAGATATTAATGACCTAGACATGTCTGTACTGGGCACACTTTCAACATTTGCAGATGCTACAAAACTTGAAAGAATTGTAAACCACAAAGAGGGCTGTGTGGAACTTCAAAAGGGTATATGCAGGTTGAAGGAATGAGTGGTAAAGAGATAGATTAAATTTAATGCAGACAAATGTGAAATAATTCATCTGGAAGAATGTGAAGAGAAAATATAAAATAAAAGCTACAATTCTAAAGGTGGTGCAAGAGCACAGGGATCTGTTTGCGTATATGTACATAAATTGTTGATGATAGTGACAGGTTAAGTGATTAGTAAAGCATCTGGCTTCCTGAGCTTTATCGATAGGGCATAGAGTACAAAAGAAAGGAAATGATTTTAAACCTGCATAAAACCTGGATTTAGAATCAACTAGGGTATTGTATCCATTGCATTCTGAGTATACATTTTAAGAATGCTGTGAAGACATTAGCAAGGAGGTAGAAAAGATTCAAGAGAAACTTCAGTTATGTGGAAAGATTGAAGAATTTAGAATTGTTCTCATTTAACAAGAGAGAGTGGAGATGAGATTTGATAGTCTATTCAAAATTATGTGGGATCTTACACAGTAGATTGGAAGAAATTGATCCCATTGGTGGAAGGATCAAGAATTAGAAGACAAACTTTTGAGGTCCTTGGATAAAAGATCAATGATCCTGTGAGGGAAACCCTTTTCATAGAGTATGTAGTTAGGGTCTGGAAAACAAAAACAAAAACAGAAATTGCTGGAAAAGCTCATCAGGTCTAGCAGCATCTGTGGAGAGAAATCAGAGTTAATGTTTGGGTCTAGTGACCCTTCCTCAGAACTCAACCCAAAATATTAATTCTGATTTCTCTCCACAGATGATGCCAGACCTGCTGAGCTTTTCCAGCAATTTCTCTTTTGTTTCTGTTTCTGCACCTGCAGTTCTTTCAGTTTTATCTGGAAAGCAGTATCTGAGAGTGTAGTCCCTTTAGACTTTCTAAAAGGAATTAGAAAGGAAAATTTTACAAGCCTGTGAGAAAAGGCAAAGGTGAATTGCTCCTTCAGAGGGCCACCACAGTTACCACAGGCGGAATGGTCTCCTTTTATTCTAGAACCATTCAATGTTTCGAATCCGAGAGATTTCTGCCACTGGAAAGGAAAATGTAAAATCCCAGGAAATTATGGCATGGGTTCCACTCCAACATAGCTTCTTGGGACTCTTGCATTATACAGCCCTTGGTGAAACTATAAAACATTGTTTATCATGTTATTGTCCCACTTTCAAGAAATACTCTGGTTCAGACAACTTTTCTTCCTGCAGCCACTTAAAATGAAGAGTTATGGAGTTTTGGTCACAAGTAGTATATGATTTATGTCTCTTATGATTCCAAGCCTGGGAGGATTATCTTTCATATATATACATTTTAAATGTGTGGTTAAAAGACATACAAGTTGGATAATGCACAGGTTTCAGAGGGATGTCTTCTGGACATGTATCCCTGCCAATTTCTATTTAAATCTGAGTTGTGATCTAAATGTCTGGATTCTTATATCAACCATGCAGTTTAGTACGTTCCAGCAAATTGACAGTTAGATCATGAGGCTACAAATTTAACGTAGAGTGTACACTGGCATTTATATTTACAAATGTGTAGGTGGGGACTGAGTCAGGGGCTTCTGGTGTCAGAATTCACTTTTCCAGTTCTTCAGAAAAATAGTGCCTTTTCTTGAGTTTTTGTGCCTTGGAGATGGTACACCAGTTTCTATGACTATACAGGTACTTTATTGACAATACTTTTTTTTAAAGTATTTTAAAGTGTGGAGAATAACTTCGTAGCATTGACTGGAAGTAGGTATGTCCATAATTTGTATCTTGTGTCAAACAGGATGTGATGTCATGTCATGGCACAACAGTTGGAATATGTTAAAACCAAGACCTGAAATTCAATCTGGTGGTTCTGCAGAGTTCAGCTCAATGGGCCAGATAATCAACATCACATACACGCATCAGAAAAAAAATGTATCCTCACTATCCTGGTTTGCTCGTTATCAATCATCTCACTTTCCATGTTGAGTTGTCATTCAACAGATAAGGATTGGTACTGTAGAAGGGCCTTTATCCTTTTGCTTTGCACTCAGACCGGTGTCTGGCGGTCCACCGATTATTGTGGTGGTCTCTGTCCAGCAGGCTCTGAAACTTCAAAGACCTAGAATGCCGCACTAGGGTCACTCCACTGGAGAGAGCGCTGAGCCAAGCTCGCTGTTTATAGCCTGACCAGCAAGTCGGACCTTATCTTGCACAGCAATCACTGCCACCACCAATGCCTGGGCAATTCCCTCTCTTGTTGGTGGGACAACAGCCACCCAGTACCTACCCACTCAGGCAGTACCGCCAAGAGATAAAACGAGGGATCAAGCTGCTTATCATGGCCAGCAATCTGCCTTGAGTTCAAACTGCCCAGATCATCTTCTGGTCCAGATACTGGAATTATTGTCTGGAATCTGCTGTGAACTCAGCCAACAGTGTACCCGGAAGGAGCACAGACAGACCCAAATATGTGTTCAAAATTATCAGTGAACTTTATTACAGAAAATCTCATCTTGCCCAATCTGTATGATACCTTGATAAAACTTATATTCTACATTATGCTATGAAAGATAAGAAAACTGGAGCGGACACAACATAAATCTTTAACTCTACAGAATTTACGGGGTACTTATACTTTAAAAGTTACACAAATTCTGCCCCCCCCCCATGCCAAACCAATTACCCCAGAGTTTAAGCGTCCCAGGCCAGCACAGATTTCTTATGGTCTCTGAGGGACTTGTTGCTTGTCCAGTGGAACTCCCTCTCCCCTTCAGGTGTTGCTGCGGACTTCCAAAGTCCGAGGTTGCAGGTGTGGTTGATGTCTTCAGCCCCAAGGAGTTGGTGAGCAGAGGAGCAGCGAGTTCAGAGCAACGAGAGTGCAAGAAGCAAAAAAGACACAGATAGCTGGTTTCCTGATGCCTTTAGCCTTGGGGCCGGCTGGATCCACCCCTCAGGTAATTTCATTTTACAAAGAATCTCCAGTGATTGCTGAGGCCAGCTTAATCACATCAGCCATGGAGACAAAAAGAGTCGACACCATTCCAAATTTTAATGTTGCTGATTTCATGGAACCTCCCAAACTGTTTTCTGATTTGACCAAATCATTATCCCATCAATTGGATAGGCTCCACTGTTCACAGTATAGTGTTCATTAGCATTTCTATGCTTGTCCCTCGATGCAATGTCTGTCAGGTGCCAGTTTGTTGATTTAGTTATCTTATATCTCTGAGGAGCGCTGTCCCCTGAAACAAGTGTCAGGCCTGCTGGAAAATCCTGCCTGCACAGATGCCAAATTGGCGAAAGTGAGGACTGCAGATGCTGGAGATCAGAGTCAAGCTTAGAGTGGTGCTAGAAAAGCACAGCAGGTCAGACAGCATCCAACGAGCAGGAAAATCGACATTTCAGGCAAAAGCCCTTCGTCAGGAATCAGATGCCAAGTTGACCAGTTCTCCAAGAAAACCATTTTCCTTTGAAAGCAGGGGATTGCCCTGAAATTGCTCCAGTACCAAGCAATAGCTTGATTTGCTTTGATCCTTGGAGAGCTACACAATCTTGTGGTCGCATTTTGGCATTTGATGTGAACCCAATCTCCAAGTTCAAATTATGGCTTCTTTACATATGTTCATCTCTTACAGTGTGCTTTTGCTTTGGAATTTTCAACTGATTTCACTGTTGTTCCCGTTGGTTGGTGATCATGCTTTAAGAACAGTCAGCTGTGCATGGAAGTTGTAAGCAGTCATAAACTTAGTGGATGTCTTTCCCATTAGAGTGTGGGTGAGTTATCAGTTTCTGGGATGGTATTGGGTACAGGAGGCAACCTTGCTGAGGTTTCCACTGAAGCCTTGGTACTCTCATCCTCAGAGTTTGAAAAAGAGGCTTCTGAGAGAACTGGTTGCTTCAACTGTAGAAGTGATGGACCTGCAAGAAATTCGGAGAGAAAGCATTGTGACCAGTGGTTAGAAGTGGTGTGTAATGAATGATATTGACAGCAGAGTTAATGTGTAAATTGCAGTGGAATGGAGAGTGGCACTTGATTGGCAGGACAGTGATGCCTCTGCAACTCCACAGAAATGGCCCTGGTCTTCTTCTGTGAGTGCCAGAATTCTCTCTTCATCAAGCGTGGGGAGCCTAATGGGTGAGATTTAAGTGAGATGACAATGGGTGGCATGACATCTCTTGAACAATTAAACATGACACTTTTGTCTTCTAATTCTGACTTAGAAAGTGCTGAAAACCAGAACACTTAATACATGAGTTCTACATAGTGAATTATTGATGGCATTTTTCTCCTAGACTTTTGGAAGCACCATTTTCCCACATGGCAACATAAAACTATGACAAAATAAGTGCTTGTGATAAATGAGGTACTTTAACAGATCTTTGCCACTACTGAACACCCTTATTTGCTACTATTCACAATACAGCAAACATCTCAAATTACTTTTTACCAGAATTTTGGAGTATCGCAGATTGATGGGGATGCAGAAAGACATAAGTAGCGGCCCATCTCCTGATCAAGCAATTTAGGTAAATCCTGGACCATTCCAATATAAATCCCCTACAGTATTGTATCTTCCTCATAGTACTAATCCAGAGAGACCCTGATGGTTTTGTACCATTTTTGATCAACTATTAGAATGATGGTAAACAATTTAAAAAGCCAAAGTGAGTTTCGCACACTGTTTACAAATGATATGTTACAGTATAAGGGCTTGGCCTTTCACCCACTATTTGTTTAGATTTTGTGAAGACAAATTTGATGAAATCCTTGCCTCAACATTAAGACAAAAATCTAAATGTTACTAACCCGCTTCTCTTTTTTTCCAGATCTTTTCCATAGCAGTCGACTTCTGTGCCTAACAAAAGACATGCAGCTAGTTTGTTGGAGAATGGTTATTTTTCTTCTCTGGAAGCTGTTCATGGGTTTTAAATGTTTTGAGCTCAACAGTAGTTCAAACTGTCAAGCATATTCTCCAGTACATGTCCGAACCCAGTGGCATCAGAGTCACACTGCTATCTATAGTCTTATTTAACATTAGTTGGGATTATTATTAATTTTAAAAACAATCCTTGAACCTTTGAACAAATAAAGTGTGACATTTACCATTTGTGTTTTACATGACTGCTATATTACAGCTCTGGAAAAAATCAATACTGGAGCCCATGTGCTGAGACAGTGATGAGGTGCGAAACTGGCAAGGTTTTCTTTTTTTTGTTCGCCTTGTTTGCCTCCTAACACTCCACACTTCATTTCTTTCCTTTTGTCATCTGGCCTCCCTTAGAGTCCTTGTCATCTCTGCGCACAGGAAAGTCATTAAAAAAACCCTTGAAAAGTCATTTCCTTTTTTTGTTGTCCACAGGCACCAGGGGAGGGAGGCAGTCTGGTGGCTTTGGAATCGCTTTGACCTGAGTGTCCTCACTTCATTTATAGTTTTGTGTGTGTGTGTGTGTTGTCTCTTTTCTATCTTCAGCATCACCCACCCAAACCAGCCCCCCACCCCATGAATCTTAAAAAGTAAAGCACTTCAGGTGGCATAATTCTAAAATTGCTCCTTTTCACAATTTGCTCAAATTAGATAAATAAATGACAAACAACCTGCAGTCTGATGGGGATGACCCAATATATTATCCTTATTAATATTGCATTCATGCAGTTCCCATTGTGCCCAGCTGTCTTGATTGGCCACTCTGACATGAGATACACATTTAACCAAGTCTGGTTAATCCCCAGAAAACTGGGGTCACAGTGTTGTGTGCAGAAAAAATAAAAAAGGAACTAGCCATATCTGGTAAAAAATTTATTTTAAAGCGATTACCTGCATTGCACAGTTATATCATTTAGTAATTAAACATATAGTCTGTGACAGGCAATTTTTATTTTAATTTTTTGCCATTTGAAGAAAATGAAACTCCAGCTCCTGCCAATACCAAAGGTCACTCAAGAATTAAATTTTAAAAAACGCAATTACCGTTTGAATAATTTAGTATACAGTCAAGTAAGTCTTTTAGTAATAATGCAGTCATATGTTTTATCATTGTGAGCAAAGACATATATGCATGTGTGTATATGTAAATCTACACACATACTTCAATTGGTGTGTATTCTGTCACTCAAAGCAAGTTGTTTAAATTCACTTGTTTTTCATAGCACAAATAAACAAAATACCTTTTGTCTTCTATGTTATTATCCTTATGACTTTGACTATTTTAAGAAAAATATCTAAAAAACTTGAAATAAATTGAATACTAACCTAAGTCAGATCCATTGAGTAAAAATTAATAAATATAAGAAGGACTGGTTTGAAGAAATCTCTTATTGATCATGGAGATTGTTTCCGAGTCCATATATGGTGCAATGTAATATTTAGAATCACCATATTCCAATTGTCATCTCAACGTTTCTGGGAATCACTTTTTGTTTGTGATCTGAACAATTAGAATCTCTAGGTATCAGTTAGTGCAGTGCCACTAGTACTGGGTAGTTAATAGGTCATTATTAAAGCAACAATATGTTAGCACTTTATATGAGACAATGTTTAAGAAAAAGAAAATCATGACCTCTGCATTCTTAAAACTGGAACACTTTGTGTGAATAATGAGCATTATTGTAAATGGGAATTATCTGACCTTTTACCCAGTTGAAACTAAATATGTGTACCTATCTGATACTGAGTCCACAACACAAAGCACCACTGTGTGCTTGCATGTTAAGGGGATCATAATTCTCTGAATTAGCTTCTTTTATTTACCAAATCTATTCAATAAATCATGGCTGCACTATTTTGAAAACAAATACTGAAAAATTATTCTAGAGTTTCAAAAAATCTGTTTTCTTAAAAAATGAAAGTATATAGTTTCATGTAAGGAATGGTTGCGTGCCATGTGAAAAGCTTGATATGTTAAATAGTTAGCCATCCAAACCAATTCTCCAAAACTCTGACATCTACTATTTTGAATTATAACACTTTATCTCTTTGTTGTGTAAGTGTCATTCATCTTTGAATGTTATCTTCACCTTTTTTTAAATGGCTGATAAAATAAGCGTGTGGTTTTTTTCTTGCAGATGATAGCAGTCATACTAAAGTAGCAAAGTGCAAAGGTCACCTCAGCTTTACACTGATTGGCTATATTCCAGCTGCACTGACATTTCTGCAGTTTCATCAGAAATTCTAAATCCTGAGAGTAACCCATCGGTTTACTTACCGATGATGTAGGCACTGCATGCATTGCTAGCATGAATATATTACACATAATTCACACCCCATTCTTCTCATGGTGAGAAATGATAGCGTCAGCTTCAAAGACATACCTATTACTGCACGAGAGGGTTACCAGAATTCATTTCATTCTGAGCTTATTATTAACACAGTTGCATTCTATGCATTCTGTTCTTCTTCGTGATTCTTGGGAGGAAGGATCTGTTTCTTTGTAAAAAAAAATCTTTCTAGTGTGTGTCCTTCCAAATCATTGTGGGTCATTAAAAATTATCTTTTGGTATGACTCGGAGTTGATTCTTTTTGGAATATATTTTCAATGTGTTCAAATAACGTGAGGTGACAGGCAGTTCAATTCTGTCTGTCTGTCTTTTTTCACATTTGTGTTTCTGATTGTTGAGCCATGGACTTCCACTGGATTGACCCACACCAATTATAGTGGTTAGTTCGGCAGTCATATACCATTAATGTAAACAAAATAATATGACTGACTCCTGGTATATAGGACAGCATTGGTTTCAGATGAGTGCATTTTCCGTAACAATATTCCACTTTTTAAAAATTGAGTAATAAGTTGAAAGTTTGCTGTTTGTAATTGTAGAGACATTGAGTCATAGAGTCGTACATCATGGAAACAGACCCTTCGATTCAACCCATCTATGCTGACCAGATATCCTAAACGAATCTAGTCCCATTTGCCAGCACTTGCCCCATATCTCTCTAAATCCTTCCTTTTAAATACTGTAATTGTACCAGCCTCCACTGCTTCCTCTGGCAGCTCATTCCATACACTCACCACCCTCTGTGTGAAAAAGTTTCCCCTTAGGTGCTTTTTAAGTCTTTTGCCTCTCACCTCAAACCTATGCCCCCTAGTTTTAGATTACCCTACCCTGGGGAAAGACCTTGGCTATTAACTCTATCCACGTCCCTCATGATTTGACACATTTCTATAAGTTCGCCACTCAGCCTCCGACTCTCCTGAGAAAATAGCTCCAGCTATTCAGCCTCTCCTTTTAGCTCAAATCCTCCAATTCTGGCAATATCCAGGTTTATGTTGATCTCTCACAAATGAATGATCATTTGACAGAGGCCTGATTTTATTTTGAGTACAAGCATTGATTATTGTTAAGGGAGTTGTGCAGTTGGGCAAGTTCAGGCTAAACATATACTGGAAGATGGTGCAAAACAATAATCTGGAGACACTCTGTCATCAACTGATCAAACATAATTTGTGGTGTGTTCACAATATCAGTTTTGTTGCTTCTAAACAATAAAAACATTTGGCACCAAAATTGTAGCTATGTACGAAGAAACCCTAAATCTGTAGTCAGGGCAGTGCCTGGTGTTGGAATGAGGATGGTTAAAAATCTGCATAGAAAGGTTTTTGCTTTTCATTGGTGTCAGTTTGGACTTTGACCCCTCATTAATACTCCAAATGTCTAATTTTGATGTTTTACATCAGTTCAAATGTATTAGCTCCAATGACTTGTTTAGGGAACTGAGACAGGATTTGAGGCAACTGGAAAAACTATTAGAACTTCGGCAGTGTGAAGCATGGACAGGTTGTACTCTTAGATCCAACCAATATGTGTTTGGCCATGCCAATTCAGTGGAATGTGGCAGCTTCCTGTTATGAAGTTGAAGTTAAAGGTACTGTACCTTTAAGAGAGAGTGAAAGCTGTTTTGCACTGAGAGCTTGCAGGCACCTGTCATGTGACTGACTGGCAGTCTCAGATTGTACAGGAAAATTGAAAATATGTAACATTTGGCTGTAAACTAGATACTCCAGTTGTTTTGACCACCATTCAATTCTAACCAATCAGTTTAAATGATGCCCCAGGATACTAAAACCCAATCAAGTTTGAATTTATTGTTTTTGACAACATCAAACCAATGAGACAATCCCATGTTTAGGGTATAAAGAAGCAGACATTTTGAGAGTTAGTGATAGAGAGCAACTAACTGCCATCGCCGGAGTATCTGCCATCAAAACACTCTCTATCAAAGGTATATTTTTCACATGAAATACCTTTGCAGCAAAAGAACAAAGACGACCTCGTGAGATCTACACCAGAGAAAGGAGGACACCAAAGATGACAGCCGCTGTCTGGTTTTGAAATTAAGTTGATGTAATTTTAATGCAGGTGGTTATTGAAACAGTAGATTGTTATAGAGTTGGAGACAGATACCAAGCAGTCAGGAGAAAGGAGGCTTAGAATTGTAAATCTGGCAGCATCTGTAAGGAGAGAAAAGAGCTGACGTTTCGAGTCTCACTGACCCTTTGTCATTGTTTTGACAAAGGGTCAGTTAGACTTGAAACGTCAGCTCTTTTCTCTCCTCACAGATGCTGCCAGACCTGCTGAGATTTTCCAGCATTTTCTCTTTTGGTTTCAGATTCCAGCATCCGCAGTAATTTGCTTTTATTTAGAATTGTAAATAGTTGTTGTTTCATGTTCACCTTTAGAGTTAAAGTATAAATTTTTTTTATTTAAATAATGGAATTTGGGAGTTATCTGTCACTCAACTTTAACAGATTATGAGGCGCGATGAGCTTTTCTGGGTGTTTGGCTTAATTAGCAGAATGTTTTACCACCACATCGTAGCATTCCCAATCGATGAGGCTATAATCAGACAGCAAAGGCAGCTGGTGAAAACCAGCACTTGGGTTGGTCTGAGGGAAGAAGAGGGGCTCACAATGAGGAAGAGGAAAAAGAGGGCAGAAGACTCAACCATTTTCTTGTGTGGACTCCTTCTAATTGTGACCTCTATAAAAGTTATAAAGTCACATTTGGTTTTTCTCTTGCATTCAACTCTTTTTTTTAATTCTGATAGCTACACCTCATGCTAAGCTTTCACTTGAAATTATTTTAGAAGGGAATTAGTTTCTGAGAAAAAGAATGTTAGATATAAAAAATGAGCAGGAAAATGGGCAAAGCCTTTATGAAGGAAACTGCACTTACAGATTTCATGGATCCAATGAATATAACACAAGTGTGGGAAGTGGGTCGAGAAAATAGATTTTTTTTTAAAACAGGAAATAGCATAAAGATAGATGAAAAACTGAAGAAAAATGTAAACATGGAACAGAATGTGAAGCAGGCAATAATCAGTCCTTCAGTCGTCAAAAAGTGACATAAAGTCGGGAAAATGTCTCATACGTTCGAAAGTCTATATTGAGCAACAGAAAATACAAGAACCTTTTTATTATATATATAATGTGAACACCTAGAAATAAGCAATATTGAAAATCATTCTTGCTCTCAGTCACTTCAAACTGATACATGTATATATGTTCAATGCATGGCTGACAGAAGATGTGTAGACTATAAGTTGACTCAAATAAATGGCAAGTTGCAAGCTGATTGTCTAAGCAGGCTTTGAGTGATATGGTGGAGAATGGGCTCTGTGCTCTCTTTTCTTGTTGTGGTTCTTTTCTGAGCTTTTTTTAAAAATCACTTTTGTTTGGTCCTTCACTGTGACAACTCCATACATTATTAAATATTATACTTAACCAACTCAAAAAGTCACATCCAGATACTTCCAAAATAGTTTGCATTTTATGCATTTTTAACTGGGAGACCTTGCATCGTGCTCCATATAATATCAGCGCAGTTACTACTGTTTGTACAAGTGAATGAAACAGCATTTAGAAAGACTTACATTTCATTTTACGACACCCCATATGCCTTAAATTGAGATTAAATTCCAAGCATGCATCTATTTTACTTTTTAAATTGTACATTACACTAAGTGATCTCAATACTGTAAAATATATTTTATTTATTAGTAAAAGTTACATTAGTTCTGTTGGGCTGCTGGGGCCTCAACACCTTGATGAAAAACTAGCAAGGAACCCCTGCCAGATTCATGTGAGATGTTGAACAGAATGAGATGCACTTCGGCCACTTAATTAGCCACTGTCAGGTCTTCCCTGTGATTGAAGTCCCCAGAGGTAGTGATGTCACCTGCCGAGAGCTGTCAGCCAATCAGAGGCTGGCAGCTCATCATAGTCACTGGTGCCTCTTTTGTTGTGTGACTTTTGATTCACATCCGAGAGTTTGGGTTCAAGACACACTGGCTGAGGAGAAGGCTAGGTCTTCAAGCTTAGGTTTCTGCAGAGCTCTTTTTGTAGCATGTTAACACTTTACACAGCTATACCTGGTGATCTGAGAGATACCGATCCAGAGCTTATGTTACCTTGTTAAGAATTTGTTTTCTACACATTTCTCCAAATTAGTTTTCTCCTCCTACGTGATGTTATTTATGGGAAGCAGCTCTGTTAGATGATTTTACGACTGCTTTGGGGTTTTTAAGACCTGACATAACAGGTGATGGATGCTTATTGCACTGTAGCCACTGAACCCAATGACCATGAAGTGTCCCCACACCACAGGTGACTTAAGATTGGATGGAAATTGTGACGTTGAGGTCATGACAGAGTAGTGGATGGGGGTGGGGGGGGGGTCAGAAGTAAAGGCAGGGGAATGGTTATCAGATGCTCCCTCTCTGCTTGCTCCAGGTTCCTCAATCGAGGCACAGAGTCTGGATAGCAGGGACCTCCCACTCCAGGATGCTGCTGACAAACATGACACGTTTTCCAGGGTGGGACTACAATTCCAAAGGCATGGAAGACCAGTGTGTGCTCCATCTCCCCATGAAGCACCACTAAATTGCAAAAGGCTGCAGGATATTGACTGTCAATTGACCCATTCATAAGCTTAATAGACACGGTACCACTGTTGATCTGGAATCGCATGTCAACCTCTTCTGCCCTCTGACTTAATCAAAGGAGACATTGCTGTTGCTAGGGAACTGATGCAGGGTCTATCCCATGGTTAAATGATCCTGGAAGCCAAGGTTCCTGCACAATGGGCTATACTAAACCAGGAACACTATCTCAGACAGTTTTCAGATTGACATCAAAATTGAAACACCTTTCTTTTACACTAAAAGAAAACATCTGTACATTCATTTTTTAACTGCTGACTGAGATGGAATTGTGTATAGTTCGTGCCGTTTAGGTGGGGCTGCATCTTATGTCTTTTTGGTCACGTCTAAGTTGCATTTGGTTTTTTGGAGTAATTTCAGTTACAAAGCCTAGCCAGTTTTCCTAATATCTTGCCTAACTCACCTCATTAACTACTACCCCACTCCGATGGTGTCCCTCATGTCCAAATCTGGCCCCATCTTACAATGTGTCATTCACAGAACATCTCACTGCTCAGCAGGTATCTGCCAAAGGACCAGCGCCTCTTGCACCTGGGTTATTTTTCTAAGGCCACTGTGACTTCAGACACATGTTGGTAATCCATCATTGCCCGTCACCAAGCAATATAATGGCATGCAGCCAAACTGCTCACAACACACAGCTAGCACAGCTGACACTCCTTCACACACACAACCGTCTTAATTTAGTCACAGTTTAACCAGCAGACCATATACTTTGCCTCTCTGTAGCTATTGTCCAAGTCAGCACTAACCTGTCCCTGAAGGCCACTGGAGACCCACATCTTGTCATTGTCTAGTCAGAGAACATCGTGTACAGGCACCAATTGGAAAATTCCAAACATGAGATTTTATTTATAGAAAGCAAAAGCGAACACAAATAAAACCAATGGAGGCTGAAATTCACCCAACAAACCAATCTGGATTTCTGTATTGTGAGTAATGAATATTTTACAACCCATGACTTTCTGCTGCAGCCAACTCTCATCCTGTCTGGCTTGTAGTGTCCAATGGAGCTGAGCCCTGTCATTAACAAGAACAGCTACTTTCTCATGGATGGCTGCAACCTCCCCCCGTTGAAAGGCTGCAGCTGTTATCCCAATTCCTCAGCATCCAGTACATCTACTACTCCAATTGTGCAGGTCACAGAACACTGGGATGATGTGGCACACTCTGCACATGCCATACTGCAGAGATCCAACAGACCAGTCCAAACAGCGGAACCACACGTTCAACAGCCGCATTTCCTACTCCACATGGCCCTGGTTGAAACACGGGCAGCATTAAGTCTGCATGCCACATCAGTTAAGGGGTTCTGCAATGGTGTAATGAGCCACAGTTGTAGTGGGTAGCCCTTGTCTCCAGGTAACCCACCTTGTAAAGTACCTGGGCCCTCAAACGCACCAGAAAGACAAGGGCACTCCAGGATGTACAAGACAGTTTCCATGGTAGCAGACAGCAGGGAATGCAGTTTGCAGTGGACACTGAGCACTGGGCCCCAGTTAGTTCCTCTGACTGCTTGTGCTGGCCCTACATGACTGACCACCGCACACTCCCTGGACTCTACTAGGACCGATCCCCTGTCTATGAGCATCCAACGGCAAAGCCCCTGGACAGTGTTTGAACTTTACCCATCACTGACAATACCAGGACTCCCTCACCAACAGCAGTTTCCCTTATGTGGACTGAGGACTAACCCCCACCAATTGCTTACACAGCCCCTTGAATTAAATTGTATGTTTGTCATGCAGGCATCTGGTGCATGCTGTAGGTGTTAGATTGATGTCTCAGTGTCCATACATTAAAGAGGTTTTCCAGCCACCAAACACTTCCCTGCTGACAATCATGACAAGACACCTGTCTTTGTGTCTTTGCTAAAGAGCACTTCCCTACAGCCGTATTGAAAGGCCTTTGGCTCTGGCTGAAGCATCAGCATGCTAACAGGGAAGGCAGTGATGAACATTTGGATAAGGGCTGAGAGAGCTAGTGAGCAGCTTTGAGATGCAGCCTGGTTCCATTCTACGCTATTCGCTCTGTTGACTTTTAGAAGTCACTATGTCTAAGAAATGTCAGAGATCTGTGCAAAACAATTTAACAGGAGCTCTGTTAGCACATGCTGGATGTGTGGATGAGGAGTAAAATGTGGCTATGCTCTTGGATTATGTGCTGAGCTGCAGTTTGGTCAGACTCAAAGCGGAAGGAGTTCAGATCAAGTGGTGAGCTGAGTCCGCTGGGTACCTGCCCTGATTTGCATACCAAGTTTCCCACAGTCTAGTTTGTTTGGTGAATTTGGTCAGACAGAAAGCTGAATACTGCTGTGGCATGTTGGACTGTCAACAATGCAATTTATAAGCATGAAACCCCCTTAAATGACAACTTGCTTCTGCCAATGAGAAACTCACCATGGTGTGTGCGAAAAACATAAAAGATGGAGCAAGATGTTCCTGATGTTGAAATGGGTCTTGCTGAGCCCCTCATCCAGTTCTGCCACTAATCACTAATAGCCACGTCGCTCAGATCCCTATATGATTCTACCAATGGTTATTAAATGATGATAACAAATATCCTTCCAGTTTTCCAATTGTCTTTATTATTCCTGAATTCTTATTCCCTAAAATGTGAAATTGCCTATTTAAACCTTTCCTCCTTTTCCTTTAAACCTACCTTGTTGACCAAGATTTTGACCATCTATCCAAATCTTTCCTCAGCAGACTCCATATCACTTTTTATCACAGCTTGCTCCGGTTTTGCAGTCTCACATAATTTTCAGTTGTCACCACTGACTTCAAAATGTGGCAATAGCTTCTGCTGCATTTCCCTCTCTACCACCAAGCCTCAATGTTTCTTTCCAATTAAGTGTGGCACCAATTTGTCTTATATGCAGTCAATACAAATGTTTGTAAAAAAATTGATCTCGCACCAAAGTCTTAAATATTTTCTGAATCTCCAAACCGACCTGAAAGCACGCAGAAATTATTTAATGGATTATCACTTGGTTGTTAGCAACAAATAGTGCAACACTCCCTTGTGCTCAATATTGAAATCTCAGGAGTAAATATATTCAAGCCAATTGGCAAGAATGTATGATGATGTACACAAGGGATAGATTGCTCTTCCGAGCATCCTGTAAGTATCTGTGCATGTTTCCACAGATGTTCAATGATAAAATAAAAATATGTAATCCTCCTGTGATCAATAAGTTGAATCTTACCTTTGTTTTAATCTAAGTGCTAGGTTATTGGAAAGCTTTTCATTGCAAGGCATGGTAAGGTTTCCCACTGTATCTTACTAAATTCACTTCATTTATTACCTATCACGTACCCATGTTTCTCCTCACATCCAATTATACCCTCTCTTTCCACACACCATTCTCAGAACAATTTGCCATGACTGCTATAACCCTGACTGGTGTTTCTGGAACCAGTACCATCTTTAGTGTTGTGCATCTGGGCAAGCACTGGCATTCCATGGCTATGCTGCACAGTTACTGACATTTGCCCTGAACATGACAGACAAAGGAAATTTGTCACGCTGTAAGGACCTGGAGCAGACATGAGATATCCTCTTTCCCCAGGACCCACAGAGGAAAGTATGACACGAGACTATGCTGGCCTGATCCACAGTTTCCACTGGAGTCAGTGTTGTCGCAGCCATTTGGAGGAATGCCCAGCAATTTACGAAGAAGGTCAAATGACCTTCTTCATCCTGACACCATAAGTGCCACCATCTTCTCTCTGATATCTTACACTCACTCCATTTTTGTAACTGCACCCACTGCAAACCAAGACTCATGTTCTATGACTCTCACTATTGCCTACAACATTTTACCTCACTCGCTGTCACCCACACCAACTTCCAACACCACTAACTCTGCACTGCCTGCTCATTTGTTCAGGACACCATCATGATGGATACTATGTTGAGGTAACAGAGGCTGGCTGAAGTATGGTCGTATTTCCTGGTCAGACAGAGGTAACAAGAGCAAAGTTAGAGAATCTTGCATCAGAGCAACTCCCCAATATGAGCCCACTACCCAGCAATCTTGCCAGAGGTGGGAGGATCTGACAGTATGCTACCAGCTAGGGTGATTGGACACAACAAAGTGTCAACTTGATGGTGCTATCAGGATTTGCTGAGGCCAAAACCTGGCCATTGCTTACAGATGGACTCCTGGTAGCAGATCAGCAAGGCCTCTTTTAAATCCCAAGCCCTTAATCAGAGCAGCTGCTAGCAGAATTAATCAATAATGAAGTTGTTGAATGTCAAAGAAAGGTGTTTGGATCTTATCTTGTTGGAGATGGTCATTTTCAGGCATTTGGTGGCACAAGACCTATTTGCCATTTAGCAGTCCAAGCCTGAATGTTGTACAGATCTTGTTTAATGTGGATATGCATTGCCCTGAGGCCTGAAAAGTTCCAAATTGAACTGAACACTACGCAATCATCAAGGAATGTCCCCATTTCTGGCCTTATAATGAAGGGCAAGTCATTAATGAAATTGGTTCATTCCAGGATCCAGCCAGAGAGAGTACCTGCAGCAAAGTCCTGGGGCTGAGCTGATTGCCTCCTACAACCACTGGCATCATCCTTTGTGCTGAATGTGACTCCAACAAGTGGAGAGTTTCCCCACTATTTCCGTGCTTTAGGCTTCTTAGTCAAATGCTGCTTTGATGTTAAGGTCCATCACTTGTATCTCACCTCTAGAATTCAGTTCTTTTTGTCCATGTTTTGATCAAGTCTGAAATTGGGTCCAAAGCTTAAAGTGGTCCTGATAGATGCAAAATTGAGCACCAACGAGCAGGTTGTTGTTGAATAAATTGGGCTTAATAACACAATCAATTACACCATTCATTCCTTTGTTGATGACTGAGAGTAGACATTAGAGTAGTAATTGGCTGGATTGGATTTGTCCTGCTTTTGTGGATGGGGCATACTGTGAACTATTCCTGTTTCTTATTTTCTTATGTTCTTAAACCCCAATGTGAGTCAGCATCTTTCAAAATGGAAAAACTGTTAATTAAATGCACATAGTATTATTTCTAACTTTTTGAAAATGGATGGCAAAGCTCTATTTAACTAATATCAGCATCTCACTGTATTTGCACAAACTCCTGCATTATTCAAGTCATAAAATGGACCAAAATCCATGCCAGAAGAAGATGTTAAATTCCCTTTTTGTACCATGTGTGGAAACCGCTCTGGTCTGATGTGACATCATTCACGATTTAAGAAGTCACAAAAATATGTGAAGAATTTCAAGAATTGCATGGTTTTTTTTTTAACCTTTCAAATTGTTTGTTTCTTCTTAAGAATTTCCCAAACAAAACGCATTTTCTTCAAGAGTATTCTTGCCTCTATGTTATCAGGAATATTCCACAATCCTTTTGAGAGAAACACTCAGAAGCTGAATTGTACATGAATTGCTAAAAGTTGATTTGCAGGTTCAACAGGTAATTAGGATGACAAACAGAATATTGACTTTCATTGCTCGAAGGATTGAATTTAAGAGCCGGACGGTTGTGCTGCAATTGTATAAGATGTTGGTGAGGCCGCATCTGGAGTTTTGTGCCTATTTCTTGTCTCCTTACTTGAGGAAGGACATATTGGCTTTGGAGGTGGGTCAGAGGAAGTTCACAAGTTGATTCTGAAGATGAGGGAGTTACCCTTTGAGAAGAGGTCGAGCCACCTGGGACTATACTTGCTAGAATTTAGAAGAATGAGAGGGAATATTATTGAAACATATAAAATTATGAAAGGGATAAATATGATAGAAACAGAGAAATTGTTTCTACTGGTAGGTGAGTCTAGGACTTGGGGACATGCCTCAAGATTACGGGGAGTAGATTTGGACAGAAAAGAGGAGGAACTGCTTTTCCCAGAGAGTAGTGAATCTATGGAATTCTCTGCCCAAAGAAGCAGTAGAGGCAACTTCATTAAATATATTCAAGATGTAGTTGGATG
This sequence comes from Chiloscyllium plagiosum, assembly GCF_004010195.1. Taxonomy (NCBI): domain Eukaryota; kingdom Metazoa; phylum Chordata; class Chondrichthyes; order Orectolobiformes; family Hemiscylliidae; genus Chiloscyllium; species Chiloscyllium plagiosum. Next base: position 24,434,740 of record NC_057726.1, read on the forward strand.
GGTTTTTGCATGGTTGGGGAATTAAGGGTTATTGGGATTATGCAGGTAAGAGGAACTGAGACCATGGTTGGATCAGCCATGATCTTAATGAATGGCAGAGCACGCTCGACAGGCCAAATGGGCTGCTTCTATTACAATGAAACTATGAAGCTGCAACTTGATGTTATCAGTGGTACTTAAATACGAAAAAGTAGAATTTGAATGATGGATTATTTTTCTAGTCTTTCCAAACATAGGAAGAACTGACGCATCACTTCTATAATATTGAGCAGTTGAAATTTAAAAGTGAATGAAACTTATCAATGTGCTCTGAAATCTCAAATGACTTTGGTGAAATTTCTTTCTTTATAAATAAATTTCCCTCTCAATTTTGGCTTTCCTGTAAATCTTTTGGTCTATACATTTAATTTTTAACTTTAGATTTGACTAAAATGTGGCCTGTGGGAATGAGATTTTTAATGCAACTTAAACAGAGGAGTAGGATTTTGCTTCATTCCCATTCTACATTCCGATTCTTTGAGATTTTTTTTAAGACTATGAAACATATTGTGCCAGTTTCAGTCAAGTTCCCAATGGATGCCAGTCTACGGAACAAGTATGTTCCCATGCTTGTCCTTAATTGATATAATGTTTAGTTCACATCAGGAGCAAAAAATAAACTTGCTCCAAATTTCTGACAGTGAATACAGAACTCCTCATAGAATTCCAATCTAAATATTTGTAGAGTTAGATAACTTGTGTGTCACTGGCTGTTTTTTATTTCAGCAATGTTAAAGGTTCCAGAATATGCACATTCGGAAATTGTAGCAAAAAAGTGTTTGAAATTCCCCTGGTTAGGTTAGAGTTCAAGTTTCTAATGAAATTAATTTGGCTAATCACAGCCAGAAAGTGTTCAATGAGTTTGTGCAATCCAGCAGCTTAATTGAGTATAATTATACCTTTATATTGCATTAGAGATTATAAGATGCAGAAGTGAGGAAACCTTTTCTTCAAAGAAGATTTTAAAAAGTAGTTTTGTTGTTCATTTTTTTTTAAGATTAGATTAGATTCCCTACAGTGTGCAAACAGACCCTTTGGCCAATCCACACTGACCCTCCGAAGAGTAACCCACCCAGACCCATTTTCTTCTGACTAATGCACCTAACACTATGGGCGATTTAGCATGGCCAAGTCACCTGACCTGCACATCTTTGGATTGTGGGAGGAAACCCACGCAGACATGGGGAGAATGTACAAACTCCACACAGACAGTTGCCTGAGGCTGGAATCAAACCTGGGCCCTGGTGCTGTGAGGCAGCAGTGCTAACCACTGAGCCACTGTGCCACCCCTTATAATAAATATTCTCTGACCTCTTGAACATCTACAATTTTCTCCCTGAATCTCAATGCCTCTAAAATTCCTTCTCCACCCTGAATAAACTATTTCCTTGACCAAGAATTTGTTCAGCTTTTCTAACACCTTTTTCTGTGGTTTGTTGTCAGGTCTTGTTTGATAACACCCCTAAGCAGTACCTTAGTCTATTTTACTACAAAGAATCCTATAATTAGTGGAAATTGATTAAAAGTCAATGAATTAGCATGAATAAAAGCTGCTAACATGAGAACATGTACAAATCTATAGATAGAAAATCTTTCAAATCAAAAGATAAGTTGGTAAACTCTGATCCTCCCTTCACCCTATACAGAAATGACTAAATACTACAGAAGTTTAGAAAGCAATACTAAAATAGAATGGGCTGAATCTTACCATATTTTGGTTAAGTGTAATTTTTGTGTGTTTCATGGACGATTTCTAAAAAACCTAGAAAGTCTACTTATGTTATTGACACCAACCCCCCTCATTAACTGTCTACCATACACCTATGATGCCTACCTCATCCTAAACTAGCCCAATTCTTCCACTTACCACAGTTAGAAGTTCTCCCCACTGCCCGGATACCCCTGCACTTGAAGCTGGTGCCATTTAAAAGCTGATTGTGGATCCAATCAAGCATTGTCAGTCTGGAGCTGCTCTACATGATTTGTGTCACTTGCTTTGGACTTGACAGAGAAGGACAAATTGATGTCCTGCTTCCACTTTTTGTGAATAGGGATCCAGTGTTCCCAGTGTATGGGGTGGTAGAGAGGAGAGCTGTTCTCTTCCTCCAGGACCAGACTGGTCCAAGTTGCTCCCTGCGTCAGTGTAATCTGAGTCATCAGAGAGAAATACCCTGTAGTGCAGTAAGAATGTCAATGGCCTTATCCACTCTGCTAGAGTAAATGCCATCAACTCTGCAGCTCACTCTTGTTCAGCCTCTGCTACTCCACCCATCTCCCACCAAGGCTCATACTCGAACACTCTCACTATTGAATGCAACAACTTTTCTCACTTGTTGTCACTGACTTAACACCTCCCCCTCCCCCACCACCCTAATATTATTAACACTGCAAGGCATCTGTGCTGCCTATTCACTCACTTGGGGCACCTGAACATTTCCTTCATTGAGACCAACACTGACAGCTGTGACATCCACTGTCATCTCACTTAATCCTGCCATTTCTCTCATTCCAGGAGAAAACAACTCACAAAAGGGCAGAAGGAAAGAAAAAGGGTGGTTGGGCGCCTGACATTTAGCTGCTTACCCCTGGGTTACATGGGTTTGATTCCACCCTTGCACGACTGTCTGTGAGGAATTTGCATGTTCTCTCTGCGTCTGTGTGCGTTTCCTCCTGATGCTTCGGTTTCCTCCAACAGTCCAAAGTTGTGCAAATTAGGTGCATTGGCCATTACTCAATTGCCCATAGTGTCCAGGGTTACATAGGTTTTTGTTAGTTAGCCAGGGTTATGGGGTTTGGTGGGGGGGATGCTGGCTCTGAGTAGGATGCTCTTCAGATGATCAGTGCTGATTTGATGGGCCAAATGGCCTCTTTATGTACTGTAGAGATTCTAAGATTTACAAAAGGCAAGGCAAAACCAGGCAGGGGTGCTGTCTATAGCCAGGTAGGTGCTAAGTGAGTAAAGGAAGAACCTGGTCCAGTCCTTGAACTCCTTGCAAGATCTCCTTGCCGCAGTATCACACTGAAATGTGCCAGTGAGCTGTGAAGTGTGAAATGGTGCTAAAAGTTGATGGGTGATGTGCCAGGAGGGAGCGGACAGACTGTATAAGGGGATTAGATGTCAGTATCTGTGGGCACAGGGTATGTGCAATCATCTTGACTTCATTGGGAAACATGACTTTCTCACACAATTCTCCATGGTTGTCACCTCAGCCCAAGTCATTCAGAGCCTTAGAAGATTCCATCCAGTATTTCCCATTTAAACTATTTTGGAATATATTTTCCACTCCATTGATTCTGTATTAGCAGAAACATTGGAAATATATTTATTGCTGCTATAGATAATCCTGTATTTTCTATTTTTCCTGTTTTGGATTGATTTCCTATTAGAGCAGCACTGTAAGTTTCATTCTATTGCAAGTTGAATATTTCAGCTTGCATAAGTTATATTGACAACAGTCAAAGGCATGAGTTCTTGTCCTCACTATGTTTGAATTATATGGACCTTATGTAGCACGACCTATGGTACACTGTTTCCTTGCCAATCTGCTGATATTTTGTGGCTATTTGTGTATCTGTACTTAATACAAAAACAAAATGCAAATGCAATGCATTTGGGGCCACTTGGGTCTGATCATCATTTATCTTTCCACGTAAATGAACAGGCGCTCATGAACTTATTGAGGACTAAAACCTTCTGTTGAGGAGGGGACTTAAAGCTGAAACCACATTCTACCCTTCTGGCAATTTACCTGCCCATTTTCATTCCAGGCAGGATAAGAGCAAATCTAGGTCCAAAATCCAGGTTTATACAAATTTTGGATATTTGACAGAATCTATAGGCCTGATTTTTTTATTAAGAGAAACATTATTTTAATGGTAAAGTGGAAAATTCAAGCTGAGCTAAGTTTTGACTTCGGAATTGTACTTGAGGAAGCATTACTAATTTCTCCAGTTTGAATTTGTCCCAGATATCACTCCTGATTTCGGCTAAATTTGGCTCAGATTCAGTAGGAGACAATTTGCTCATCTCTAAGAGTCAGAAATCTGTGTTTATGTGCTGAAAATACATATTTGTCCTGACATTCAGTTAACTTTACAAAAAATAAGGTCAGTGAGTTCAGGCATTGCATCTCAAGAAATCAGAATTTTGGAGTCCAAGGCTAGTGTGAAAATGAAGGGATTCAAGAACAACTTACTAACTGAACCAAAACTATCAGTGTGGTAAGATGGGCAAAAGATCACTTCAGAATTTTTATTTAATGTTGGTGTTCCAAAAATGATACAAACATGTCAGAGTTCAAAATGCATAATCGTTTTTTGATTATACTATTGTATTATAAATGCAAATCTTACATTATTTTAAAATAATTAAAAATATTGTTTCCTGCTAATTCCTCGCCTGCTATTCCTCTCCTTATTCTTGAAGTGACATTTTCAGGTAACATTCCAATACATCAGGATAGAATTTCCTCTTGTGTAGCTTTTCCTCTTTATGCAAAAGCAGTTGGCATGTTATTGGGTGATCATTATGTACAACACCTGATAACTGGATGCATTTTTATTAATGGGATTAAATATTAGTCACTCTGTACTCTGAAAGACTGATAACAGCTATTTTATGTCACCTCTCTCAACTAATTTCTAAACTTTACACTTTTGTTTCTACTGACTATGGAAATATTTGTCAAACAGGTTTGAACTATTACAGCTTGTCTGCATTGATTGAAATGTAGCTGAACTTGAGCATTAGGATTAAATTGTTGCCAAGAGCCAAAGAAAATCCAAGATTGCAAGGTTCCAGGAGTGAGTTTGTGAATTTACAAATGGTGGCAACTTTTAAAAGATGCAATTTTAGTAGGAGACTGTTCAAGGAATGGTGCTATGTAAGAAATATTTCTAAAAGTGTTCTGTAACTAAAGTATAATTGCAGGAAACACCAGGAAGCTTGCATAGAATGTGCCACGAAATGATGGTGACACTGGCTCACACTGATAGTGTAACAATACATTTTCCATGGTACTAATTGTGCTATAATGAAAACAATGGTGCACGACATGAAGACACAAAGGCATTAACAGAAACATAGGTGTATTTTTGTCACAAGTCAGAACCCTGCCAAGAGATAAAGACTTTAGTTGGATCCCATCGCATTTGGGATCCATTTCTTGTGTTCATTTATATCATCCTTTTATTATTATTTCCCAGAATGCCATAATGTACTGTTTCTTTCTCTTTCCATTCACTATTATTTCATTGTAAGGCATTTTTCTGCAGCTGGGAGAGTAGCAGACCAGCTGGGATCTACTTAGTCAAAGGATAGCATTTTTCTCTGTTATGACTGACACCTCCTAAGTCATTCTAGATTTTGCTCCACATAGGCTAACATGTCAGGTAACTGCTTAACAACTATTCTGCTGCTCATGGTACATCACCTATCTGTTTAATTTAAAATGTTATGACACCATGAAACAATCTCCAGACAGGAATGTTCCCTCCCAGTCAGGAAACACTTCAGCGATCAGGGACATTCAGCTTTGGATCTTCGGGTGATCATCCTCCAAGGCCGACCTCGGGATATGCAACAGGGTAGAGCGGCCAAGCAGAGGCTGAGAGCCAAGTTCAGGACCCATGGGGATGGCCTCAATCAGGACCTTGGGTTCATGTCACACTACATGTGACCCCACTAAACTGTACACTCTGTCTCACACACAGACACACACACACACTCTTACATACTCACACTCATGCAGACCCTCTCTCTCATACACACGCTATCTCAGATACACACACATACACCCCTACACTCACACCGACACAAACTCCCTCTCACAGGCATATACTCTATCACAGTCACACACACTGTACCAAGCATACACATACACAAACACACACTCTCACACGTGCAAACACACACACACACACACCCATGGGGTAGATATGCATTTGCAGAATTGTATTTGCAGAGACATTCTGTTTTTGCTCAAAAAGCACACAATTTGCAGGCAGCCAATCCATACAACATTTTATAAATTTGTACTTTGGAAATAGAACCAGTCTGATTCAAGATTGGAATGCAGACAGACTTGAACCTCACATCTTTAATACACTGTCTGAGCTGAGATGACACTTTATTTTATATAAAACCTTAAGTTATCTCAAGAATGTGACTTAAAAGAAGTTCTGAGATTTACATATTCATGAATTGAAACCTGAAGCCCATTCTAAAAGATAAAAGACTTAACAGCAATTTCCGTTTGTTCAAGAAAGCATTTTAATTGCATGACACTATGATCTTTTGCAATAAATTCTGAGTCTCATTATCCTGCCCCACTAGTTACCTGATGAAGGAGCAGCACTCTGAAAGCTCGTCCTTCCAAATAAACCGGTTGGACTATAACCTGGGGTTGTGTGATTTTTAACTGAAAGTATCATAGACAGTAGACATGCACTCTGATGAACAAAGACCACTGAATAAAAGAAATAAATCAATTGTAGTCTCAAACTTTATTGTTAACTTAGTGGAAATTGTGTAACACAAAGTCCATTTATCCACTTATAACAGGTGAAGGTATATTCATTATTCAGAGGTTTTATACTTTTAATTTGTATATTATGAGGTCCATACCCAGTCTCCATGCATAGCGTTTGCTTCTAGTAAAATAGTCATTCGTACTATTGTTGAGTGTATCAGGGTGTTGTAAATGTGCTCAAAGTTTGGTAGCAATACATCCTCCTAGTTTGAGAGATATGTGCAGGAATGTATGCATGCATCCCATTGCCTTCTTGATCCTATTTTTGTTGATCATCCAGATATACATTCTATCTGAAGATTGTAGTAATTGGATCAAGGTCAGCCAGTTGGATTTCTATTCAGGAAGCCTTGGCTGACAGATATAAACAGAAGTGTTGAGAATTCTGTTCACTCTAGGAGCGGCTCTGAGCTAGCTACGTCAGTGTCATGTATTATTCCCATGTAAATAAAGGTTGACTTGGTAATGGGATACCAGCATTCATGCAGTTGTTGCAAAGACATTTTGCATCATCAAAGCTGCAGTAAGATCTTTTCAAATGGGCCTGCAAGATGTTGTCAGCCAGCACCCAACAAATATAATACTCAGTCTCAACATTTTGCTACTCTGACAATAAAGGACTTAAAAAGGAATTTAATTGATTTGAAACCTGAAGCCAAAATGACCGTGGCAAGGAATGGAGGACATCTTGTTGCCAATTTTAGATGTTACATGTTTGCAGTGCAATATCTGGAAAGATAATGAAAGTGCCTGTTAGGAAAACTGGAAAGATTTATTTTTGCTTTGAATGATTAAATATAATCAAAAATGTAACATTATAATTACAAACTGAGTCCACCACCAATTATTTCTAAAGTCAGTTATTGAGTATCTTAGAGATACGCATTGGAGCAATTGCTCATGAATGAATAGCTTAGATAACAAACGTCATATAGCATGAACCTTGGTGGGAAGGTTCATAAGTTGGTGTTTTTTCTTGCTATTTTCTCCATTTTGTTCTTATCAATGAGGATATCTTTTATTTGGTGTTTCCTCGAACCAGTTCATCAATGGGTGCAATTTAGTGGAGAGACAAAAATAGAGGCTCTGTTTTACCTCCTTGATAAAGTATCCACCAGCCAGTGGTGGGTTTTCTCCAGAATCTTGGAGCCCACGGTTGGAAATCCCAATCCCAAAGCCAAGAGATGCTAGCCTTGGGCAGTGGCAGCTACTGGTTAAACACCCAGAGCATTAAAACTATCAAGGCACCCAGGATGTAGGTGAGTGAGGGGGTATGGGTGGTAGCAGAATAGGAAAAATGTCAGAGGGTGGTCCTTAGCAGATGCCAATCCCAACCCACTCCCAAAATGCACACAGAAACACACACACACATTTCGTCCCCTCCTCCCTCACCCCTGAACATATGAGCAAACCTAATTCTAGCTTTCAGCATGGCCACTGCCCATTGCTCCACACATTGCCGGTTGAGTGTTGTGTATTATGGACCACGCCAGACATCCCCGAACCATTTCAAAAAAGCAGCCTGGATCCTAAGGACCTGCTTCTTTGGGGTACAGCAGCTTTCACAATACTACTGCTAAAACTAAACCAAACTAGAGAGAAGCTGAGCTGGCAGAACTGGCCACTCCCTTTTCATTGTACAAGTTTTTTTTAAATGTTAAATGCCTTTTGCTTGAGGCAGTATCTGTTAGCTTTAATCAAATTTTCAGGTGTGTTTATGACCTCTCTGAAAAAAAAGGACAACATAACCTTGTCAAAGAAGCAGTATCATCAAATGTGGCAGTAGGATATGATGCCCAAATGGGCGTCCAGGCTCTCAATTGGAATCTTTACAAAGTCGCCATCTATATGGCTTCCCACATTGGACTTAAGCGAGTGGAGGGGTAATGTACTTGCCACACAACTAGACCTCTTCCCCATCATCTCCAGCTATCACTGGGGTGGCATAAAATACTGCCTAGCTTGATCAAAGCCCACACTGCTTGCATGGCATATGGTTCAGACTGAAAGTATCGTTCAATGATTCAGTGGTTTAAAATATAACCAAATATTGTCGAAGAAATATAGCAGCATCTATGGAGAGAGAAACAAAGTTAACCCTTCAATTTCCATGATTCTTCAGAACTGTATCAAAGAAGAGTTATGGGACTCAAAACATTAACTCTGTTTTTGTCTTTTTCTCGAGCACTTCATGTTTTTATTTCCTATCTCCAGCATCCACAGCATTTCATTTATTTTTACAATATATAGTTTGCTTAACAAAATCCATTAATGGTAAAATTCCACATTGATGAAGACTTCTCTGACCACATTCTTTTTCATGCAAAAGTGTATAGTCATCTTAATTGTAAAATAATAAAACCTTGTTTCAACATATTTTATTGAAAGAGATGAGCCTTTTTGAGCAAGCAAGCTCTTTAAATGAATGATTAATTACAATATCTGTATTTGATTTCTGGACTCTTGCACGAATTGTAATAATGATTAACAGTAATGATTATGGAATGCATTATTTACAAACAATGGGAGTTGGTCGGGGCTGTAAATATACATCAAATGACTATCATTTCCATCTGTACTAATAACGCCATCACTATCAGTGACAGAGAATAATACCAAAATATTAGAGCTGCCACTACTTTACCAAACAGGGACCTCAGCCAGATACATGGTTTTCATCAAGGAGCACTTTCATTTCGGCAGAGCATGTTGTGCAATTTTATTCATATTTATTTAGTGCAATCTTTAAATGGTCTAAAGATTTATTTAATCATATGTTCCTGCATACAGTAGTGTAGCTGTTTTGCTATTGATGCAAGAGAATGGATGAATAATCAAGTTAGTGCAAGTTCAAATCTCACCACAACAATTTGAGAATTTCAATTCAGTCCAAAAATTCAAGAAATAAAAGACTAGCCATGGTACAAATGACTACAAATATATTTGTTTGTCACAAGGCCATAATTGGTTCACTGTTGTTCAGGGAATGAATCATATTATTCCTGTTTGGTCTGGACTAGATGTGACTCCAGCCCCACACTAACATAATTCAGTTTCATTTCCCTTGTAAGTGATCTAGCAAGTAACTGAATTGTTTCAAATCAATGAAATGGTTTATTGGCCTACTCATGATTTCAGACCCAATGTAATGTGATTGACTCTTAGTCTCTTGGGTGGGCAGTAACAACTGTTGCCCAGCCAACAATGCCCATGTCCCACGAGTGATTAAACAAAACTCTGCATCGCAAGATTTACAATAGTAAGCATCTTTATACTTTAAGGGATCTGATTTAAAGGAATTGTACAGAAGGAGGACAGGGGACTCCTATCTGCTTTCGGTGTCTCGAAGTCTAGGAATTCTGAATTGGTTTGTGTCTGGATGCTACAGAATATGGCATACATGGGAAATTTCACATGATCAAATGAGGACCAATATCACTGAAACAAGGTCGAAATCATCCAAGAGGATTGGAGTTCTTTTAAAAATTGGGAAACCTAAAGGAATAAAAAGGAAGCCAGATGGAAAACCAATGTGGAATCATAATAAATAATAAGCATTACCTGATATTGTATATAGAAATCAAGATGAGTTTAGAATTTTTAGAAAGAAATCCTGGTTAATGAGGACAATATTGCTGTTTACAGACACAGCTATCTTGCTGTAAAGAGAGGACTCAATATGTTACATCATATTTCTCCTGCAACCCTGTGCATCTGTCATACTTTTACTTCTATGAGTTGAAGATGTGTTAAAATATATTATGATAAAGACAAAGCACTGGGATGTTGCATAGTAAACGAAATGCAGAATGGAGCTCTGGAGAAACTCAACAGCTCTGGCAGCATTTGTGAATAGAGAAACAGACATGATGTGCCAAGTCCAATATTTTCTTCAGAGTGAAAGAAGAATCATATTGGGTATGAAACGTTAACTCGGTTTTTAGATTAGATTACTTACAATGTGGAAACAGGCCCTTCGGCCCAACAAGTCCACACTTTGGGCGGCACGGTGGCACAGTGGTTAGCACTACTGCCTCACAGCACCAGAGACCTGGGTTCAATTCCCGCCTCAGGTGACTGACTGTGTGGAGTTTGCACATTCTCCCCATGTCTGCGTGGGTTTTCTCCGGGTGCTCCGGTTTCCTCCCACAATCCAAAAATGTGCAGGTTAGGTGAATTGGCCATGCTAAACTGCCCGTAGTGTTAGATGAAGGGGTAAATGTAGGAGTGTGGGTTGTTGTGGACTTGTTGGGCCAAAGGGCCTGTTTCCACACTGTAAGTAATCTCATCTAAACCCTCCGAAGAGCAACCCACCCAGACCCATTCCCCTACACCTAACACTACGGGCAATTTAGCATGCCCAATTCACCTAACCTACACATCCTTTGGACTGTGGGAGGAAACCGGAACACACGGAGGCAACCTACACAGGTACAGGGAGAATGTGCAAACTCCACACAGACGGTCACACAAGATGGGAATTGAACCCAGGTCTCTGGCGCTGTGAGGTAGCAGTGCTAACCACTGCACCACCGTGCCAGTTTGTCTCTCCAGTGCTGCCAGACCTTCTGAGTTTCTCCAGCATTTTCCATGCTTGTTTCAGGATTCCATCATCCACAGTATGTTTCTTTAATGTCAATAAAAATAAGAGTGTAACTAGCATAAAATTCAATTCAAATAATTATATTGCTACCCTTTTAAATTCTATTGTTTAAAATTATTTTCATATAATAATCCATTTATTATGCCGTATGAGATCCTGTGGAATATGTCACATCATCATCCACAGCTATTCTTTTTGGCAAAATCTATTCTAGTGGAAGTGTGATGAACATTCTTTCTTGCTCTTGCTGAAGTAATAAGAAATAGGCTTCAATTATATCTATATTTTGATTCAGATTTCCAAGGGGTTCTTCTGAGAAGTGATCAATCCATGTTATCATTACGTTTCCCATTGTGTCATGTTCAATACTTAACAGAATGAGGAAAAAGAACATTTTTGTTTGTGGAGTGGAGAATAGTTAGAAATGACCTGTGTAATCTTTGTCAGAATGGTATCAAATGCAAGTAACATGGTATATGTATGAAAATATATTTATGAAAAAATACAGCAAGTAACTTTATATCATGAACTTCACACCAGCGTTAAGAATGTTCCAAAGTGCCAGGAGAATATGTCTTTTGTGTTCATTAATGATCGAATGCAGTTCAATCATTACTTTTGAAAGCTCCATGTAATGTATTTATAGCATTGTATTATTGTTAGGCTTCCTACCACTCAATTCACCTCATCTTGCCTACTTGACCTTAAGGAGAATTTCCAAACCTCATACTCTTGCTATTTTAAAATCCATCTTGTTTCACAGATATAACATCAATAATCTCCACCCTTGCCAATCTTATACTAAAATCCTCATTCTGACCTTTTTCACTTGTTTATTTGTTTATTGTTTATTTGTTTATTCCAATGCTATCCTGACAAACTTTCCATCCTTCACCTTCCACACACATCAGATCTTCAAAAGGGCTGATGCGTGTTACTTATTCAGGCACTAAGTCCGGCTCAATTTTATCTGCTGCACTGTACTGACTGCCATTCAACAGCAATTAGGAACAAATCAGCCATTCTCAGGTTGGCAAGCCATTCTAATGGAGTGCCACAGGGATCAGTGTTGGTTGTGTTAGGAATACCTTTAATGTTGTTCAAAACCTTAGTGTTACCTTTTACCAAATTCTATTCACCCATCATCCCTACACTCACAGATTTACATCAGACACCAGTTAAGCCTCAGCTTCATCACTGGCAGCTTTGTATTCAGTTACCAAGGCTCTAAACTGTGGAATTCTGTTCCTAAATCTCTGTCTCTATAGCTCTCTTTTCTCCTTTTAAAATGTCTCTTTAGCCAAGCTTTTGTTCAAAGCTCTAATATCAATGCATAGAGCTCAATGTCAAAATCTGAGAACAGTCTTTTTTTATTGTGTTAAAGGCTCCATATAAATCCAAGCTATTGTTGTAATGTTTTTCACAATGCCCTTCACTTCTTTTCACCTGTTTGCAAACATGTTGCTAACTTGCTACATGTGATTTTTAACAAGTCATTGGCTAATTGAGTTCACAGATTTCATACAGGCCCATCTAGTTACCGCAATGCTGGAGATTTTAACAGGAATGTAGTTTTTATTTTGCTAAGTATCAACTATTAACATTTATTTGAAGGCATTGCTTAGCAAATAATTACAGATGTGCCATTCACTAAACTTTACTGCTCTACAAATTTCTGCCTCGCAAGAAATTGATTTACAGATGCCTACAGCTCTTGTAAATAAGTAACAAACACTGTGAAAACCATGTAGTGTTTATATTGATTATATTTTTGACAACATGGCCCCCACATAACTGATGCAAAGAGTACAACAAGGTGGGAATCACTGAAGAAACTCTCCAAAGAAATGGTGCCCTGTACACTAATTTATTACTTGGACCAGACAAACACCCAGGTGACCGACAGCTACTAGCTCAATAATCTGTCTGTTTCAGACCTTTGTGATAAGCTAAAAGGTCTTGCTTTTTCCAGAATGCTTTCCCTATGCTTTTTAAAGGGCACAGCACCACTGACCATTTTCGCCTCGGGCTTATATTTAAGATGTCTGTGGGGGAATGAAACAAGCAGCAGTCAAATATCCGTGCAAGGCTGTGTATCTTGGCCAACCTGTGATCTTCTTAATAGAATAGATCTTCATACATATTCCCTCACAGAAGTCCCAAGAGCAACAGGAGCTCTTACAAGAGTTTAACAAAATAGTATACTTTTCCAACATGTTGATCTCTTGTGTATAGTTATATTTCAGTAGATAGTCCCAAACTCTTGACATGAACTGGGATTGTTCAGTACAAGGACAATATAGACAGTCCATATTTTCAAATCTTCTGTCATCTTTCAGCACCAATGTTTGTTTTACGGTACAACATTCTTCACCATTTTAGTCAGACCTGAGGGGGTAGATGTCCTCCAGCTACTCTCACTGATTTGGCTGCTGGTTATTGCCATTAAATGCTGTCACACAGTCCATCATCAAAGTATTCTTCCTCACTCCCTGCAAGATTGGCATATCACACATTGGCTTGAGCTTTTTTCTTGTCATTCATAATGTAAAACCACTATCAGTATCATTGCACATGACCTAAACTAGTTGCATATCTTATAATCATTTCCTAGTAGTTGAAAAGTGTGGCGCTGGAAAAGCACAGCAGGTCAGGCAGCAATCAAGGAGCTGGAGAATCGACTTTTCGGGCATAAGCCCTTTATCGGGAAACCTTTCCTCGCATTCAGGTATTAGTGACTGGGTTTCTGATACTCACTGTCTATCCAGTGTGTAGCTGTGGTACTTCTCTAACTACTCACTGATGGTGTATCTGTTTCATTCTCCTTTGAATTTGAAGATGAATGACCTGTGGCTCTTCCATCCTCTGTCATGGGTGTGTTCTAAATCTCATGACTTAGGAACATAAGCTATTCAGCCCCTCGAGCCTATTCTATTATTCAAAGAGATCACGGCTGATCTGTAGCCCAACTCCAGATACCTGCTTTTGGCCCATATCCCTTAATACCTTTGCCTAATAGAATTCTTTCTGTCTCAGATTCAAAATTAACAATTGATCTATTATCAACTGCCGTCTGTGGAAGAGAGTTCCAAACCTCTACCACCCTTTTGTTGTGCAGAAGTGCTTCCTAACATCTCTTCTAATGGACTGACCCGTCTCAGACTGTGCCCCTCCCAATTCTGGAATCCCAACCAGTGGAAATAGTTTGTTTTTATTTGCCTTGCATTTTCCTCTTAATATCTTCAAGATTTTGATCAGATCACCTCTTAATCTTCTAAATTCTGGAGGAAACAGACCTAATTTGCATAACATCTTCTCATTGTTTAAATGTAATCCAGGGATCATATTTGTAAACATGCATTGTATTCTTTGCATACATCACTCTGTCATTGCTGGGCCATCGATATATTTACCAGGTAGAATATTTCAAAAGTCTGAATTTTTCACAAACACTGTGAAAACCGTGTAGTGTTTATATTGATTATATTTTTACATCGGACAGTATGATTGTGTCACTGCATGGAATTGATGATCCATTGTTTGTTGTGAGATAGTCTATTATACATTGTAACATGGAGTGCCACTAATTAGGTTACATGTCCTTTACTATACATAATGCGGATGTGTTGACGTGGTTGCATTGGTTCTGGCTTTCAGGGTCTATTGACCTGCCTTTTAGCTTTGATGTTGATAGTCATGAAAGGTGCTGCTCGTCTTATACCACCAACATTGGAGGCTAGGTAGACAATATGAAAGCCTTGGTCATCTTCCAAAGGTTGCATTTTGGTTTGTTCACTTTGTTGATTTGTTTGACACCTTCCTATGGTGCCAGGGTTGTGGTAATGTACCAGCTTCTTGGTCACCTGGCTGTTGTCCTAGCATCTGAATTGGCTTTTGAAACTAGAATTTCTGCACACTCTGATGGTATTTGCTGTCAAATGCTTTGCAGGTATAAGAAAGTCCCAGACAACGTTTGAGTGCGTGAGACAAGCTGCATTTATCAATTACCCTTGCTGCAAGTTCTTCTTCAGAGAAATCACATTCATGCCTTTTTGCTGTGGCATCTGACAAGAAAGTCATTTATATACTCTTGGATTCCTGCCCCCCACTCCACCCACCGTTTGACATAAACAACTAATCCAGAAGTTGAGTTGTATCTTGAGCTGGCCCTCACACACTCTCCAGATCTTCTCTGGATCTTTTTTTTAATCATCCTCAGAATTAAAATGTTTACTTAAATAGCTGTAACTCAGTAAAGATGTCATTCACTGCTCAATCCATAGTCAAATGCTTGCCTTCTATTTCTTGTTGCAGATCTATGTTTCTTTGTTTTATTGAAGTAGAGTGCAGGTTTGTTTGTTCCCTTTCTTTTACTTGGTTTGCTGTTCTAGTCCTTTTGCTTCTATTTTACCTTATTTTTCATGATTCTGACCTCTTCAGGAGGTTTTGCAGAGTGCTGGTCTTTCTCTTTAAAAGGTGAAGATCTGTGTTGACAGCTTTATGCAACTAGGGGAAGTTCACAGCAGCTCTGGCATTGAACTAAAGAAAAAAAAGGATAGAACCAACCAACCACTGTACACAAGTATGTATCTCCAGCTTAGAAAATCACTTTATATGGCTAACAATGTGCTTTTGTCAATTGTTAAATTGATGGTATTTCTTGGCTGTTAATGTTAGTTGTAAGCCTGTAAGGACGTGTCACCTAAAGACGAGATGCGAATCGTGTAGT
Source organism: Chiloscyllium plagiosum (assembly GCF_004010195.1). Classification (NCBI taxonomy): domain Eukaryota; kingdom Metazoa; phylum Chordata; class Chondrichthyes; order Orectolobiformes; family Hemiscylliidae; genus Chiloscyllium; species Chiloscyllium plagiosum. The sequence continues at coordinate 24,450,641 of NC_057726.1, forward strand.
ACTGAAGAATGTAGCCAACTTTTATTGTAACACATGATATCTACATAAGCATATTACAATCACAAAACCTTGCAATTCAAATGTACGACACCATGCTTCCTTCAGCATGTCATGCTGCATGCGAACAGATCTCATTCAGATAGACATTGAGAGCTCGATGCCATTAGGTCACCTGTCATGAAATGCTGATGACATCATGAGCATGTCCCTTTGAAGGTATTTTGCATAACTGCTGCAAGATAATAAGCAATGAACAGAAATGTAATCTCCACCAAAAAAATGAAGTATGAAGTTGGTTTCAAGCTAAACATAAAAGGTAGGAAATTGAAGAATTATGCCATTTTCCCCATCAAACCTACTCTGTCATTCAATATGATCATGGCTCAGTCTTTGTCCCAATGCCATACTCCTGCTTTCTCCTTATACTCCTTGATATCTTGAGCTTCTAGAAGCCTATCTATTTGTTTCTTAAATACTTCAGTGACTTCAGTGTTTCTTAAATATATTTCAACAACTTCCCCTCTGAAGCCATTTGTGATTGAGAATTCCACAAGCTCATGCCTTTTGAACAATGAAATCTATCGTCGTTTTAATCCAAAATGGTTTACTATCTATTCTGAGACTGTGACCTCACATTCTGGATCCATTGGCCAAGAGGAACATTATCCTTGCATCCAGTCCACACAGTCCCTGTCAGATTATTAATTGTGTTTCAATGAGGTCACCTCTTATTCTGCTAAACTCCAGTGAATAAAGGCCCAGTCAAAAAAATCTCTCCACATACTACAAACCAGCCATCCCAGAAATCAGTCTGGTGAACATTCACTCTGCTCCTTCAATGGCATGTATATCTTCTCTTAGGTAAGGAGACCAAAACTGCACATACTATTCTAGGTGTTTTTTCACCAAGGACCCGTACAGCTGCACTAAGACATCATTCCTGCTGTACTCAAATGGCAAGTGTTGCAAAGATACCAGAGCAACAATTAGTTGGTGTAGCCCTTTATGGAATGAAAATGTCCAATGTTATGGAAGAAGATATGGGTCGCTTAGGGACTAGTGAGCAGTCCTCAGCCAAAATTACCATTATCCGGTGATTCCTAAGACACAGCCTAAACACGAGTGCCCATTATGCCACATCAGCAACATGGATGAAAAACTTTTGAATTTTCAAAGGCCTGTTAACTGAACTGTGGAATTAAATGGTTCAAAAATGATTCTAGTGCAACATACAGGGCATAAGAAGACAAGATTAGTAGCTATACTGGCCTGCATGACCAACAGAATGAATTAAAGGCTGTTGTAATCTGCAAATGTAAAACTATGCTGAGAATCAAGATTCCTTTTGTGTATGTCCAGCTTGATGGGAAAGGATGTAGTGAAGGTGTATGCCAATTGGGCAGAATAGACATCCTGATGGTCTATGCAAATGAATGCAGCTTGTTGATGTTGGACATGTTCAGATCTCATACAATCAATGATACAAAGAGATGCTATGAAGAAATAACATCCAAATAACAGTTATCTAAGGAGATCAAATGTTTGTGGATCAAGTTTCAGATATGTGCCTCAATGAGCCTTTCAAGGATCCTGATCATGTCAAATGGAATATCTGCATGGTTAATACAGAAGAATCATACACAATGAGTGAAATTGTGCTTGCTAGTACTCTTGAGGTTTTGTGTAGCTTCATCATCAAATCATGGGATTCTATTGATGCAAAAGCTGTCATCATCTGATCATTCAAAAATGCAGAATATCCAGATCAATGGATGGAGAAAATAAATGTTGTGGCAGGGTAACTCTGAAAGCATAAATACCAAAGCTAATCCATTGTGGGATCCTTACAATGATACCCTAAGTGACTCAGAATGAATTTGAAGGAAATCCTCCTGTCAGATGCCGAAGACAATTAATTTGACAGTTTAAAAATTATTTTTGATTGTGGTTAATTGTCTCCTTTTAGAATTAATGCATTGAACAAAACATGTCAGGTTGAATAACTCTGAATTTTCCTTTTTATCACATTTCAAAATGGCTGCCATCTGCATCAATACTGGTGGTTCACATTTGATGCTCAGTGTACAAATCAATCTTCATTGTTAGAAGGATTTTTGAGGCTTCAAAGGTTGACTTGTATATCAGGATGTATGGCATTTTATTGAATAAATATCAAATGACATTCTTCACAGACATGCAAGGAAGTGGAAATAAATAGCTAACTATTTAGTAGGGGTAACACATGTCTGCAAGTATCGGCAGGAGGCAAGACATACCTACTTTGAAACAGAGATCTGGTTAAGAATTATCGAGGGTGACGGGACCAAAAAAAATGTGTAAAGCAGGAAATCATATAACCTCATAGAGACACAATTTCACGAAACAGACTGGAAATCTGTTTAACATCACAAAGGAAACTTGTATATCATTATAAGAAACTAATCACTGTAACTAGGCAGAGGGAAGAACTGTTATGAACATGAAGAGGCATGATTATCATGAAATGTGTAACAGTGAAGTACTGAATAACCTTAGAAAGGATACAATTGTTATAGAATTTGTAGGCTGGACATGTCTAGTTTCACATAGAATGCATTGCAATAGTTTTGGTTGACGTGTGGTCATATATTAATCAGGATCTCTGACTACCTGGCAGAATTATAAAGTGTACACATGTGTGTGACAAACTACTTTGCCCTCTGTGTGCCTGCTTGAAAAATAAACCATTGTCTTGTTTGGACTATCAATGGCCTCGGTCTCTAGTGTCACTTGGATGTCACAACAATGCACCTTTCTGTTGTTTAATTAGATTGATCTTAAATTACATTGGACTGGACAATCTCCCCTTAGAAAAAATAAAGAAGTGTAAGAGATACATTGAAATAAGAATGGGATAAACATTGTAATGTACATGCAGCAGAGCACCTAATATGATGTTGCCCATTCTATATACGCAAGTTTTTCAACCATTAACATTGAATGGATTGAAAAGCATTGGTTGGAACTGAGCAATTTTATAACATATCCTGGGAATATGTACATCAGAATGTTTGCCCCTAAATGACACTGCATTTTGTGTGTCATAGCACATACTAGTTTTCTATAATGTACAAAACATAAGTAAACAATAGTTACTCCATGCTAATGATAAGCAGAATTAATGTCTGCTTTTGTAGTAGAAACCCGATTGACTTATACTCAATTCCTAGAAGCATGTGGCAAATATGAGGAATGGCAGAAGCCTTTCCAGTTGTCTGGCTGAAATTTTCTAAATTAGTTTCAGCTATGTGTTTAGTCGGTATGATATGAAGCTGTTGGTGTTGGACTGGGGTGGACAAAGTCAGAAGTCACATGAACCAAGCTATAGTCCAAAAGGATTATTTGAAATCCCAAGCTATTGGAGCACTGCTCCTTCGTCACCTGCTTGTGATTTCAAATAAACTTGTTGGACTATAACCGGATGTCATGACACGTCTGACTTTGCTTAGTAGGGGATGCAGGTATTGCAGTATCTGTAAGTTGTCACAGTCTAAATTTAGGTGAATCCTGAAATTCAAGTCTTCCCAAAAAACTGATGAATGGAGCAAACAGTTGTGGGTAGCATGTGAGGAGTCTACCCCACCTATTCTTGCCTATGTATCGGTGACTGGTTAGAAAGTGACACTGAGAGCAAATTATTAAAGGAGTCGAATACCGCACCTAATGGCATAAGTTTTTGCTACTCACAGAAAAATAATTTGAAATATGAACCTCAAAACATTGAAAGTCTGATAGATTTCCAAAAGCTTAAGTAATAAAAAAAATCATTTTAATCTGTCATCATAAAACAACCAGCTGAACAATAATAGAGCATCATGAAGGAAGATTCCAAAGTACTTGTAATGAATTCCATGTAATAGAAACCATATTCCATTTAGTTAAAAACAACCAGTTATAGTCCAACAGGTTTATTTCGAGTGCTGCTCCTTCATCAGGTGGTTGTGGAGGTTAAGATCATGCTCACAGAATTTATAGCTAAAGGAGTCCAATGTCATAGAGATATGATACAGTAAGTAATCTTAGATTACTGTATCACATCTCCATGACACTGGAGTCCTTTGGCTATAATTTCTGTGAGCATGATCTTAACTTCCGCAATCACCTGATGAAGGGGCAGTGCTCCGAAAGCTAGTGCTTCCAATTAAACCTGTTGAAGTATAACCCGGTGTTGTGTGAGTTTTAACTTTGTACACCCCAGTCCAACACCAGCACCTGATATATCAGTAACTTAAGCAAGTGAAAAGCTTTGATCATTTTCTTACCTTTATGTTGTACTACACATTCCATGGAGCCAGGACCATTCAGTCTAATTGTCCATAGCAGTGTTCATCTTCCATAGGTGCATCTGGCTATCATTCTCCATCGACTGTCAATAATAAATATATCTATTTTTTCCTCCCTCACATGGTTATCCAGTGTGTTTGTTAATGCATCTCTACTGTTTGATTCAACAGCTTTTTGTCATCACAAATGTCACTGTCTAACCATTCTCCAGCGAAAGAGGCCTCCTGAATTTTTAGAAATAAAACAGAAACTGTTGGAAAAACTCAAGTAGGTTTGGTAATATCTGCAGAGAGAGAAAGACAATTATGTTTCGCATCCAATATGATACTTCTGCAGAACTGAATTTTCTGGATTCCTGGATTTCCTGTTTGATTTATTAGTGACAATTTAATATTTATGATCCCCAATGTTGATCTTCCTCACAAGAAGCATACTTTCTATCCTTAACCTGACATTTTATCATCTTAAATTACTCTATCGGGTCACTCTCTATCAAGTCTTGTCTTTTCTAAATAAAGAGTCTCATTTATTCAATCTTTCCTGATAGCAACAAATTTTGAATTTCAGTATCATCCAAGTAAATCTTCTTTTGCATCATCTTCTCCGTTTCCTTATCCTATCCCTAACATGGAGGCGAGAATTGTTCATAGCAAGTCTTAGTGCAGTCTAACCAAAGTTGAACGTATGTTTAACAAAGTCAACTGTATCAACTTGATAAAAGTGTCAGTTTGGTTTAGAAATAGACATCTCACCTCTGCGTTGTTGTGGATTCAAGCCACACTCAACTACATAATCTTCGGTGATTGGCCAGTACAGTACAGAAACAGTGTCACATTTTGGAGTGTCCTCTTTTGGATGAGACATTAAACCAACTGATCTGGCCATGAAGGTCTGTAAATACTATTTGAAGAAATGTTAGGGACCCTCCCTATGTCCTAGCTGATACGTACCCCACAAGCAACATCACAGCCAAGAAAGTCTGTTTATCTGTTCCCTAATCTCATTACTGAGATGTTGCTGTGCACTTACTAGATTCACTTCACAAAATACAAAATTGGCTGAGAAGGAGTTTGGGGTATCCAAACATCATGCATGATGGCTCAGTGGTTATCACTGCTGCCTCATAATGCTAGGGACCTGGGTTCAATTCCTGCCTCGGGCAACTGTCTGCGTGGAGTTTGCACATTCTCCCTGTGTCTGTGTGGGTTTCCTCCCACAATCCAAAGATGTGCAGGTCAGGTGAATTGGCCATGCTAAATTGCCCATAGTGTTAGGTGCATTAGTCAGGGGTAAATGTGAGGTAGGGGAATGGATCTGGGTGGGTTACTCTTCAGATGTTGGTGTGGGCTCGTTGGGCCAAAGGGCCTGTTTCCAGACTGTAGGGAATCTAATCTAAGGCACAAAGCCAAGTTTGTTTTTACTTTCCTTTATTATTTTTCTTAATATCTAATATTTAAAACAAAATCATATTTTTATGACGATCTGTGAAGCCCTATGTACTGTTCCTCACCTTCCCCACAGAACAAGAATAATTTATTTGCAAAGACATGTATTGTCTGTGAAACATTTTGGCATGTTTCTGCCAGAGATGTTGAGGTACCTTATAAATTTGAATTCTTTTTTCCTCTTTTCCTTCCCTTTTAGTTCAGCAGTGGTGTGCTACGCAAGAGGAAGGTCAATCAATAGGATTCCCTTTGAGTCTGTCGACACTACTGGATTGGTCTTAGCAGGATTAGTCTCTCTGGAGACTTATCATAGAACACTCAGGGTAAGCTTTATTTTTCTAGTTTTCAGCTTTCTGGCAACACAGTATATCTCTGTACAACCAATTATTTTTCGAGGGCTTATTAAGAAATTTCCATACATGTAATGTAAATTGGAAAATGTTTACTGTCAAGTGCAGTTGTACTTTTAAATCCATGATGTTAAAATGACTATATTTATTCAGAATACTTTTTAACAAATTATTTCTGTGTGAAAATGCAGCCAAATTAATTGGCAGAGAAAATATTTTGTGCAATGCTTTGAGTTTACTGACCAATAGAAAGAAAGAAAAACATGCATTCGCTTCGTGCTTTCACTGCACTGGATATCTCAAATAATTTAGTGAAGTCTGCTTGATGTATTTCTCTGTTGAATTCTTTCACTTTTAAGAGTTTATAGACTGATTTTTTTTGGCTGAGTCCAACTTTCGTTGAGTCTTTTAGAAGGATTTGCACTGCAAGACCTCAATCATTTTCTCACTGCATTGGGGTATGGTGTGGTGCCCATGTGGGACCAGCAGTGGTGGACATAACTCAAGATCCTGCCAGTCTGGTGTAAGTGCCACCATCTTCTCTGTAACATCTCACATTCACTCATTATCTCTGCTAATATATTCGCCTAGTCCCAAGACTCATGCTCTACTACTTTCTCTGTTGCCAGTCACATCGTCCCTTAGCTGCATACCCACCCGGGCTGACTATTCACTTCACCTTGCCACCTGCACCAAAAGTAACAGCAGGACCTGCCTCTCTCTCATTTCAAAGGAAGACATTCTAATGGGCAGAAAGTATCAAGAGCATTCAGTGAGAATTCTGACTCTAACCACTTTGAATATCTGCCTATTTCCAAACCCCTGGACTGATATTATAGGCTGGTATTGACTTACTAAGCCAGGCTCCCCTGACGGAAGTCTACCCCCTTTGACTTAAATGAAGCCTGCAGCCAACTATGGCAAGCTTCCTTTCTCTGTGTGTGCACTAAACAGCAGGAAATGACAGAAGTAATGAGCCTGCTGTCTGTGGCTAAGTAAGCAAAGCACTAAAAAAGCAAAGAAAGAAAGACATTGCAAGACAGAGATGCTGTGCATTCAGGTAAACTCAGAATGAGTGTCCACTGTGACAGTGGGTGAACTAGCTGGAGATGTAGTCTGGTCCAGTCCATGAGCTGGGTGTGTAGTCTCTAAGTGCAATGTGTCCTCACTGCTACACTACAATAATGGTTGCCCCAGGATGCAGCACTGAAATGCAGAAGGGCCCTGTAAGAGGATCGGAGATGTCCCATGAGAGTTCTTTGAAGCTGACACACATTGGATGCTGATGGCCATGGATATGGAGTGCCTGTGGCCGGTGCCCATGAAGCGTTCCCTGAGATGTTGGTGCCCGCTGTTCAATATGGAAGTCTGTTAGAGCAAGAAGTGAGTTGATGTTGTCAGGTATCTGATCCAACATGTGCCAGCCTTTAAGAGCCCTTACGGCACAGCTCCGATCCTCTTTCAGAATGCTGCTGGCTTCTATCATTGTAATGCTGCAGTGAGGGGACCACACACACAGTTCATGTTTAGTTTCCTCAATGTCTAGTCTCTCTGATGCATTTGGTGAGGTACGAAGCTGAACATTAATGACATGAGTTAGTCTGTTCACAAAGTATTTAACAAGAAATTATTTTCCTAATTGACAATTCCCCATTGTCTCGTGAGAAACTGAATGCATTGCTTAGTAAATGGTGGAGTGAGATGCTCCTGATGGACTTCACTGGTTTTCTCATTTGATTCTGCCACAAATCTTGTCAGGTCCATGTTGCTCCACACTACATTTCTGTTCTTTACTGATGTTCTGTCTTTCTCCCTTTCTCTTCTGGTGCTGAATGTGACACACTGGGCAGAATCTTCCCAGTCCCTGAATGACATACGCATTGGCAAGTGAGTTGGGAAAATAGGGTAAGATCAGTAGAAATGAAGTTCTTGATATCAGGAGAAAAGATTTACTTCTCCCATCAAGTTCTGAATAGTGATATGAGAATCTCATTGGTGAGTGGTGCATGCCTGATCATTATTACCGCATCTCAACACTATGCAGCTTCCTATTATCCCAGCCACACAGATAGAAACTGAGTTGTGAAAATTTCCAACAAGAAAGTCAGAGCAGACTTCAGTTTACCACTTGCTCCTCCAGGGCTCCAAGTAAAGACAGCAGTCCTCAAAATGTCAGATATGCTCCCTCAGCCGCTCCATAGGTGGAGAGGCGATTGTGAAAGGGATACAAACAGTTTACAGAGAGGATTGATAGGTTAAGTAAGTGGGGAAAATGTTGGCACATAGAGTATAATATGGGAAAAATGCAAAGTTGTTCATTTGAAAGCTGCAATAAAAGAACAGAATATTATTTAAATGGAGAGAAACTGGAAAAAAACTGTAACACAAAGGGACTTGGGGTTACTTGTGCATGAAGGACAGAAAGCTACCACACCATTACCTGCTGCAATCAATAAGCCTGGTGGAATGTTGGCCCTGATTTCAAGAGGTTGAAGTATAAGAGAAGAGACATGTTACTGCAACTGTACAAAGTACTGGTGAGACTATATCTGGAGTATAGCGAGCAGTTTTGGTCTCTTATTTCAGGAAAGATATCACTTCTTTGGAGGCAGTTCAGAAAATGTTCACTAGGATGATCATTGCAATGAATGGTTTAGCTTATGAACAAAGGCTAAACAGATTGGACTCTACTCACTAGAGTTTAGAAAAATGAAAGGTGACCTCGTCCTCGAGAGTGGCACTGTGGTGAATCTGTGGAACTCATTGCCACAGAAGACTGTGGAGGCCAAGTCATTTGAGTATTTAAGTTAGAGAAAGGTAGGTTGTTGATTAGAAGGGATCAAGGTTATGGGAGAAGACAGGAGAATGGGGTTGAGATCAGCTATGGTTGAATGGCAGAGCAGACTTGATGGGCTAAATGCCTAATTTTGCTCCTATAATGTATGGTCTTATAGTCTTAAAAATTTTACTTATCTATTTCTATCAACCACCAATGTTGATAGAGTCTTGAGAGTCCTTTCCCTTGATTATTCACAGCACCAGGGACATGGGTTCAATTTCAGCCTCGGGTGACAATCTGTGTGGGTTTCCTCCAGGTGCTCCAGTTTCCTCCCATAGTCTAAAGATATGCAGGTTAGGTGAATTGGCTATGCTGAATTGCCCATAGTATTCAGAGATGTGGAGGTTAGATGCATTAGTTAGGGGTAAATGTAGAGTTATAGATAGAGGTCTGGGTGGGTTACGTTTTGGAGGGTCGGTGTGGACTTTATGGGCCAAATAGCCTGTTTCCACAATTTAGGGATTCTAAGTTCTCATTGGAATATATAGGATTCTTAACATGCTTGCCTGGGTAAATGCTGAGGAATGTTTCTCATCAAGGGAGAGTCTAGGACCAGAAGGCTTAGTCTCAGAAAAAAAAGGGGCTCCAATTTAAGACTGAGATGAGGAAGACTTCCTTCTCTGAGTGTTGTGTGGCTTGGTACTCCTTGGCAAAGGGTGAAATGGAGACAGAATCAGTGTGTAGATTTAAGGCTGATAGATTTTTTTATGAGTAAGGGATCAATGGTTACAGTGGAAAGGCAGGCAGGTAAGGAATGTCAGATCAGCTATGATTCTATTGAAAGGTGGAGCAGGTTGGAGGGGGACAAATGGCCTACTCCTGTTCACCTTTCTTATGGTCTTATTCTTATGATCTTATCTCCTATCCATGGATATTGACATTGAACATGTATCAGCCTCATGACTCCCTCATGCACACCTCTGATTCAATCACAAAGCAATTCTGCAATTCAGAGACTGCATTTTGAGCACATTGGCATCTTTCATTAAAAAGCTGTTGGCAGGGCCACTTTGCACGCAGTGATGAGCACCCACGTTATGATCCCAGCTGATGTTATTGTAGGAGAAGTCAGATCTTGGACAGAAATCAGTTTTGATTGATCAATTTTTGTCTTTTTTTAATTTAATGAGTGGTTGCTCACTGAAACACAAACACGCAATGCTGCAAATTTGGTTGAAACAATGAACAGAAGTTTATTACATAGAAGAACTGAAGATAAGATACAATAAACCAAGCTATTTACATATATCACAAGTTGGAAAATTTTAAAACACATGGTAACAGTACAATCCTGTCTATCCCACCACCACCTGTTCAGAGTGCTCAGATTCCAGAAAGAGTTCGCTTCTCAATCAAGTCTGTCAAATCCCATTTAAACTTACAGAACACTGTGAGGCTTAGATTCAGTGGACACAGAGGAGATGTTCCCACTAGTAGGAGAGACTAATATCCGAGGCTTAGCCTCAGAATGAAGGGACGACACTTTAGAACTGAGATGTGGAGGAATTTCTTCAGCCAGGGGATGGTGAATCTGTGAAAATCATTGCCACAGAAGACTGTAGAGGCCAAGTCTTTTGGGTATTTAAGACAGAGAAAGGTAGGTTGTTGATTAAAAGAGATCTAAGGTTATGGGAGAAGATAGGAGAATGGAGTTGAGATCAGCTGTAATTGAATGGCAGAGCAGACTCAATGGGCTAAATGCCTAATTTTGCTCCTATAACGTAGTCTTATACCCTTAAAAGTTTGATCTATCTATTTCTTTGAACCACGAGTCTTGATAGAGTCTTGAGAGTTGATAGTCCTTTTCCTTGATTGAGACAAGACTTTCTCAGCTTCAAATAACCCATTCAGGGTCTTAAACAAACTCTTCAGTCTAGAACCTCCAAACTAATACCCTTACACCAAGGTAATCTGTTTCTGAACTATTCTCGTAGAGAAACTGTTACTACAACCAGGACTTCCACAATCTGAAATCAAAAGTTCTCCAAGCTACGTGCTTTTCCCTAAACAAAATAAAAGTTGCTGATTCCTCTAAATGAAAGCACAGTAATGTTTTATAATGTTAGCTTTCTCCTACTGTAAAGCTCTCAAACTGCAAACAAATTCTGATTATCATTCCAGGAGACCACACTCTCTCTCATACTAGTTTAAAAAAAAATTGTGGCTCTGTCATGATTGTCAGTTGTAATTCGTCAAGAGGATGGACATGTTGCTATGTGGCACTGTGCTACATTAATATCACACCTACTCCACGAGCTAACAGTTCGTGGAAAACACACTACATGTGCTTCAACCAAATGACGATGGAAAAACTGGGACAAACAGCAGCAAACAACAATATTTCTTCATTTTGCCTGTAGGTGAATAAAAGGCCAATAACTCAAAAAGTGAGGAATTCAATGCCTGATTAAATAGAAATACTAGGTACACCTTTGAAATGTTCTGCACCAAGCTGTCCCAGACAATAAGGACCATGTGCAAAGCCAATCTTCATGCAGGCTTCATGCATTACTCCAAATGCAAAGGTGTAATTCCCCAAATGGGTGAATTTTTCTAACTCATTTGGTTGAAAATAATTTTGCCCACTTCCAACTGAGCTAGGGATATCCAATCAACATCACATGGCAAGTATTTTAACAGTATTGTGAGATTCATAGGTAAATCCCTGCACAGGACTTCCAGCACCCAACATTCCTTAAAATAATTTTAGCTTTATTTAAAATCCATTCTCAATCTAGAAGTGTTTCTGAAAAGGCAAGCAATCATTACCAGTTCCTATTTGAGGTAGTGTGCTTTCTTCTTGAATGGCAGATTGATGCGAATAATTAGCTTACTAAGTCAACTCAGGAGACAATTCAAATTTAACCACACTGATGTGGAGTAGCATTCACTTTAGGTAAATCTGCAGGTTGCGTCCCCTAAAATATAATAATGGAGAGTTTTTTATGTTCCAAACATTATATTCTAGATTTTAAAAAGAGGATTGTGATTCCAAATGCATTTTGATAGGATTTGAACTCCTATTCCTCATATTACTAGTCTAGTAATATAATCTATATTGTGTGGATGAGATTATTGACACTTGATTCAGTAATCACCGCTTGTTGGTGTACTACAGTAAGAAGTCATTTGGTGAGTAGAATTACTGCTTTTTTAATCTCATTAGGTCTTCGTGCTTCAAGTTAAGATTAATATTGAATATTTTTGAATCTTATTGTGCTGTATGTTTGTGCATTGCATCATTTTAAAAATTCCATGTAGTCCTGTTCTTATGCAATTTTGACTTCTGACTGATGGCCTTGACAACATATTGCCTTATATTTGAATGCCCATATCACAACTGCAATTGACCAATGCAAGACAAATATTATTTGGACAGACAAATAAATCACTTACACTTATTAGTATAATAAATAATAACAGAAATATTTAACAATCACTGAAGATTTCTGGAGGACATGTGTGGAGGCCTGGACTCAAGTGTTATCTGCGATAGAAGTATACCACAACACATGTGGACAGATTTATTCAGATTAAGAAAAAAGCAAAGTAGTGTTAATTTGGTGGTAAAGAAAAGAGCTGAGTTCTGGATAGGGAAAAGATCCACAGTGGAAAGGTTGAAACTAATATTTTCACAATATTTAACTGTCGACTAATCATAATGCTATAGCATTAACATAGTCTTTAGCAGTAAATGTTTCAATTTCAGTTGATCATTGTTTGCTACATGTTCCGGGCTAATTCTTATCACCTAAAATCTGTTACAGTGTGCCCAGTTGTAAACTACGAGTAATCAAAGTTTATTAAAAGACTGAGAAAATAGTTGTATCTTTGTTAAATGTTTGCTAATGGTTTTGTTAAGTTGAAACTGTGAAAATTCAATTTCAAACAATAGAAAGAGAGTTCCAGCCTGACCATCCTGTGAGTGTACGCATTTCGTAAAGATCAGAGAAATGTATTATAATTGCAACAGTGGACAAATCTCGGATTTTTCTACAGAGATCTGTACTGCTATTTGACATTGGAAGGTCTGCGGAGTGAATACAAAAAAAATCTAGAACTTTCAAACCATTGGGTCTGTTTAGCACCTACTGAACATTGGGGGTATCAATCACATGATTATTCCTGCACCAGGGACATAACTGAAGGAGGCCAACATAGGCAAGTATATTCAGCAGCAGTGGAACAATTAGAGTTTGAAACGATTGTACGATGCATATTGGGTCTATGGGTTGACACAAAAGGTTGTAATTTATTATTGCTAATTGCTTTCTTGTAATCTATAGGCAGCTCCATAATCTTTTAAGCAAGCATCTTAAATTTGATGTGGCCGGCAGCTACTCACCGTCCTTTTTTCACTTTCTCAGGCTAAAAGGGAAGCAGCTCAATTACAATGAGTAATATTTGCTTTTCCACCGTTCATAAAAGGTTTCAGTGTAGTTCTCAAGCCTACCAGTAGCACCTAGTCCTGTGGTGAAAGGAATTTTTTCCCCTTGAGCTAGCACAAACTCATTTTACATGAGATTCCACCTTTGTTCTTAATGACCCTCTCTAAGTCTTTTAAATGAATAAAATTATTGAATCATAACACCTCCGGGGCACAAGACAGCAGGCACCCCTGCTCGGTCATCAGTCCACCAACGCTGTGTTAGTTTTGGCTACAAACGACCTGGAGACTATGTTTTAAATCTATCCTGTCCTCTCTGGACTGAAGCCAAATGAAATAATAATACCAAATCAAATCTTTTTGTTGGTGATAGGAAGTCTGCGCACAAGTGTTTTTACAAGAATCAAAGATATTTGCGAGTGTAATAGCCAGAGTGTTTCTCACTGCTGAGGAGTTCTGTTTACCTTTATAATAAAAATACACTTTGTCATGGTCAATGACTCTCATAAATTTCTATGTAGGTGCCAACCACTTTTCTAGGCTACTAAACTAACGCAAAAGAGGCTTCTGCGAGACTTTGATGAACTATAGAGAACATATGTATCTCTGGGATACGGTCTGCTGTCCACAGATGGCGCAACCCGGTCTGATTTATGAGGTTCAACCTCACAAGTTCTCTTACCTGCAACGTTTACTTCTTTTGGGACTCATGTTGACTGAACTGCTTTCAGCACAGACCTGAGTTCCAGCTGATTTGAAGTTATTTTAGAGCCTCACTTTTGTATGGTGTTTGACAACATTTTAAAAATATTTCTATTTAAGTCTTTTACTGAACAGCATTTGTTTCATGTGTTCCTTGCTCAGAGAATGTCACACAGCTGTAATGTTTTATTGATTGCAATAAAATGAAAATAGCACAGTGCAAAACCTAAATAGAGGTTAATGCCATCCTGGAGGCATTTTGTCCAAACCTAAACATGTGTCTATGCTAGAGAAAATTAACCCTTTTTGTACTGAATTAGTCTGACATCTGTAGAATACAGACATCTTTTCCATCATTTAGGATCTAATTAAACTGTCACTTCAACAATAATGCAAGTGGTTTTGAGTGCAGATTAGTGGAAAATAGCAATATAAATCCTTATTTTTCCAAAAGAATAGGGTAATGCCAAATGTTTTTATGTTCCACTTACTCAAATCCTCCCTCCCTGCCATGCTGTCTCTCTGCAGTTTCTCACTGAATACGGTCGAATTCCAGCCTTAATGTTCTTCAGGATTACATCCTACTTTAAAATACAAAGGCCTCATGTTTTTATTCAGTTGTGTTGTTCATTTTATTCAACATAATGCAGCCCAAAGCAGCTAGCAAATACAAAACAAAGAAATATCAAGTGGAAAGTGAGTTTCTCCAATAATTTGTGCTTTGTTTAAAAAGTCACCACGGTGGATTGCTCAAAATTAAGCACAGCCCAATCTGAATTCATCAAAATGGTCAGATTTTGCTAATTGAGCCTGTTCAGGCCTTCAAGGAGACATTTCAAATTAAGCATTGTTCAGGCACAAGGACACCAATAAACTAGCTAAAAGTATCTAAACATTACAAAAGGTCTCATTTATAAAGTAGCTGCCAACTGAGCATGATTCACAATATTGTACATTTTTTCAGTCAATTTTTGTTGTTTGAAATTTGCAATGGCTGAAAGTAGATATGCTAAGTAATTTTTTTTTTTGTAATGAATCCACATGCAGCTTGTCACTGAAATGATACCAGGCCACCACTTCTAAATAGGTCAAGGAGTACTTTTTGCAACAACAAAATTACCAAATTACCATAATGAAACACTGCCTGATTGCTCTGGCCCATAGATTTTTTATTGGTAATATGCAAATGAATTTGAGCAAACTCTTGAGCAAAAGTTTCAGTTTGGAAAATGAGTACAGTATGTGCAGTTTTATGCTTCACTGGGAGTGTCCTGGGAAGCAGCAAGGCCGTAAAATTGGGAAAGTGAACTTGGGCTGTTGAGCACATTGCCTTCCCATTCCTCCCCAATTAAATGCAGGACAGGAAGGATGGAGAATAGTCTTCCACCCAAAGACAGATTGAAGACTTAAGTAGCCACTTGCTGCTCAACAAATAGCAGTCAGTGGGAGCTAGGTCATGTGAATAAGAAACCTGCTAAGATTTAGTAGGCATTGCTGGAGACCTGATGGGATTGTCCTCTATAGCACACTTGGGCTAAAGGACAGACCACCATCTCGGCAGGGATTGACCCATGAGAGAGCCTTTCATCTTGCCCTTTTACACCTAATTGGCTTTTCCTTCTACCATTACCATGGCTCCCTCACTGGCCGTGACGACCTCAGCACACTTCTTTTATTCTTTCATTGAATGTGGGCCTTACTGGCTAGGCCAATGTTTACCACACTTGTGAGTTCCAGGGCTCTAATGTCGACCCTTCTATTAAAGATACCATCGACCTCCTCCTTCATTAGAAAGAGACAACTAGTGGCTTAACCTAATGATTACCAAGCCTTAGGCAAGGGAGGAGGTTGAAGGAAGGTCATTCCTGACAACTTCAGTCAATGTAGGAATTGATCCATTACTTTTGGCTTTACTTTGCGTTAGAGACTAGCCATCCAGCCAATTGAGCTAAACAACCTGCAGCTCTGATGCAGTACCAGCAGTGGCCTCCATTCACATTGGTGCATCTGCAGGACCTGGAAACCCCAGAAGCTGACCAACAAAGGCTTGATTGGAATGAAATCCCAATTGGTGGGGGTAGGGAGTATCCCAGGGTCCCAGGAATGCACACAGCAGAGTCGTCAATGATTCCTCAGTTGATTGAGGAGCCCACTTCTCTGAGCATTAAATTCTACTCTATCAAAGTTTCAGCCGAACTGCCAGTTACACCCAACTTGAACCATGCAAGACTTTGTTTTTAAAGTAATGTAGAACATGACAAATGAATTACAATATTATAAATATTTACTTTTAGTGAATTCCAAATAATCTTTAATTTACTTTACAATTTGCATTGCCACCAATGATTTTTGCCACTCAGTGAAAGTTGGCTGCTAAATCTTTCTAATTTACAACAGTGTCGATGCTTTGAAAGTTCTTCACTGACTGATGAGTTTTGGGATGTCTTGATCACCATGAAAGGTACTTTATCAGTGCAGAGCTGTTTTTGTTCGATTTTAAATTTCTCATTTTCTGAAACAGAAGTCCAAATGCAACAAGACCTTGACAACATCCAGTTTGGAGTGATGAGTGGAAAGAAATATTTGTGCTACACATGTGTTGGCATCACCAATCAAGTAGTATTACATCACTGCATTCTCCACGATCAGCATCTTGTGGGTTATCATTGACCAAAAACTGAACTGGACTAGCCATATAAGTATTGTGGCTGCAAGAGTAGGTCAGAGGCTAGGAATCCTGTGGTGAGTAACCCACCTCCTGACTGACTCCTCAAAGTCTGTCCATCACCTACAAGGCACAAGTCAGGAGTATGATGGAATACTCCCCGTTGGCCTGGATGAATACATGCCCTTAAAACACTCAAGACGTTTGACACCACCCAGGACAAAGCAGCCCACTTGATCCACAAACATCCATTCCCTCCACTAATAATCCTCTGCAAAAGCAATATGTACCAGCTATAAGATGCACTGCAAAAAATTTCCCCAAAGCTCCTTCGACAGCAACTTCCAAATGCATACCATCTGGAAGGTCAAGGACAGTAGTTACATGGGAACACCACCAACTACATGTTCCTCTCCAAGCCACTGATTTAGACTTCTATCACCCGTATTTCAGTGTCACTGGGTCAAAACCCTGGAATTCCCTCATAATGGCATTGTTAGTCTACTTACACCAAATAGACTGGAGTGGTTCAAGACAGCAACCCACCAGCATTTTCTCAAGAGCAATTGTAAAACACTAAGACTGATCTTTCTGTGGCAGTCATGATTCTAATCAGGGCTCTTGTACACTACTGGCAGCACTCACTGCTGAGATCTGGCACTGATGGGTGTGATGGAGCTACTGATTAAGGCTGAAAACTTTTCAATTAGCTCACTTACAGCACATTACTGTTCCAGGATGACTTCCTATGGACAAGTCAGCTTCCAGCTAACCTTTCTTCAGCAGGTATGGGGATGAACTATCTACCAGCATATCTCCCTGCTACCACCGCCACTGCCCCCGTGTATATCTGCCCAATGACATAGCAAAATTTCACATTTTAAGACTTTACTGCAATAACAAATTAAAAGTTCTATTGATTCAACATTATCTTAGTGAGCAAATAATATATTAAGCTACAGGACAGATTAACCCCTCTCCCCCACGATTTAATTTTGGCTGCCAACAAACCCATTTCACAGAAATATATACAGTTCTATACATTAACATTTAGGTCTCCAGTGATCAATTCAAAATGATTTTTCTCTCTAAACCTTTTCCTTTCCCAACCTGGAAATGTTTATCTCTAGAACTCAGCAGGTTTTCCTGCAGCCTCCAATCTCTAATGTAAGCTTTAATAAATCTTTAAACCTTATTTTAATTTCTTGTGAATTTGATCTTTCCTATCAAAGTGTAAGCTCCCAAGGCCATTCATTCCAATCGAGCAGTTCTTGGTCTGCCTCTGGGGTTTCCAGGTCCTGCCGATTTTCCTGCCTCCAAAAGATGCCAACAGCACCAATGTGAATGGTATTGATGAAGGACTTTTGCCCGAAACGTTGATTTTCCCGTTCCTCGGATGCTGCCTGACCTTCTGTGCTTTTCCAGCACCACTCTGATCTAAACTCTGGTTTCTAGCACCTACACTCCTCACTTTTGCCCAGTATTTCCAACAGTGGAGTCATACTTTGGGATAAACTTTGATTCTGTGTCCAAACCTCTGGAGTGGGGCTTGAACACAAGATTGTGATGAGAAAGCTTGTACCTTCTTTGAAACTAAAATAATAGGTGTTAGAAATAATGCTGTTGGATAGGCTGATCTAAATTAATTATGGTGCAGCTTTTTTGGAAATCAAGGATGGCACTCTTGGGGCCATACATAACCTGAAACATTGACTTCATTTGGACAGCTTTGTCCAAGATCTAGCCTTCAAATCACCTGACTGTCAAGGTTTCCTTGGCTTATATGTCTGCTACTTTGGAATTAACCTCAGAAATGTGTGTAAGGGAAAAAAATGGTTCAAGGTTTACTGAGTTGAAAAGAGTCTGTCCTATGAGCTATCCCTTTCTGATTAGGTAGAAGAGAGAACATGTATAAAAGAATGAAGATGAATGGAATTAAAAAAAATATAAGAAAGTGATGGAGGTGAAGTGGACATGGGGACTCAACCCTGAAAACAAATGAGCCAATATCAGTATAAGAAAATGGAAACAGAAATAGAAATTGCTGGAGAAACTCAATAGGACTGGCAGATTCTGTGAGAAAAAAGCAGAGTTACCATTTCAAGTCCAGTGATTCTTCAGAAGAAATTAGAAGTTTTCTCATAACATAGTAATCTAGTAAGAGCTCAAAGCTATCATGGTCTATCTGATTGCTGGGCTGGAGTGTAGCAAGGCACTTACTAATCACCAACAGAGATAATTCTAAAAACAAATTCTAGTAGTATGATTAGTTTAAGAGCTGATTTAAATTATTAGATTCTTGACCAATTTGTTTTAGTGTAAGAATTTAAATTCTGTGGAAATGCAAAAGTTAAAAATCTTTGAAAAAAATCCATCAATACAACCCTGCCTACCCCTTCAATTTGTCAAATAGGGATTGACTGCATTCCGAGGTTCAGTTTTCATCATCACTCGTGGCGTATTCGATTGACCATAGGAGCATAGGAATTAGGAGCAGGAGTAGATAACTCAGCCCTTCGTGCCCACTCCACCATTCAACAAGATTTTGGCTGGTCTTATCCTTGTCTCAACTCCACTTTCCTACCTGCTCACCATACCCCTTTATCCCACTTTTCATCAGAAACATTTCTTGAATCTGTTGATTGATTGATTCTGCCTTCACTGCACTCTAGGGCGATGGGTTCCACAGATTCACAATGCTCTGAGAGCAAGTAGTTTCTCCTCATTTCAGTTTTGAACCTGACTCCTCTCACTCTGTACCTGTGACCTGTTGTTCGAGACTGTCTCACAAGGGGAAGCATCTGTTCAACGTCCACCTTTTCAATCCCCTTTAGCATTTTATATACTTCAATTAGATCCTGTCTTCTCCCCAACCATTCCCCCCCACCACCACCCCCCCCCACCCACCCCCACACACACACAAACACACACACACCCCATTCAACCACTCCTTGTACGATCCCCTTTCACTACTGGAATCAACCTGGTGAATCTGCTCTGAACTGCTTCCAGTGCCATCATATTCTTCCTCAAGCAAGGAGACCAAAACTCGACACAACATTCCAGGTATGGTCTCACCAATGCTTTATATAATTGCAACAACACCACGTTTATCAGCCAGTCCCTTTGCAATAAATATTACAATTCCATTTATCTTTCTTATTATATGCATCTCCTACATACCCACTTTCTGTGATTTATGCACATAAAGATGCCCAGATCCCTCTGCACTGACACACTTCGAATCTGCTTCCCTTTTAAATAAAAATTTTCCCTTTTATTTTTCTAGCCAAAATAAACACTTATCTACATTAAACCCTATCTGCCAGATTCTGGCCTGTTCTCCTAGCCTGTCAATATCCAACTGTAAACTCTTTGTTTCCTCATCACTGCCTGATTTCACACCTATTTTAGTATCATCCACAAACTTTGCTGCATTACACTCTGTCTCTGTTAGCAGATCATGTGTATAGGTTGCAAATATTTGAGGTCTGAGAACTGAACCCTATGGTAGGCTACTAGTTATAGTTCACCATCCAGAGAAGGACCCATTTATTCTGACCCTCTGCTTTCTGTCAGTCAGCCAATCCTCTATCTGAGCCAATACTCAACCCTTAGCCCCCTGGGATCTAACCATCTGGATCAGTCTTTTATGCTGCACCTTGGAAGTCTAGATTATATCACTTCTAATGGATCCCCATTATTCACCTCATTGGTTACATCCTCAAATAATTGAAGCAAGTTTGTCAAGCATGACTTACCCTTCATGAGACCATGCTGACACTTGGGAATTGAGCTTTTTTGTTCCAAGTTTTCAGTTATCTCTTCCTCTATGATTGACTCCAGCAACTTCCCCATGACAGAGGTCAAACTAACTGGTCTATAGTTTCCCACTTTTTGTCAATCTCCTTTTTTGAATAAGGGTGTCATATTAGCATGTTTCCTGTCCACTGGTACCTTTCCAGAATCGAAGGAATTTTGGACAATCATAACTAATGCATCCACTATCTCTGCTGCCACCTCCTTTAATACCCTAGGGTACAGGCCATCAGGCCCTGGGGACTTATCTGCCTTTACGAGAGACTTAACAAACAATCCAGGTCTTTTTCAATTTATAATTTCAGTTACATCACATTGTAAATGTTTGCTATAAATTCTGTGTTGTTGCGATCTTATACTCCACAACCACCTGATGAATGAGCAGTGCTCTGAAAGCTAGTGCTTCTAAATAAACCTGTTGAGTTTTAACCAGGTGTTGTGTGATTTTTAACTTTGTACACCCCAGTCCAACACCGGAATCTCCAAATCATTTAGTCCCATCAATTTACTTAGTTACAAGTTCCTCTGTAGCAGTTGCAGCATTAGGGAATAAATTATTATCTTCCACTGTGAAAATAAAGACAAAATATGGGTTTAGCATGGGTTTCTGATCTTCTAATTATTAACATTCCATCTTCATCCTCTAAAGATCAACATTTCCTTTTACTATTCTCTTCCTGTCATAGTTTGATTATTTGTCTATTATTTATTTGGGGTTATATAGTTATGCACTACTAAGTATCACAAAATATACTGGACCTCAAAAGAGAATGCCTGTTTTAGCAAAAGGTTGTTAATCAAGGTGAAAATTTATTACAGGGTTCAAACTTCAGGACTTTTATCACAGGTTTTTTTTGCTACGGCGCTAAATCAACTCCAGATTCACTTCCAAATATAACATACCATATTAACAGAACTCTAGATGGGTGGTGTCAAATGGCAACAACCATGTGCTGCATTGCCGTTTGATCCTACGTAAGATATTGCCTGCTTGAAGTGAGCTAGCAGGTGAAGCTGTTTTATGCAATTTAACTAATGTTTATTTAGCCAGTCACGTCACAGGATTCTAGCCCAAGGGTGTAACAAACAATATTATTGCTTAGGCAGTGTAATAATTAGTTCATCTATAGTGAGTATGTCTTTGGTGTTGTTGTAAAATGAGCCAAAGGACCCTTGTGAACCTATAAAGCTTCTCAAGTTAAACAGAAACACTAGTGATCACATTTGTAAATTAGCTATAAACTTGTTATGGTGATGGGGTGAGGGGTTCATGTAGGTGACTTCAGGAGACAATGTTTCATTCTGCAAAGCAGAATTAGAATGCTTGAAATAAGATCCACCATGTGCCACGTATTATTGAAACGAATATAGTACATTCAAAATTAATTACGTGCAAGTTTTGTTAAATTAGTTTTAAAATCCACACCTTTTTTAAATTCATTAAATAAGTTCCTTAGCTTTGAAATAATACTCTTAACTTCAATGAGTTGTATGTTAAAAGAAGGTAGGGCTTGTAAAGTAAAATGTTCCAAAAAGTGATATTTGAGTTAACTCTTTCCTAAGAGTACAGGGCAGAAATTAGTTTGTGCAAACACATTTCTGTTTTTAAAAGCTTCATCAATATTGTTTTTGTTTACCACCTAACTGATGCATGTAATATTGAAGTACACAGTGCTTCTGTATACTTCAATGAATCATTTTGTTTGTCCCAACTCTGCAGTAAAGAACCCCCATTGCCTTTTATTTGTCTCCCTATACACAGCACCTCTCTCTGCTTTAAATAGTGACAAACACTCGCTGAACAATGACCTGTGCCTCAGCCATTGCTTGTGGAAATACATTCCATATTCCAACAATCAACGGTAAAGAATTGGCCCTTTACCTCTCTTTCACACATACTTTGCAATAATTCTAATCAATTCAATTTCACTTTATTGTCCATACAGAAATTCATTTAAGGTACATTGCTCATTCATTAAAATATTACATAGAAATAATAATAAAGAATGAAAATTACAATATCACAAAGACCTAACTTTAATTAAAATATATTAAAAACAACCTTTCTTTCTCTCCATAGACTGCTGCGTTTTTCCAGCAATTTCTGAATTTGTTTCTGATTTCCAGCATCTGCAGTTCTTTGGGTTTTTCTTTTACACCCAAAGAACTGCAGATGCTGGAAATCAGAAACAAATTCAGAAATTGCTGGAAAAACGCAGCAGTCTATGGAGAGAAAGAAAGGTTGATATTTTGGGTCCAGTGACCCTTCTTCACAGCAGGGTTTTTTCAACGATTTCTGATTTTTCCACTAACTTGTGTCTTCTGGAAGTTTGTAAAGTTTTCCTTGCTGTTTGTCAAAATTCTAACATTTCTATTGTCAGTAAAATTTAAAATCGTTTCCTAACACATAATCAAATCATCTCATGTATCATAAACTTAATGAGGCACAACTTGTTCCAAACAATAGTTTAGATTAGAGTGGTGCTGGAAAAGCACAGCAGGTCAGGCAGCATCCGAGGAGCAGGAAAATCGACGTTTCGGGCAAAAGCCCTTCATCAGGACTCTGATTTCCAGAATCTGCAGTCCTCACTTTTGCCTTGTTCCAAACTATAATCTAGTATATTTGATTTCTCTTTGTCAAACAACTTTCTATCCACGTCACTGCATCTTATCTAACACTATGCAACACTATAAAACTGAAATTTTGAATACTTTATTCATTGACTTCTAAAAATCCATATGTACTAAAATTGAGTGAATTTTGTTGATCTATTCATTGATTTCTTTCAAAAGAGACTGCTATTAAATTTGCCAGGATGACTTGCTTCTCCTTAACAATTCTACATTAACAGTCATTGATTAACAAATGGATTTGCTACTTTTATCTCAACACTGCCAACTGAGAAGTGATGTCCCAGAGTAGCCTGCGACTCTGAACCAAGATGGTGACAGACTAGTTTCACCCAGTCCAGTAAAAGATAAAGCAGTGGTTCATTATCAAAGGCCAAGATTTATATTTGTAAAGCTTCAAGGAACACGTCCAAACCTCCTGACCAGACAAAAACAATAACAATGTATCTTTAAGGTGCTAATTCCAAAGAAAGAGTTTCATGCATTTTTGCATGAATTGTAAATATTATTTTATCATGGTAACCTCATTTGAGTTTAATTTGAGAGGTTTTCAGTTTCATGAATTGAAATCTGTTTCTTGTTGTTCCAAATCCTTTTCATATTGTATTCCAGTTTATTACTCTCTTCTAAAGTTATCTGGAGTGATTTCATCTTGAATTCAAAAAGTTAGCAAACATTATTCCAGATTGAAGATTACCAAGATTAATTCACTGTAAGCAGTACTTAAAATTGGCTTTGAATTGCTCTACAGTCCTTTTTAGATGCATATTAAGCAGTTCTGAGTAACAGACGATTGCTAGTGTGGTAATGTGGTCACCCCACTGGCAACTGTCCAAAGTACCTGCGTGGGCCAATACTTTTCTATCGTTCCTCGCATGTGGAAAAATGTAGATCTTATGTTAAATGAAACAAACTGAAGTCATGTGGAGTGACTCCATTTAGCTCTATATGAATGGGTCTTTTGTGTCAGCACAGTGCTTCGACTCTGTAATTTCAAGCTGCCACTTCTTTGTAGGTGTAAATTGGATTCCCTCTTTACTTATAACGTTTTGGACCTGATTGCTCACCAAGAGCTGTTTTAAAGTACCAAAATTAATTAACGATACTAATAAACAAGCCACACAACTGAAAGACATCACAGTAATAACTGCCTGCAAATATAAAAGATAAGCAAACAAAGAGAAAAAACATGAGCTTATTTTAACAGCAGAGAATATTTCTGAAAAAATACCAATAACATTTGTAGAATATTATTAATGAGGGTGGAAGTGGCAAGGGTATTAATAGTCAAATTAAACTAGAAAAGCTTTATCAGTTACATAAAGAATTAGTCTGGACAAAGACCTTTTTGCTTTTCCTTTCACACATTACCATTATCCCCATAGAAA
Organism: Chiloscyllium plagiosum; assembly: GCF_004010195.1. NCBI lineage: Eukaryota > Metazoa > Chordata > Chondrichthyes > Orectolobiformes > Hemiscylliidae > Chiloscyllium > Chiloscyllium plagiosum. Next base: position 24,475,190 of record NC_057726.1, read on the forward strand.
CTGTAAAATGATTCTGCCATTTAAACTCCATCCCACTTCCTGATCTAATTTGAAATGCAGTCAAGTTTGAAAAGCAAACCTGACTATTTTAAAATACCAAATGCAGGCAGAATTCTAAAATCACATTTAATGGAGAATAGAGGAAATCAAGTATCAGGTTTCCTCCACATTCATAGTTCCAATTAGGTGTTTTCTCTATTTTAATTCATTAAAAGAAACATAGCTGTTTAAGAATTATATGTGACTAAATAAACACATTAATCATGATTAATGTTGCTTCCCCTGTCCTTTTGAATGGATTAACTAAAAATGATTTAAGTTGATCATTGTCCTCATTATATTAATATGTACAAATAAAAGAGAAGAAACATGTATTTTTGGGGCCTAATATTGAAAACAATTCTTATACCAAATGCACAATCAAAATGGGAGGAATGAGAATTTGGCAATTTAACTCATTTAGCTTGCTTAGTTCCAACTGTATTCCTCACCTCCACATTCATATTTTTCCTGCCTCATTAACAGAATAGGATCCCAATATGTCACTTGAGTCAGGAATGACTCTCCTTGCAAAGCCCATAGTTGAATCTTTTTTTCAACATGCCAGGTTGCAGTTTGATTTAGTTTGCAGTCTCCTTAGTTAATAATAATATTCTCCAGCTCTCATTTCCTGGTTCGACATAAAAGCCATCCACCCCACTGATTCCATCTTGCCCAGTTAGAACAGATTTAGATGCCGTAGCCTCTTTTCACAGTTCACTGATTTAAGACATTGCTCCATCCTTGTGGCTCTTCTTTGATCCCTTTCTCTTGCCTGCCTCTTTTTTTATGAACTCAGTTTGCCAAACTAGACAAGATCCTCAAATATCTCAATGGTGCCACATAAAATAATACTGTAGTCCCCCTTTGTTATGCTATACATAGCAATGACCTTGGCATTTATTGCCATATTAATAAGGATACCTAAATCATCTTTTTGGCTGTCTTTAATTTGCTAATTACTTTAATACAATATTTTCCAACATTCAGTGCCATGTTTACTCATTTGCCAAATGATCAATGTCCTCAGATCTCTTTGCCCCATGCGCCCACTAAAATATCCTGTTTTCAAATAAACAGAAAATTATTTGTAATTCTTAATATTTTGTTCATAATATCCTCTTCAAAAATGTTAATAAATATGTGTCCCAAAACTGATCCCTGAGAGAACTCTACTGATCTCCACTGGGGCAGCATGGTGGCTTAGTAGTTAGCACTGCTGCCTCACAGTGCCAGGGAATTGGATTCAGTTCTAGCCTCAGGTGACTGTCTGTGTGGAGTTTGCACATTCTCCCTTAGTCTGCATGGTTTCCTCTGGATGTTCTGGTTTCCTTCCATGGTCCGAAGACGTGTGGGTTAGGTGGATTGATCATGGGGAATGCTGAGCTATAGGGTAGGGATCTGGGTCTGAGTGGCATACTCTTCAAAGGATCAGTGTGGACTCTATGGATTGAATGGCCTGCTTTCACAGTGTAGGAATTCTATGATCCAAAATACAGATAGATCTATTCATTTCTCATTACTATTCCAAACAGAGTAGTTGTATGGGGTGTTCATGTTGGCAATGAATATGGAAGCTAGATCAGTACATGGAGGGAGCAAGGAATATCAGGGTATACTGAGAGAATGACAGATTGTTGGTTTAGAGAAGGACAAATATATTATGGAGCAGTTTCTGTAGCATAAACTCCAATAACTGTGGGAACATTCGAATATGGGTCAGCCATTTGGCCCTTCAATGAAGCTCCACCCTTCTATAAAATGCAGGCTGATATGATTGTGCTCTCAATTCCACTTTACTGATTGATTCATCCCATTCCATTACCTTTGCACATAGCCCTTTAATCTTTTGGCTATCAAAAATGTATCAAACTCAGCATTGAATAAGTTCAGTGATCCAGGTTCCTTTGCTTTCTGTGAAGAAAAATTCCAGACACAAACAACCCACTGAGAAAAGAAACCTCCTTTTCTCAATTTTAAGATGGAGACTTCTCATCTTTGAACTGTTCTCCCTCATTCTAACACCCCCCACAAAACATCATCTTAGTATCCATTCTATTCAGTTCCTTCAGAATCTTAAATTAAAGTGAAGTACTCTGGATACTGGAGATCTGAAAGAGAAACAGAAAGTGCTTGAGAAATTCAGCAGGTTTTGCATCTGTGGAGAAAGAAATAGAGTTATATTCATCACGTTAGACTCAAATGTTGACTCTGATTCTCTCTCCACAGATGAGTCCAAACCAGCTAAGTTTCTCCAGCATTTTCTCTTTACCTCATGATGTTTCAATAAGATTACCTCTAATTCTTCTGAAGTATTGACTCAACCTGTTTAGCCTTACTTCATAAGATAAGTCCCTTTTCACAGGAATGAATGAAATGAGCTTTGTTTGAATTGCTTCTATAGCAATTATACAAGAAAACTGAAACTATTCAAGATGAAGCCTCACTAAGACCCTGTATAGCTGCAGTGAAACTTCCACACCTTTTATATTCCATTCTCTTGAAATTAACATCAATATTCCATTTATTTTCTTAATCACCAGCTATACCTGCATACTAACTTTTTGTAGTTCATACACTAGGATCCTTCTGCAACACCTAGTTCTACAATGTCTCTCCATTCACATAATATGTTGTGGTTCTATTCTTCTGCTAATGTGGTCAAATTCAGATTTTCCCACATTTTGCTCCTGCCAATGTTTTGTCCACTCATTTATTCCATCTATATCTCTTTGCAGATTCTTTCTCTTGAACAACTTATTTTCTTACCTATCTGCATGTGATTACCAAATTTAACTACGATATATGTAATCCATTCCTCTAAGTCATTAAAATAGATTGTAAATAGTTGGGGTCCCAATGCAATTATAGTTTTCTAACACACTAAAAAAAATATTCTTGCTGCCTGATTCTTGTTAGATAATCAGACTTTTATCTATGCTATGTTACCACCTACACCATGAGCCTGTACTTTGTTTAATAACTTTCAATGCGCCACCTTATCAAGTTACTTTCGCAAATTCAAGTACACAATATCTATAATTTGACCTTTCTCTACTTTGCCTGTTATGTAATGTTGAAGACTATTTGCCTTTCATAAAACCATGTTGACTCTGCCTGATGCTGTTAAGACTTTCTGAGTATCTTACTGTAACTTCCTTTCAAAACGAATTCCTGCAATTTCCCTGACAGATCTCACACTAACTGGCCTATTGTATTCTGTTTCTTGTCTCCCTTTTTTCTTGTGTGAAGGTATTATAATTGCTCTTTTCAACTCTGCCAGAAAATGTCAAGAATCTTGGGAATTTTGGAAATCATAGTCCATTCCTTTACTATCTCTGTAGGTATTACTTTTAAAATCCAAATGGACATGTCTTTAGGTCCAATAATTGTTTTAAGCTCCTCCCTCCCTTTCATCACTTGCTGATCAAGTCTCTTCAGGAAGTTTCAAAGTCTTCCACAGTGAAACAGAGACCACAGATCAGTTCATTGCCATTTTTATTTTCACCTTCAATTCCGCAGAATGCACATTTGAGTAGATGAATTCTAACTTTAGATATATTTCCCATTGTTAAATATTTATCTGGAATGTGATGGAGGGACATTCAACCAAGACATTCAAGAGCACATTAGATGATTAGTTAATTGGAAATGACACACAGGATTGTGGGGAAAGGGTGGGAGAATGGCATTAGGTCAGAACATTCATTAGCTTCATATAATTCCTACGCAGAACATCTTTTCTTAGTCCTATCTACTTCATTGGTACTCACAGACCTTTTTCTTCCATTTGCAAATTCCTTTCTAGCTTTAACCAGCTGTTGTGAACTCTGACACTTGGCAACACAACTTTCTGGACTGTCACTCTCCACTGCACACAGCTAGGTCCATTCTCCTGACTATACTGGTCAGAGCATTGAGTACAGGAGTTGTTGCAATTGTACAAGATATTGGTTCGACCACTTTTGGAATGTTGAGTGCAATTCTGCTCTCCCTCCTATCGGATGGATGTTGTGAAACTTGAAAAGGTTCAGGAAAGATTTACAAGGATGTTGCCAGGGTTTGAGGATTTGAGCTATAGGAAACGGTTGAATAGGTGGGAGCTGTTTTCCCTGGAGTGTCAGAGGCTGAGAGGTGACCTTATAGAGATTTATAAAATCATGAGGGGTATGGATAGGGCAAATAGCTAAGGACCTATTCCTGATGTGTGGGAGTCCAAAAATAGAGAGCATAGGTTTAAGGTGAGAGGGGGAAAGATATGGAAAAGACCTAAAGGGCAACTTTTTCATGCAGAGGGTGGTACATATATGGAATGAGCTACCAGAGGAAGTGGTGGAGGTTGATATAATTACAACATTTAAAAGGCATCTGGATGGGTAAATGAATAGGAAAGATTTAGAGGGATATGGGCAAAGTGCTTGCAAATGGGACTAGATTAGGTTAGGTTATCTGGTTGGCATGGATGAGTTGGACCGAAGGATCTGTTTCCATGCTGTACATCTCCATGTTTTTATACTGCTCCCCATAACCATAACATTCCTATTTTACTCAATTCCCATATCACTTGTGTAATGGTCAGTTTGCTCATCCACCTTGCTTTCCCTATGCACATCCTCACAAGCTCTCTGAACCTTGAATCTGTTGAACAATTGTAGGGACTAATATTCCTCCATTTCTATCCCTTGGTCACCTTACCTGCCTATTTCATAGTCATACAGCTCTGTCCATGACCACTGACCAAATCAGACTACCCTAACCTAAGGAGTTTGACTGACTTTTGGAACATATTATCCCGGTAACTTTCTCCTTCCCAAATGCATTGCAGTGTTCAAAGCTCAGCTTCTAGCTCATTGACATTGAGCTGAAGTTCCCATTCATTCATCTTCGACACATCACATACCCTATCATCTTGTATTTGTGTTAATTTATTTTCCTTAATTTATGATGCATGAACCTTCTACATACTACTAATACATTTTATTACTGTTAATTAACCTTACTGCTAGTAAGAAAATCTTGAAGTAACTAATAAATTATTCAAATTTTGGGAAGAGGAATGAGAAAAAAACTTATGTATAATATCCCATCACTGCAGAAGATAGGTATACCTGACACAGCTATTGTGTTCCATCAATCATTTAGGTTGGCATCTTGCCCCTCTCCCTTTTGCACCAACTTTCATTAATGATGCCTTTCCACAAGTGAGTGTCATTTTCCCACTGAATTCATCTGGTAATAGAGGGCTCAATCCTACTGGAAACTGAAGTCTGCATATTCTTTCTCTTCCTTGGATTGATTATGATACTTTGTATTTATGCCCAGTCATAATAGTTAGTTTTCAACAAAGGATTATCTTGGTAACTGTTTGTCCATTCATACCATTTTAGTCCCATTGTGTCAGCAGGACTTGCTGGTTTGTCAAGCTTGCTGCAATATGCCTACAGCATCATAATTAGCCACTCCCCTACACTGATCGACATTGTAATTTCCTGGCACAAGTACAAAACCAGAAGAAAAATCTGTGATGAATGGTGGAATGACTTATTTAAGAGTTTGTTAGTTTAGTTCATGGCAAATAGGCTTTTTCTCTATTTGTGCAGCCATTTCTGGCCATGTATTTTCTGGATTGCTCCAACCAGATGTTTCATACTTCAAAAGAATACATTGGAATAATTCACGTTCTGGTTGCCAAAGACCTTGAATAGTTCTTACCCCTGAGCAGTAGATTTGCTGTTAAAAACTTTGAACATGTTTATGCTTGATCGCAATGAGAGATGGGTCAGACATCATGTGTGGACTCCAAATATAAAGATATTCTAAAGGCAAGGAGTTAAGTTGTCTGCTAAATTATGTTGGGAGAAAGTGAGGACTGCAGATGCTGGAGATCAGAGCTGAAAATGTGTTGCTGGAAAAGCGCAGCAGGTCAGGCAGCATCCAAGGAGCAGGAGAATCAACATTTCGGGCATGAGCCCTTCTTCAGGAAGGGCTTCCTGAAGAAGGGCTCATGTCCGAAACGTCGATTCCCCTGCTCCTTGGATGCTGCCTGACCTGCTAAATTATGTTGCATTGTTCTTCATTTTCATTCACATTAATTAAAATACTAAACATCATTTAAACTCTTAATACCATTATTTATTCAAAATTAAGGATCTTTGCTTCAGTTTGACAGAATATTAGAATTATTCTGCTGTCATTAGTTTATTGGAAATCTGGAAAGAATGTTCAGTTTCTTACACACATGGCCTAATATTGATTTTTCTCCATTTCAGAATGCAGTTCAGAATACTATATACTTTTCATCAGCTACAATCATTGCCTTCTCGCTTTCCTTTTGCGACAAAATATAAAAATTTTCATTAGTCAAGGAATTTCAAGTTATCCTAACATCAAGCGTTCCCCCGTTATCAGATTTATCAGCCGCCTGACAATGTTCAATATTGACAAACAGAAGAAATCATCAGATGCTTGTTCTGTGCAAAGTGTGATACTTGAGATAAAGGAAAGCCTATTTCAGGTGTTTAAGCAATTTCATTGACCACTATTCAGAAGAAGTAGCCAATTCTGAAAGTCGATCTCAGCCCATGTTGCTTGGTGGACCTATCCACAGAATCTTAAAATTTCCTTTAATATTAAGTATCTCATTTTCATGGTTAAAAGATACACAGCCCCATAATGGATGAATATAGTCTCGTCAATATGGTTCTTCAACTTGGAGCAGTCAATTTTTCTTGATGATGCCCTGCTCGGTCATTTACCTGGACATCCGGATTTCTGCTGATTCTGAAGAGAACTCAAGTTCTGATCCAATATTTCACTCTCTGTAAAATGCAATTGCAAGGCATTGTAACTCCAGAAACTGTGGTACTGAACAATAAGCTATGTGTTCATGTTCATGATTTTCCATATGAAGGGACGTTGGTCTTTTTTCTGGCAGATCTGAAGGTGCCTTTCCTGTGGCAAAGAAGAGAGGAAAAATCGAAAGTAAAACTGTTAAGAGAAAGATACGTTATTTCTCACAGACCCAGTTTTGCAGTTGTTCCATTTATTAGTCTGCCTTAATCGAACTATGCCTTAACTAATTAGATAGACATAATCCTAGATTGGACAATTTGAAACATTTAGTGAACAACTGAATTTTTTTATTTGTAAACTCTGTCACCCAGATCCTTTTGAAATTTTTCCCATTTTCTTTTCAGGAGTTTTGTTGTTCAACGCTTTACAATTGTTTGGCTGTTTTATTTTTCTCAAACTTTCCAGGTCAGGTAAAATTGATTCAAACTCACTTGTCGAGCTCACCTGTCCATTTCTCATGTGTCATTTTTCATTGCCTTATATGGTCTATTGGAATCAAAACACTGATACTTGTAGACATCATTATTTGTACCTCTTTGGGATAAATTTAAATAAGGAAGTTATTTCAAAACAACAAATGCTGGAGATCACACTGTAGGTGCTGGAATCTGTACTGAAAACAACAAATGCCGGACTGCAGCATTGCATTTCTTGTTTCAGTACAGATTCCAGCATCTGCAGTAATTTGCTCCTCCAAGGAAGTCTTTTCAAGTTGACTTGTATAATTACATATCATACTGAAATAAGAGAAAGAATTTAAAATGTATTTTGAAAATAAGTTATATTATCACTGACATAGTCACATGATTTGCAATAGAGTTTGCAGAAGATTTTTTGTATAGTTTTCTCCTTCATTGGCCAAAATGTATCTTTTTCCAACCCAATCATAATTCTGAGCTAGATTTCAGAGTTGGGCAAATGGAAAGGCGAAGAAAAACCTGTTTTAGTTTCTCTTTCCTCAAATCACATGGCAGACTTCCAAATGAAGGTCATTCCCATTAGTACCAACAGGAATTGGCCAAACATGCTTGCCTGAGGTATTTCTGTCACATAACTTAAATATTTGTGGGAAAAGTTTGTTCTAGCTACAGTTTAGGGTGTAGGTTTGCTTGCTGAGCTGTAGGTTTGATATCCAGACGTTTCATTACCTGTAGGTTTGATATCCAGACGTTTCATTACCTGGCTAGGTAACATCATCAGTGGCAACCTCCAAGTCTAGCTACAGTTTCTGATGTTTTCAATAAATTCTGAGAAAAGGAATGTAAATTATCCTATATCTGGTGACTCTTTCATTGTTTTCAGTTCGAAATATAAAATAGCTAAGACGTTCTTTGAAGGGTGTTTTAAACACAGCAACATATGTGGCAGAAAATACCATCAAATCTAATCGTAGAGTCAGAGAATCCTAGAGATGTACAGCACAGAAACAAACCCTTCGGTTCCAACTCGTCAATGCCAACCAGATATCCTAACCTAGTACCATTTACCAGAACTTGGCCCATATCCCTCTAACCCTTTCCTATTCATATACTCATCCAGATACTTTTAAAGTGTTATAATAGTATCAGCCTCTATCACTTCCTCTGGGAGCTCATTCCATGCACACACCACTCTTTGGTGAAAAGGTTGCCCCTCAGGTCCCTTTTAAATTTTTCCCCTCTTACCCTAAACCTATGTTGTCTGGTTCTGGACTCCCCCACCCCAGGGAAAATACCTTGTCTATTTACCCTATCCATGCCCCTCATGATTTTATAAACTTCTATAAGGTCACCCTTCAGCCTCCAGTGCTCCAGAGAAAATAGCCCCAGCCTACTCAGAGGTTCCCTACAGCTCAATTTCTCCAACCCTGGCAACATTCTTGTAAATATTTCAAGTTTCACAACATCCTTCCAATAGGAGGGGCACCAGAATTGCATGCAATATTCCAAACGTCCTGTACAGCCTCAACATGACCTCTCAACTCCGATACTCAATGCACTGACCAATAAAGGAAAGCATATTAAATGCCATCTTCACTATTCTACCTACCTGTGACTCCACTTTAATGGAACTATGAACCTGCACTCCAAGGTCTCTTTGTTCAGCAACACTCCCCAGGACCTTAATTAAGTGTATAAGTCCTGCTCTGATTTGCCTTTCCAAAAAGCAGCACCTTGCATTTATCTAAATTACATCCCATCCGCCACTCTTCGATCAATGGCAAGGTTGAGCCATCACTCATTGATGATATAATCATCTACAAGCTTGCAGAGTTAAAATTCAATGTGCAATTGAAAAGTAAGCTTTAAAAATTTGAAAGAGAATTTTAATCCTGTTAGAAATAAAAAGTGCAGCTTGCCCACTGAGGTCCCACTCTATTTCTGCAGATTTCAGTTGTAGGCAGCTCTACTGAAGAGTGAGAGCGAAACCTATGAGAAAGCAACATTGTCCCACTTCAAAAAATGCAGATTCATCTCCAGTGTCAATGATCTTATGCCTACTATTTTATCTGGAGATTGGGATGGGGAAGGCTTTCCATTGTTACCCAGCCTCTACCCAATCGCAGACTCCTCTTCACCTCCTTCCTGTGACTTCCAGCAGTGGTAACTGGTGACTGTAGAGCCACCTCTCGTCTTGGTTTCAGGTGTGAAATGAAATGATTCTATTCCAGAGGGGTGGTGGCGGGGTTCTTACTGCTAGGGGCCCCACCTTAGCCACCAGTTGTTTACCTCCTTTCCCTAATCCAACACGAGGTGTCAGTGTTTGAAGAACAGTTACCCAGGCAAGAAGATTTTAGCTGAGCTTTTATTAATGATTTTAAACTTTCAAAAAGAGCTGACTCTCTCCTGCTTCAACATTCCATCCATTCATCAGCAACTACATTGTAGTTTGGCATATTTAGAAATGCAGATTTATAATACAGATTAGGTAATTTTAAGATTATAAAAGATGGAGTTTACCTATTCACAGCCCCAGTGCTGTTTCACCTGCCAACCATGTACATTGCAACTTCAAGGCCAGAGGTTATCACGCTCCAGAGGATTTACTGTCTATTAACTAAATGGCATAAACTTCCATGGGCCCTTCTGACCCCTGCTTCCAAATTCCTGATATGCATTCCGCAATACAAACATTTGACACCAGAAACACAAATCTGTCCTGTGCTGTTTTGTATGTATGATAGGCCATGCTGTTATTTTAGCCCCTGTGTCTCCGTGTACTACAGCCATTCATATTTCATGGACTTCCGCTCTGGTGGTTACCATTTACCAGCTTTCATTCAACTGAAAACGAACGGCTCAAGCCCCAAATATTGCATACAATTAACTTACAAACTTCCAATGTTTGTCAGAAGCAATTGTGAAGGTGAAGAAAAAAGCTTCACTGCTGCATAAAGTGTTCGATTTTTCCAATGGGAGATATCTGTGGACTGGGGTGCCTATTGGGAATTTTTTTGAGGACTTCTATGACTTGAAGTCTCAAAAGTAAATTCTGTCAGTAATGCCCCATTAAAAGCGACCAAAGAGGTAATGATTCTGGTACATTTTTTCCTCTCTCTCTCTTCCAGTGGCCAGGAGGCACATCGTTGTGGGATGCAAGTTCAGTAATCTTCCCACTAAATGATAGAGGGGGCACTAATCCACTGTTGCAGTGTGGAGTGGATCGGACTGCCTATTAAAAAGAATAATCCGGAACTCTCACGATTAATTTATGACCTGGTAGCATCTAGGGGATTTCAGGAGGGTGGGGACATGGTGTTTGGGGTTAATGGTGGTCGTGAATGTGCCCTGCTCTGGTGCTGCAATTCCTCATGTAGAAAACATGAATTTAGGATGCGAGACAATTGATCCTGGACTACGATGGGCAGCAGTTCTCTGCTAATGCCAATAAAAGAAGGCAATTGACTCCATGACCCAGAAAGTGGAGAACTCAGATGAAAATCAAGGTTTTATTGTAAAAGCTGGTGCTTATGAAAGGACTATGTCTTCAAGATGTGCCTACTTCCTGCTTGAACAGATGCTCAGTAATGCATACTGATTTCATATTAAAAATCTAAAAAACAAATGTTCTTTTGCCATTTACAAGCTTTCTCCTAAATGTTATTTACCAAATTCAGTATTAGTTTCTTTTTAACCAGAAGAAAGCTCGACATGCTTGAATAGCTGCCAGAGACTGAGCTGTGAAACAGCCAGGAAATTTCCCAGCTTCCAGATTCTCAGGGATTTATTGCATCAAAATAACCCACGAATCTATCGGTAATCGGGTCAGGTCACTGAGAGCTATAAATTCCATTTGCCTATAGGGTTCTTTAACATCTTTACACCACGCCACTACCATGAAGACTTTATATTCTTCAGTGATACCGTTTTGTTGATTAAAATTCATTGACAGTAAAATTGTTCTATCAGGAAAACACTTAATTAGTCTTAGTTTTGTCTTTTTCTTAAATTTTTAAAAAAGATTTATGAAAACCCAGTTGACCAGTAGGAAAAATCATTTGAACAACACTGGAATAATTCAACATACAAGACCTTTCTTTTCAGGTTTGCAAACAGCAAGTGAGCTCCATTGTACAATTTAGATTCAAAGGGAAATATTTGCGTCACGTTTAACAATTGTAAATGACTATTATCACATAGAATATTTCAATTATAGTGGAATGAGGCAATGCTTGTGCTTCTACTATATTTGCGAGGTTACGTGTGAAGTGTGTCATTCTAATCTCAGTAAAAGTCTAATGAATCCTCGTTTGTACACAGAGACCAGACAGATGCCTCTGCGCAGTCAGCCGTCTCTCACTTCAACAGCATCCAGTAAAACAAAGGCTGATGGCAGGCGAGTGTCTGTTGAATGCTTTCGGTGACACAACCCCGTTAGTATGCTAATTCAGTCTCTGCATTATAAATTCAGATCAGCTTCTCTTTCCTGGAGCCTTGTATTGTAGCAGTGGCTGCTATGTTTAATTGCCAATTTCTTGCATGCATTATAGATGCGCATACACACACACACACAGTCTCTACCTCCCCTTGACAAGACAGTTCTCTATGCTTGACCCAGACTTTGTAAAGGTGAGTAGCACTGATGTTACAACAATTGGCAGATGTCGTTCCCTGATGCCAGCCTTTATTATGCAATTTCCTGTTATGATAATGCTGTTTCCCTGACTTTGATGTGTATAGCAGATTTGCTTCTGCCAGAAATTGTGAAAAGTTACTCGCTATGGATAAAACATGAGAGGGTTGGCCCCTTTTCAATGCAAACTTTGATAGACTGGGGGAATGTAAACCTGTTGATAACAAAATAGGAGCTGGGGCATGAGAAATTCTCTTTGAGAAGACAGAATGCCTGTGTTTATACAGTAGAATACCACTTCAACATGGGCATGCTCACTTGGCAACCCTCTCCTCCCTCACAGTGTCGTCAGCAATAGTGACTTATTGGTTTTCTCCTGCAGCCCCAGAATACACACGCACAGAAATTCCTGTCAAGACTCAGGGACAATCATAGCTCTGAAACAAGTGGCTGGATCAATGGTGTACCATTATTCAACACTATAATTCATTTCACTGGGATTGGCACTGGGCCAAGCTGTGCTTTCTCCTCTCTTCTCTCGCTCCCTCTTCCGTTTTTAAAATAAAACATTTGGCATGCTACGGCTTCTTAATGCTTTGTGCCTCCCGCTTCCATTCCTATTCAAAAGGTCTTTTAGCACGTCTCTAACAGGAGCTTACAATCCTTTTAGCATGCAGTTATGTTTACTTACAAGAACGCCACACAACCTTTTTTTTTCTCCTTCACGTTCGAGCCGCTACACGACTGCAAAATGAGAGGATGCATCACAGACGTTTGCATAGTCACAGCATTAAAACAGCAATCATGTATTACCTTACCGCTCTTCTTGTCACAGAGCCAAGGAAACCTCTGTTACGTAGTAGCTACCTCCTGTTCCTTTGAGTCAGTTCTTTTACATGTTGCCGTACCCTTACGTAGCAGAAATGCGTAGTTCCCATGCCTGCGGAGATGCCCTGCCATCTCTCACACTCATCTGGCTTTCTCTCACGCTCTTTCTCTCTGGCTTTTCTCTCCTTTCTCTGTGCCACCAGTCACCAGATGGGATGCGTCTGGATTGCAGGAGCTGCCTTTGCTTTCTGTGCCAGCTTAACACCAACAACGCACTGTACAATGAATAATCAATAGCCTTATTGATTTGTTGCGAATGTTTGTAAATTCCTGAAAGGAAGAAAAGGAAAGCACTGATACTCGCGGGAACTCAAAGGGGAAAGCTCATTGGTCTGTCTAGTCCATTCGTGCTGGGAAACCAGTGTGTCTCTGCAACAATTGACTATACAGAAGCAGTGCTTGTGTTAAAGAATGCAAAAAAAAATCTCTGATTTGCTGTGTGTTAAACAGCCTGAATTAACTCTCTTTGCAATTGTGATACTGCTTATGGCCTACAGTGGAAACACTTGTCTAGACAGTGTTGATAGTACACCCGCAACCTGGCACTCTCAAACCAGGTTATCACCTTCCTTCAGTTGAGCAATCATGCTTGAATACAAGATCAACTCAACACATAGCACCTAGATTGGGTTTGTGACAGGAGCATTAGTAACCTTTATGATATTAATCGGGAGCTGGATTTGATTTCAGGATTCAATTCTCTGATTCGGTATGGAAGGAGAGCCATCCATTTTATCAGACACAGCCAGTGGGATGATTTTTTTTTGCAGAGCGCTGATTAGCTGCCGTGATCCAATTAGCAGCACACTTCTATCAGGGACTCAGCTCCACAATATTGTTACAGTGTCCAGGACCTAGTCATAAATCCTGAAGACAGTGAATCTTTGCACTGGGGAAGATTAATTGCAGATGCAGCCTATATATAAAAATGTTCAAGATTGAGCTTCATACAGAGATGAAAATTCCAATCTGTGCAAAATGCTAGCAATTGGAGCAGGCTTTTATAAAATGCTGAAGCACTGATAATGCATCTATTGTATAAGAGCTTATAACTGGAAATATTAAAATCAGTTAATATTTCTGATTACTGTACATTTTGGGCAAAATATAATTTACTGTACAGGATGCAATATTTATGGCTACGTTTATAATTAGCTGTTGAGATATAAATTAGTTTTAGTTCTATTTTAAAATTAAATGTTTAAATCAGCAACGTGCTAAGTCTTAGAAACAGTACAGTTTTAAAATACATGATTTGAAAAGCACTCGCCATTGAATTCAGTTTCAATTATTATGCATATTGATATTTGACATGTTTTCTTTCTCTTTTGTTGTCTGCTGTTGTGAGGTTTTGTTACTGCTTGTGTAATGTGGTCAGTAGCGTTCTGATGCTCGGAGCTCACTTTATTGCTATCTCTGCAAACAATAATTTGCATTTATGTAGCACCATTAAGGTAATAAAACAAAAGGTTATGGACACAAACCAGCAATGGAAAAAAATAAAGAGCTAAGCCAATGTCCTGTTGAAAGCAGGAGATTTTTTTGAAATTGAGAGACAGAGAGTGGGTCTAGAGAACATACGCCCTTGAGTAAGGTTGAGCAGCTGAAGTCACTGCGAGAAAATAAGGAGCGATAGAACTGTGGGATGCACAAAAAATTCAGAGAATTATTGGAGAAGGCTGAGAAATTAGGTCAGAGGAGATTATTGAGGTAAGGTTAAAAAGAGTGTATGAAGACCACAAAAGTGGTCTGTAAAAAACAGAAGGATTTGAATGAAGCTTTAGGGATAGAACACTTGGAGGTCAATGTGGAGACAAATGAATTTATTGTGGACAGGATTTGAATAGCAGCATTTCAGAGCAGCTGAAGTTTACATATGGATTAACCTTTATAAGGTAATGGATCTAAAAAAGTTAACGTTGAAAACTTCCAACCAATCTAATGTCACATGATCTTTGGGTGAAATCTGAAGGAGACAGATTCTGACTCCTGATAGTTTTTGCAATTCAGCTGAGCTAGTCAAAATAACGTCCATACATTGATATCATACAATAAACTGCATCTTGTTGGCTATGTTATTTGCCTCATCTCATTAGGACTCAATAGTGGTTTATCTTATACCATTGCTAATTGGATAGCCTTTAGACCCAGCATAGAAAAGAGGATGGATGTAAGTATTCTACCTCAACTGGAAGCTACTAGTGGTTGATACTAAAGCATGCAACATGGTCATCAGTAAAGTGGTTCATTGCATAAATACCTCAAGGTAACAATGGTGAAAAATATCCATTCAATCCAGGCAAAAAAAATTCATGCGAAAAGTAAGCTGACCACTTCAAAGCCATTATAGCTCTAAGAAGGCACAGATAATCAAATAGGAAAGCATGTAAACAATCAAGCTGTCAGCAGCTCTCTGAAAGCAGGAGTAGGGCAAAAGAAACATTACAGGAGAAAAGTTTCATCTCAGAGCTGGTAAGACGTGGAAGAACATCTGTGGGGTTAGGGAGAGTTAATATTTAGTCACTGTGGGAAATTAAAGTCCTTCCGGAAAAAGGGTCTGTGGGAATAGTTTGCAGCTCTGTAAGTACAATTAGTAATCCCTATATCAGTACTGTTATTTTAAAAACTGTTATGATCCCAGCTGATGTTATTACCAGAAAACACATCTGAAATCTGGCTTAATAGGTCTTTTTTTTATTTAATAATGTCAATTACTGAAACACAAACAAGCAATGCTACATAATTGGCAAAAAAAAAAGTTTATTACACAAAGTGCCAAACTATGTATATATAACGTAATTTGAAAGATTTCAAAAAACTTGACAAAATACAATTCTACTTATCCCACACCATCATGTTACAGTGCTCAAACACGAAAGCGAATTAGCTTCTCCAACACATCTATAGTTTTAACAAAATTGTTTTTTTCAAGTCCCAGTGTCGTGAGTTTGGTAACCTCTTTTTTGAGTATCAACAGAATTGAGCCTAGACTTTCTCAGCTTCAAATAACTTCTTCAAGGCACTAACCAAACACTTATGATCTGAAACTTTCAAACTAAAAACATCACACTGAGGTAACCTGCTTCCTAATTTCTGAATTACCACATTTCAGGAGGAACTGTTGCATAATCTAATTTCAACCAACAGATAAAATGAAAAGCTTTCCAAGGTATGGTTTTTTTCCACAAAACCAAAAATTCTTTCAACTGAAAGTCAGCTAATGCTCTTTGAGTTGTAATCTGACTGATCGTAAGTGTCTCCTGATGGAAACAATTTGCCATTATCACCCAGGAATTACTGACGAGTTTATCGTTAAATCCCTGCATACACACAAACTAAAACCCACCTGTTGCTAGTTTAAAATCCAAGTCCTAAAATAAATTATCATACCTTACATCATAGTAATTACCCAATCAAGAGTAAGCTTCACAAGACACTGTGGGTAAAAGAGTAAGAGTCAGTTATGTTCACTGAAGACGCTGTATCAGAAACGCCATAGAATGAATTTATGGTCGGTGATTGAAAAGATTCTGAAGATATACTTGGAAGAAGATATAAAAAATTTAATATTGTAATAAGGCCGGAATACTCATAATTTAGTTTGTAATTTGGTGGAACGATTTATAAATACAACAGTCAGAGAAATTTATTCAAAAAGTTGTGCATTATGTTCTCAGCTGTTCAAGGTGGGAAAACCTCCTGAAGGCAGGAAATTACCATTGTGATTGGAAAAAAAGGTCAGAAACTTCCCAGTAAGCTGTATAGCGGTAATTCTGTACATTATACTGAATTAACACTTTGTTGTAAGAACATCATGCAATTTCACTAAAAAAAGGTTCAAAAGATTAGTGCAGAAAGAAAATACTGCAACATTGCTATTATTGAGAGTTTAAATATTTGAAGAAATATTAAAACAAAGAATTAAAAGTGCAGTGACTAAATCAGAATTATAAGTCTTAAAACCAACAACCTTGTATTGCTGAAAAGTTAGATTTTTGTAGCATTTAGACACTGCAGAATTTAAAACCACATTACAGTACTAAGAATTCATATTCATATTTGGAAAACATGGCAGGAAAAAAAATTGCCATTGAGATTTACATCAGAGATGGGCCAAATTGAATGCAGGATTGGACATCTTGGAGAAGACAGTTCTGAAGGTTCAGAATTTCTTCGAAATTAAACACTAAATTTCAAGCTGAGTAAGCAAATGAATCACTGTATTCAGTAGATTCTACAGTTGTTAATGTTATGAATTGCCACAACATAAAAGATGGTGTAGGTACTTCTGAAAAAGTTCCAAGAACTTTTGACAGTGATCTCAATCTAAGAGCAAAGCAAATTCTCGAAAATTTAAGTTTAATAAAAGTTAGGTATCTAGTTGAATCTGTAGTGTTGCATAATCTTTGTGTGGAGAAGAGGCAACCTTGCGAAAAGTCCCAAGGGAAACAAGTGGGTGGGATTATCTCTGGATGCATCACTACCTAGATAATGTTGTTGTTATTTGATTTCGATAAGTTTACCTCCGTTTTGTAAATTTAATAAGAACAAAAGAGAAGTACAGCACAGGAACAGGCTCTTCAGCCCTCCAAGCCCGTGTCAATCATCATTCCCTAATGAAACTAAACAACAAACCTTCCGCCCTCATTCAGTCCATATCCCTCAATTCCCTTCCTAATCATGTAGCCTTCCAGATGCCTCTTAAATGTCGTCAACATGCCTTCCACCACCACTTCTGGCAATGTGTTCTATGCTCCTACCACTCTCTGGGTGAAAAACATACCTCACACATCACCCTTAAACTTTCCCCCTCTCATCTTGAACCTGTGCCCCCTTGAAATTGAAACTTCAACTTTGGGAAAAAGCCTCTGATTATCCACCCTATCTATGCCTCTCATAATTTTGTATTCCTCTATCAGGTCTCCTCTCAGCTGCCATCTTTCCAGTGAAAACTCTCTTCATAGACAATGCCCTTGAGACCAGGCAACATCCTGGTGAATCTTCTCTGCACTGTCTCCAAAGCTTCCACCCCCTTCTGGTAGTGTGGCGAACAAACTGTACACAATACTCCAAACATGGCCTAAAAAGGGTTTCATATAGCTGCAACATGATTTGCCAACTCTTGTACTCCATGTCCAGGCCGATGAAGGTAAGTATGCCATACGCCTTCTTAATCACCTTAGCCGCCTGTGTTGCCACTTTTAGGGAACTGTGGACCTGCACTCCCAGACCCATCTATATGTTAGTGTTCCTAAGGGTTCTGCCATGTCCACTATAGTTCACTCCTAAATTTGTTCCTCCAAGATTCCATTTGCCATTTAATATTGTTTTTGTTGCAGCTCTTTAACCTGAATTAATATTTTAGTGTTCAAAGAGTAGAAAGGAAGGGATTGTTGGCAGCACTCTAATCAACCCACAAGACACTTATCAGTGGTACTGCAACATATGATAATTAGGAGTAAGCAAGGTATTGGCAAAGGCAGCTCTAAGTGTCCATGAAGAAGTTCAAACTGTGGTTAAGGATGGGTGGACAATGTGACAGAGATGGAAATCAGTAACTTGAACTTTAGTTAGAGCACAGGGATTAGCCTGAAGTTGAATAAGAGTTGGGAAGTGTGTACTGAGTGCTTCAGTCTCAAACAGGGCCAAGGTAGAGGCTATAGTTTTGAACATGGAAAGGGTTTTGCCGATAATAAAATAAAATGCTTCACTTCAAGTTAGAGCAATATCTAGCTCACTCATAATCGGAGGCGCCCAGCTAACACGAAGGTGGTTGTGAAGTTGGGGATGGTGGTGAAACGCTGGAACAAAATGTTAACAATGTGAAGAGAGAAAATTATCCGTGCCTGGATATGGTAATTAGGCATTTAAATCAATGTTTCTGGCAATATTCTCAGACATACCCCACCATATTCTTATTTCCTCCACCCTCTGCCTTTGATTTCTCCAGAAGGCTTCATGGTAGTGCGATATGTGCCAGATGAAGTGTGGGAAGGCATATGCCGGTTGGTTTTAAACTGTTCATGAAAGTAGGACTTTTTGCACATCCCTATTTCTCCAGAAGGCATTTCAGAGTCAGCCATGTTCCTGTGGGTCAGCAGTCACTTGATCAGACCAGGTAAGGATGGCAGATTTCCTTTCCTAGAGAGCATTGGTGAGCTGGATGAGTTCACAATTAACAGTGGTTATTCGGTCAGCATTAGGCAAATGTATTATTCCAGATTTATTATGAAATTCAAATGTTACCACCTGCAATGGTGAGATTCGAACCCACAATTCCAGAACATTAGCCTGAGGTTCTGAAATGCTTGTCAGGTGACATTACCAGCTCCCCACTGTAAGACGGAAGAAAAACTAAGCCATCATTTGCCCTTACGAAGTGGAGCATGAAAAGGTCAGAGGTCCCAGTGTTCTAAGCATTCAATTCGATAGGAACAAGAAGAAGTTCAAATGTTACAGAATTTGTTTGTTCAACTTCTTACCAGTGACTTTAAGGTTGTTGGTATTCTCAACTAGAGGAAGGGGGAAGCATCTTTAGCATATTAAAATTGATTTTTGCCCTATCCTGATTGATCATCAGCAGAAATTATGGTATGGGTGGATGGCCCAACTGCTGGAAATACACCCAACCGGGAAGGCGAAATGATAATTGGAATGGCTCTGGGTGGGAGGAAGGTAATTACAACAATGGATATATGAACTTGAAGAAACAGGAGCAGGAGTTTGCCATTTGGCACCTGAAGCCAAATAAGATCATCAGATAAGATTTATAACAAGGTCGTGGTTGTTACCTTAAACTGACTTTTCTGCCCGCCCCCATAATCCATGTGTCCATTGGGTCTGTCTCCACTGTTCTTTGAGATGGTTAATGCTGAAAGATGATGGCCCTCTAAGAGATAAAATTTCTCCTGAGCTCCATTTTAAATGGAAGACTCCTTTCTTTGAAAGTGCAGTGAATGAGATTTTGATATCTGATGATGCAACAGTGACATAGATTTATGGAAAGGGGCAGAAAGTTTCGAGGAAATACTTTTTTCACCAAGAGGCTGGTGGGAATCTGGAACTCACAGAGTGTAAGATTGGTGTAGGCAGAAACTCTCACTATATTTAAGAAGTATTTAGATGTGCATGTGCAATGCTAAAGTATCCAAGGTAATGGGGAAAGTGCCGGAAAATAGAATTAGAACAGTTAGGTGATTGTTTTTAACCATCGTGGACATGATGGGTCTAAGGGCCTTATTCTGTGCTGTTGATCTCAATGATTCTATGACTCTAGGAAAGCAGCTATAATTTGTACCAGAGAGGTTAAACATCACACTAGAGCATGTGTTATAGTGTAAATAAAAATAGGTTTACAGAAACATCTTAGTCAGACCATTGTCGCTCTTAGATAGAGGAAATATAGCAATATTGTACAATAGCCTTGAGTTACCCAAAGAAACATCCAAATAGGATCCAAAAATAGAAGCTCAACCCAGAAACAGTGCTCATGGTTTCAGCTTCCTCCACAAAGAGAAAAATCCTTTCATCATCTGCTCTATCAAGCCCCCTCATAATCAATCACCCTTCATTCTTTGAAATTTCAATAAGAGTGGCCCAACCTTCACAATCTTTCCTCACAGGACAAGCCCTTCTTCATAGGAATCAGCCAAGGGAACCTTTCTTTGAACTGCCTCTTTGGAAGTATATCTCTCCTGAAAACAAAGAGACCAAAATTGTATATAGTAAGTACTCTGTCATATTGGGATCTGATTAGCAACCATTGGTGTCTTGAGAAACAATCTTCCATTCTGTGCTGAGTCAAAGAACCTGTCTAATTATCATTGATCAAGAGTAGACCACTAGAGAGTTTTAACAAGAAGAGGTTATTTTCAAACATTACAAGTTTGCTTTATAGCAATAGATGTAATCAATATTAACTCATCAGACATAACAACAACTTTCAGCAGCCAGCTATGTTGTATATGTTTCCAGCAGGACCTCACCCAAGGCTAACTATTTCTCCTGCCAAAGAACATGTGACTTCATCAGAATACAGATAGCCAATACAACTTCTGTCCTACCTCTTTCAGAACCATTATTTTTCACACCACAACTCCACTCCTCCCAGGTCTTATTCCCACAATTAACATTTATGCATTCAAACTACTTTTATATTTACCACTAGCCCATCCCCCCACAAGTCTTTGACTTCACAAATGCAGGTGGTCTAGAAGTTGTACAATTCTTCGAGAACACATTCCCTTCAGAATTAGAAGATTGCAGCTCTTTGGTTTGATAACAGATAACCTTAATTCTGCTTCTCCCCTGGAGAATCCTTTGTCTCTAAGATGTGTTTCATAGAGGACGTCATTCTTCAAATGCTGGTAATTGGTCTACTTCCTTATCTAGAGGACCCTTAATCTCTCAAATTTCTTTTGCAAGTGAATTGTTCCTTGCTAAGCCAGGTATATGTCTATATCATCATCTGGGAAGATGCCCATCTTGTCAATGTCCATCATGGAAGATCACTATGCTGTTAAAACAAGTACTTCTTTCCTGGAGTTTTGGACTAGCAATCGCTTTTAATTTGAACAAGTTTTTTTTTCATTCCTGAATGTTCATGCCAGACAATTTCTTCTTTTTGACAATGCCCAGTATCTGCAAAGTTGGATGCAGCTCGTCTCTCTTTTGTTCAGATAAATCTTTACTCTCAATCTGCTGCGATACCGGAGTTGATGTACATAAATTTTTTATTTCAGTTTGATGATTAGGTTGGACACCTTCATTTGGTCCTGTCATTTGGTGAATGAGACATTTTCACATCCTCAATTTTGTCATTTGGATTGGTGTTTACTCAGTACCATATCTATCATTGATATTGACAATTCTACTTTGTGAGACAACAAATTTCAGTGTTCTTCAGGAAACATAAGAATAGGAATCTTCTCCACCTGTCAAAAGCGGTAACTTTCTTCCTGTTGACAGCATGGAACAATTGTCTTTTGCAAACAGAATTATTCTCATTAGGGCCCTTCTTCTTTTTGGCTTCTGCCATTAATTTGCAAATCTTCCACTGGTTGACTTTCCAGGTTGGTTGACAACAGTTTGTTTCTTAACCAGTTGCTGTGTTACTGCTGAGGATAAGATATGCATGAGGACCCAAATTGAGGAGTGCCTTGTTTGTGTTGCTGGGTGCTGTTCTACCTGGACCATCTAGTATAATCTTTGTAGGCTGTAATTTTCGTTTCTCCAGCCGTGGTATCTGATCAGTCAGATGGGGACACTCATTACTGTATCAGTTTTAAAATCAACAAAATCTCCAATGATGTGAATAATCCAACTTTAGTTGGTTGAGTTAGTAATTTTGCTTGAAGTACTAATTTCTTCTAAGAATGCCTTTGCACTCCTTTTAAATGTAGGCATTTAATCTCTGACATGCATCTTTTCAAATATACGTAGCTCTACTGCTTTGACCTTTGTATGTGTGAACATCCCCATATTTGCAACTTTGTAACTGTGCTCTCCTTCTATACTCTCCTTGAAAACCGTGTTAGGGAATTGGAGCTGGAGCTGGATGAACTACGGATCATTCGGGAGGCTGAGGGGGTAATTGAGAGGAGTTACTGGGAGTTGGTCACTCCTAAGGCTCAGGACAAGGATAAATGGGTTACAGTTAGGGGGAAGAAAGGGGACAGTCAGACAGTGCAGAGATCCCCTGTGGACATTCCGCTCAGCAATAATATACTGTTTTGGATACTGCTGGGGGAGATGACCTACCAGAGGAAAGCCATAGCAGTCAGTTCTCTGGCACTGATCCTGACATTGTGGCAAAGAAGGGAAGGGGGCAGAATAGAAAATTACTCGTGGTAGGGGACTCGATAGTTAGGGGAATCGACAGGAGATTTTGTGGTCAGGATCGGGATTCCCAGAAGGTATGTTGCCAGGGTCCGGGACATCTCCGATCGGGTGTATAAGGTTCTGAAAGGGGAGAGCGAACAGCCAGAAATCTTGTTACATAGTGCCACTAATGATATAGCCAGGAAAAGGATCGAAGATATAAAAAGTGATTTCAGGGAGTTAGGATGGAAGCTGCAAAGCAGGACGAACAGAGTAGTGTTCTCTAGTTTACTACCGGTGCCACAAGATAGCGAGGCGAGGAACAGGGAGCGGGCGCAGCTTAATACGTGTAGGAGGGAGGGATTCAGATATGTAGATAATTGGGATGCCTTCTGAGGAAGGTGGGACCTGTACAAGAATGACGGGTTGCATCTGAACTGGAAGGGGACCAATGTCCTGGGTGGAAAGTTTGCTCGAGTAGTTCGAGAGGGTTTAAACTAGTATGGCAGGGGGGTGGGAACCTGAGCTGTATACCGGAGGTGAGAGTTGATGCAGATGAGGCAATAGCAAGAGGTAGACCAGCTAGTGGGAAGGACTTTCCTGTGAAGGAACCAAGGGATCAGTTAAAGGGTGTTTGCTTTAATGCAAGGAGTATCAGGAACAAAAGTGATGAACTTGGAGCATGGATCAGTACCTGGTGCTATAATGTTGTGGCCATAACAGTAGCAGCAGGGAGATGGAAGAAAGCATAGGTCGGCAGATTTTGGAAAAGTGTGGACGTAGTAGGGTTGTTGTAATGGGTGATTTTAACTTTCCCAATATTGATTGGAACCTCCTTCGAGCAGAAGATTTGAATGGAGCTGTTTTTGTAAGGTGTCTTCAGGAAGGTTTCCTAACTCAGTACATTGACAGGCCGACGAAGGGAGAGGCCATTCTAGACTTAGTGCTCGGAAACGAACCGGGGCAGGTATTAGATCTTGTGATGGGAGAGCATTTTGGTGATAGTGACCACAACTGCCTCACATTCTACATAGCTATGGAAAAGGAGAGGGTTAGGCAAAATGGGAGGATATTTAATTGGGGAAGAGGAAACTATGATGCGATTAGACATGAGTTAGGAAGCATGGATTGGGAGCAATTGTTCCATGGTAAAGGCACTATAGACATGTTTAAGGAACAGTTGTTGCAAGTGATGAATAAATATGTCCCTCTGAGACAGGCAAGAAGTGGTAAGATAAAGGAACCTTGGATGACGAGAGCGGTGGAGCTTCTCGTCAAAAGGAAAAAGGTAGCCTACATAAGGTGGAGGAAACTAGGGTCAAGCTCAGCTCTACAGGATTACAGGCAGGTGAGGAAGAAGCTTAAAAATGGTCTGAGGAGAGCCAGGAGGGGGCACGAGAAAGGCTTGGCAGAACGGATTAGGGAGAACACAAAGGCATTTTACACTTATATGAGGAATAAGAGAATTCCTGATGATGGGCTTTTGCCCGAAACGTCGATTTTGCTGCTCGTCGGATGCTGCCTGAATTGCTGTGCTCTTCCAGCACCACTGATCCAGAAAGAAAGAGTAAGGGCCAGACGCATGGAAGAAGAATGCCTCATCTTCCGCCTCGGAACACTTCAACCCCAGGGCATCAATGTGGATTTCAACAGCTTCCTCATTTCCCCTTCCCCCACCTCATCCTAGTTTCTAACCTCCAGCAAAACTGCCCCCTTGACTTGTCCGGACTTGTCCGACCTGCCCAGCTCCTTTTCCACCTATCCACTCCACCCTCTCCTCCCTCACCTTCATCTCCGCCCCCACTGACCTATTGTACTCTATGCTACTCTATCCCCACCCCCACCCTCCTCTAGCTTATCTCTCCACACTTCAGGCTGTCTGCCTTTATTCCTGATGAAGGCTTTTGCCCGAAACGTCGATTTCGAAGCTCCTCGGATGCTGCCTGAATTGCTGTTCTCTTCCAGCACCACTGATGCAGAATCTGGTTTCCAGCATCTGCAGTCATTGTTTTTACCCAATCAGGGATAGCATAGGGAATTTATGTGTGGAGTCTGAGGAGGTAGGGGAAGCCCTAAATGAGTTTTTTGCTTCTGTCTTTACGAAAGAAACAAACTTTGTAGTGAATGAAATCTTTGAAGAGCAGGTGTGCATGCTGGAATGAATACAGATAGAGGCAGCTGATGTGCTGAAAATTTTGTCAAACATTAAAATTGACAAGTCGCCAGGCCCGGATCAGATTTGTCCTCGGCTGCTTTGGGAAACGAGAAATACAATTGCTTCGCCACTTGCGAAGATCTTTTCATCCTCGCTCTCCACTGGTGTCGTACCTGAGGACTGGAGAAAGGCAAATGTAATTCGTCTCTTCAAGAAAGGAAATAGGGAAATCCCCGGCAATTACAGACCAGTAAGTCTCATGTCTGTCATCTGCAAGGTGTTAGAAAGAATTCTGAGGGATAGGATTTATGACCATCTGGAAGAGCATGGCTTGATTAAATGCAGTCAACATGGCTTTGTGAGGGGCAGGTCATGCCTCACAAACCTTATTGAGTTCTTTGAGGATGTGACTAGAAAAGTTGATGAGGGTTGAGCTGTGGATGTGGTGT
>NC_057726.1:24500521-24531771 GCF_004010195.1 Chiloscyllium plagiosum
GTTCAACCTGGATAAGTGCGAGGTGATGCATTTTGGAAGGTTGAATTTGAAAGCTGAGTACAGGATTAAGGATAGGATTCTTGGCAGTGTGGAGGAGCAGAGGGATCTTGGTGTGCAGGTACATAGATCCCTTAAAATGGCCACCCAAGTGGACGGGGTTGTTAAGAAAGCATATGGTGTTTTGGCTTTCATTAACAGGGGTATTGAGTTTAAGAGTTGTGAGATCTTGTTGCAGCTCTATAAAACTTTGCTTAGGCCGCACTTGGAATACTGTGTCCAGTTCTGGTCGCCCTATTATAGGAAAGATGTGGATGCTTTGGAGAGGGTTCAGAGGAGGTTTACCAGGATGCTGCCTGGACTGGAGGGCTTATCTTATGAGGAGAGGTTTACTGAGCTCGGATTTTTTTCATTGGAGAAAAGGAGGAGAAGAGGGGACCTAATTGAGGTATACAAGATAATGAGGGGCATAGATAGAGTCGATAGCCAGAGACTATTTCCCACAGCAGAAATGACTAACACGAGGGGTCATAGTTTTAAGCTAGTTGGAGAAAAGTATAGAGGGGATGTCAGAGGCGGGTTCTTTACACAGAGAGTTGTGAGAGCATGGAATGCGTTGCCAGCAGCAGTTGTGGAGGCAGGGTCATTGGGGACATTTAAGAAACTCCTGGACATGCATAGGGTCACAGAAATTTGAGGGTGCATATATGAGAATCAGTGGTCAGCACAACATCGTGGGCTGAAGGGCCTGTTCTGTGCTGTACTGTTCTATGTTCTATACATCTTCTGGAAGCGACCTACAGTATTACAGATGTAACAATCTTCTGACATGTATATACCTGTCCCTGCGAGGCTTTGTTGTTCCTTAGCACTGACACTGAGTTGTAGTTTCTCCTATTTCCCTTACTCTTTGTGTTGGCTATTCATGTGCCTCTTTAGAGTATCAATACCTTAGAAAATGAATGGGTTCTGTTGTTCTCCTGAGGTAGAGTTTTCTACTCCTCTCAAGATCTGTCTGAGGATTTGATTTTTGCTTTCAATATAATTTTAATAGCTGTCTCCTAAAGTAAATCCTCCTCAGAATATAAGAAAAAGATTAATCAATAAATCCAACAACAATTCTGTGCTTTACGAATTCTGATTTCAAAGCTGATTAGCCATAGTTTTCCACTAAACCATAGATGTCATTAATTAAATTGTCAATGAATTCCCCTGATAACTGAAATTTTCTATTGAATCTTGTTCATTCAATAATTTTATTTGTTCTCGGGTTGAGAGCCTTTTAAAACTTTATAAAAACTATCTGTGCCTTCTTTGATATTTTGACACTTTATAATGTTATCTACTGGACGACTGACTGATTGAAATAAGATATTAACTTGTTCATATTCAGATTTGTTGTTTAATTTTGAAGCATTACTGTATGGTTAGAAATATTTTATCAAAGAAGTCCAATTCTGTTTTCTTTTTGATCCATATCTTACAGTGAATCTTTTTTTGGAATTATGTTTAGAAGTATTTGTTTTACTCGATGTTTTTATTTACTCTTTAAGTCGATTTAAATCTGTAGCATCTCATTCCTGTTGTAATCTATTGTTTTTGTGCTTCTTACCTTGCATTAATCAGAACTGTTTAAATTCTGTTGTCTTAAAATTTGAATACTTCTGTAACTCAATAACGCTGTCTTTCCTTTCCCCGACTCTAGTTTGGATAAACTTATTCAGCAATACTGAATGGAATTCTTCCAGTAAGGATTAAAATTTGTTCACCATTGAGCTGCATGAAGCTACTTCTAGGCAACAGTGAGGACTGCAGATGCTGGAAATCAGAGTCTAAATTTGGAGTCTTGCTGGAAAAGCACAGCAGGTCAGGCAACATCCGAGGAGCAGGAAAATCAATGTTTCGGGCAAAAGCCCTTCATCAGGACTGAAGGCAGGGAGCCTCCAGGGTGGAGAGAACTTGCAAGCTACTTCTTGCAAGTTTCAAATTGTAATAAATGGCAATACTTTATCTCTGTACTGCTTGTTGGGAGGTTTCCTGTCTTTTTTCGAAATAAAAATGATGGCTTACATTTTTGCAAGAGTTTCCTATCTTCTGCAGCCATGCTAAAGGTTGTCCGACTTCTGCACAAGTAAAATGCATACTTCCCACCTTTCAAAGTCTAAACACAAAGCCTGTTCTTTCATACATGCCTTAAAATAAACTTCTTTGGTTATAGCAATAATAAATCTTCATGAAAAAAATTGATGTTTAAATCCTGAGTGTCTAAATCTTCTAGAAGTCTTAAAATTCTTTTAGCTTGCTCCTTCTGCATGATTCTTGCAAATCTTTTAAGCTTACCCTTTTCTTGTTGTTAATAAAGTCTGTGGCCTTCCCAATACCACCAGCCCAGTACAAATTATCCTTCTAGTCTTTCCTCTATCAGTCGCAGCAATACCTGATGGAGTCTACTCAAAATGGTGTTGATGTATGTTTTGAGAGGTGAGAACTCCCTTTTTATTCCTGTTTCTTCTCTGTCGCGTCTTTGTATCATTTTTGCAAAGTTTCCTCCCATTTACCATCTGGGATATTAAACTTTATTCCTGAAATCTTTAATCATTTGAAATGGAGTTTCTGACTAGCTTTGACTCTCTTTGTAGCCCACACTATTCTCCCTTTGCCTCTTACTGATGTTGCTGCTTGTACTCTCTGCTGCTCCCATGCTGCTGCTGCCATTTTTCATGTTTCAACTGTACCATGACTTTGACTTCCGAAAGGTAATAAGAGTCCCTTTGTCTGAAAAAGAACCTTTCTTCAGGGTGGAATGGATTCTCTCTCTTCCCAAACACTGGTTGCCATATTGTATGAATGCCTTCTTATTAAGTTGCATTGTGATATGAATACTAACCATTGCAACTTGTAGTTGTGGTAGTTTACTGCCACCAATTCACTTTTCTGTGCTGAGTCTAGATAAAGAAGGGGTTTTCCTCAGCCACCAGACCAAGCATGCTGTGTAATTTTATACCCATAAAGAGGTTGGTTGCAGCAACTTTCATGAGCAGTGCCTCATATGCCATAGAAGCTTGGTGTCCTTGGACATGGTAGGCAAATTTGGGAACTGAGTTTGATTTCTTATACTACAGATGATGAGCAGCAGATCTTCAGTCTCAGTATTAAGCTGCCTGCCTGCTCACACAGTTCAGTCAGCACACAAGAAAACCTGATGATTTAAGAACTCTACAGTAGAGCCATCATGATAATCCTCAACAAGAAGCAAGAAGGCGGTGAATGGGACAAGTATTTCTGAGCTGGTTAAGAGATGAACTGCTATAGGACAGTTAGCAACTCCCTACAAACCAATGATGAAAATACATCGAGGCAGGAGGCGCATTGTTCCTGGAATCCCCATTGCCCTGGGACAACCAGTGAAATGTCACCCCCATAAATGGAAAGTAAGTGGTAGTTGTGATGTAGTCATCAATACCATCGCTCAGTGGTTAGTACTGCTGCCTCATAGCACCACAGACCTGGGTTCAATTCCAGACTTGGGTGACTGTTTCACCTCGTGTCTGCATGGGTTTCCATGGAGCATTCTGATTTCCTCTCACAGTTCAAAGATGTGGAGTTCAGATGGATTGGCCATGCAAAATTGTCCATAGTGCCCAGGGACATGTAGGTTACATGGACTAGCCATGTTAAATGTAGGGTTATAGGGATAGGGTGGGATGCTCTTTAGTGGTTTGGTGTGGACTCAGTGGGCTGAATGGCCTCCTTCTGCACTGTAGGGATTCAATGGATGTCTTTTGATAAGATTGGATCAGCAGCTATGTTTTATTGAGGCAGGATTCAGGAAGCATTTGACAGATCCAGGTGTTTCTGAGTATTGTGAGGGGAGATGGAGCCTGGAAGAGTATTGTGGATGGGAGGTGGAGGCTGCAAGTGGATTTGGAGGGAAAAAAAGATATCAAGAGTGGGGAATGGTCAATGAAAAGGAATCTAAGAAAACTTCAAATAACTGAAGTAATGAATTCCTTGCAAATCAATATGGGGTTTATATATGTTCAGATGCCACTATATTTGGAAAGGATGTAGTTGATCCTACTGCAAGGGCATTATGTTCATGCTTAAATTTAAATCTGAGACTGCACTCTGAGATTCAGCAAACAAGGTATAACTATCCAGTTAAAATGTTCAAGTTTTTGCATGCTTGAGATGGTAAGATCTTATCTATAACCTCAGACAGTATGCTTAGGATGATTTTTTTTGTATGCAGAAGTATGTGTCAGTTACTTTGAAAAATGCTTTTGTTCCTTGCTGTTGCCTGTTGTGTTATGCCAATTTTAATCATGTGGTATCGAGGAATTTAATGCTTTCCTTGTGATTTGTGCTATTAAGTTTAATGGTGAATTGATTCTTTTTGAGCATACTGATGAATTCTTTTAATTCTGTTTTTTTTAATCCAAGTACCTAATATGTCAAAACAAATACAGAAAACATGGTTACGATATGAAGAGTATCATCTAATAAATGATTTAGTGAGAATGAAGAAATACCAAAAATCAAAAAGTGGCTGTCAAGAAAATGTCAAAAGGAACCATGGGAAACCAAAAAAAAAGACTCCTGTTGGAAAAGAAGCAGGAGGTTAATTATTTCATTCCAAAGATACCTCTACAAAAATTCCTCAGGGCAGTGTCTTGGGCCCAACCATCTTCATTTGCTTCATCAATAACCTTCCCTCTATTAGAAGTGGAGATGTTCTTTGATGATTGTGCAATGTTTATCACTATTTGCAACTCCTCATATACTAAAGTAGCCTGTGTCCATATGTAGCAGGACCTGGACAATGGACGACACGGTGGCACAGTGATTAGTACTGCTACCTCACAGTGCCAGAGACCTGGGTTCAATTCCCACCTCAGGCAACTGTGTGTGAAGAATTTGCACATTCTCCCCGTGTCTGCGTGGGTTTCCTCCGGGTGCTCCAGTTTCCTCCCACAGTCCAAAGATGTGCAGGTTAGGTGAATTGGCCATGATAAATTGCCCGTAGTGTTAGGTGAGAGGGTAAATGTAGGGGAATGGATCTGGATAGGTTGTTCTTCAGAGGGTCGGTGTGGACTTGTTGGGCCGAAGGGCCTGCTTCCACACTGGAAGTAATCTAATCCAGGTTTGCTCTCATAAGTAACAGGTAACATTTGCGCCATTCCAGTGCTGGACAATGATCATTTCCAACAAAAGAGAACATTGATTCTAGACATTCAATAGCATTACCATCACTGAATCCTCTACTATCAAAATCCCGGGGTTTGCCATTGACCAGAAATTGAATTGAATCACACATATCAATCTGGTGGCTAAAACAGCAGATCAGAGGCTGAGAATTCTGCACTGAGTAATTCCCCCCATGACTTCCCCAAGATTGTCCACTTCCCTGGATGAGTGAAGCTCTGACAACACTAAAGAAACTTGTTACTAACATCCAGAACAAAGTATTCTCCTTGATTAACATCAATTAAAGTACAAAACCACAAATGTCAGACGTGAGAAATGAGTACAGCAAACCAGGACAGGCAGCAAAATATATAAATCCTTTTTAACATTGTGGAGAAATGAAACATTACTGTCACAGACAGTGCCCTTCTATTAAATGTGAATGGTTGAGAAGCCAATATGGTCATTCTAAAAGATGAGAGACTTAACAAACAATCTGGGTCTTTTTCAATATATTATTTCAGTTACATCACATTGTAAACTTTTGCTATAAATTCTGTGTCTTACAATGTTATTCTCCATAATCACCTGATAAAGGACCAGCACTCTGAAAGCTAGTGCTTCCAAATAAACCTGTTGGACTATAACCTGGTGTTGTGTGATTTTTAACTTTGTTTAGCCAACAACATTAGCCCAGGAGACATAGTACTTAAGATTAAAGTATGCTGCAAGCAACTCTCCAATATAAGGGATACTAGATAGGTAACCGAAATATACTTCACAATCAAGAATTCTCATTCTTCATGGAAAACCTGCCTTGATCTCAGTCTTCCTCAAATAAGGGAAAGGGTTAAACTATATTAAGTTAACTCACAATCAGTTGAAGGGCAGCAAAATGAGATGATTTTATAGGGTTTCTGTGGCTCATGGTGGAAACTAAACAGAAAACAGTTTGTTAGTGAGCTAATGTGTTGGTATGGACTACCATGCTATGAAGATCACAGCTTGAAGGCAGCCAGCAGACACCCCTGCATTACAGTTAACAAAAAGGTTCTCTCTTGCTCTGAGTACTCAAAGACAGGCCAGACAATGAAGTCAGTCTTGAGAAGGAAACAGGACACAGTCCTGTCAGCCAACTGCAGAGCCCAGAGCCTTGAAATCAACTGCTTAATTAAAAGCTAAAAATCACACAACACCAGGTTATAGTCCAACAGGTTTATTTGGAAGCACTAGCTTTCGGAGCACTGCTCCTTCATCAGGTAGCTATGGAGCAAGACCATTATACACGGATTTTATAGCAAAAGATGTGTCTTGCAACAGAAATGATTTATTGAACAAACCTAGATTGCTGTTAATTCTTTCATCTTCTAGATTGGCTTGCAGATTGCGGATATTTATACGTAAATTCCAGAACTTCATTTCAGTCATCTTCTCAAGGTGTTAAGGTTTTGTAAAAAAAAATGATAACTCAGCTCAGACAATGTAGTAAAGGTGTGAGGTTAGCATCTGTCTGTGGGTTTTAATGATGACACTCGACCAAGCCAGGCCAGTATTTTCTTACACTGAAATAGATGCTGCCAGAACCC
Source organism: Chiloscyllium plagiosum (assembly GCF_004010195.1). Lineage (NCBI taxonomy): Eukaryota > Metazoa > Chordata > Chondrichthyes > Orectolobiformes > Hemiscylliidae > Chiloscyllium > Chiloscyllium plagiosum. The sequence goes on from NC_057726.1 coordinate 24,507,292, forward strand.
TTTGCCATGAGTAGCAGCTCACACAGTATAAAGAGATGGCATACCAATACATTATTCTGCCCATCAAAGTGGGCAAGCTCACGTTGTAAACAGAAAATGTTGCAATACCTCAACTAATCTGGTACCATTTGTGGAGGAAGGAACATAGCACATAGAACATAGAGCATAGAACATAGAATAATACAGCACAGAACAGGTCCTTTGACCCTCGATGTTGCACTGACCTGTGAACTAATCTAAGCCCATACCACTACACTATCCCATCATCACCCATGTGTTTATCCAAGAACTGTTTAAATGGCCCTAATGCGGCTGAGTTAACTACATTGACAGGCAGGGCATTCCACGCCCATACCACTCTCTGAGTAAAGAACCTGCCTCTGACATCTGTCTTAAATCTATCGCCCCTCAATTTGTAGTTAAGCCCTCTCATACAAGCTGACATCACTATCCTAGGAAAAAGGCTTTCACTGTCTATCCTATCTAATCCTCTGATCATCTTATATGCCTCTATCAATTCCCCTCTTAGCCTTTTTCTTTCCAATGAAAACAGACCCAAGTCTCTCAGCCTTTCTTCATAAGACCTTCCCCCTGGACCAGGCAACATCCTGGTAAATTTCCTCTGTACCTTTTCCAATGCTTCCACATCCTTCCTGTCATGGGGCGACCAGAACTGTACACAATATTCCAAGTGCAACTGCACTACCATTTTGTATAGTTGTACATGACATTACGACTCCGGAACTCAATCCCTCTACCAATAAAACCTAATACACCGTATACCTTCTTAACAGTATTATCAACCTGGGTGGCAACTTTCAGGGATCTACGTACATGGACTCCAAGATCCCTCTGCACATCCACACTACCAAGAATCTTTCCATTGACATAGTATTCTGCCCTCCTGTTATTCTTCCCAAAGTAAATCACCTCACATTGATCTACATTGAACTCCATTTGCTACCTCTCAGCCTAATTCTGCAGTTTATCCAAGTCCCCCTGCAACCTGCAACATTCTTCCACACTGTCCACCACTCCACTGAATTTAGTATCATTTGCAAACTCACTACTCCATCTACCTACGCCTGCGTCTTTGTCATTCATAAAAACGACATACAGCAGTGGTCCCCTTGGAGCACACCACCAGTAATCGGATTCCAGGCTGAATATTTTCCATCAACCACCACTCGCTGCCTTCTTACAGAAAGCCAGTTTCTAATCCGAACTGCTAAATCACCTTCAATCCCATGCCTCTGCATTTTAAGACCATAAGATCATAAGACATAGAAGCGGAAGTAAGGCCATTCGGCCCTTCGAGTCCAATCCGCCATTCAATCATGGCTGATGGGCATTTCAACTCCACTTACCCGCATTCTCCCTGTAGCCCTTAATTTTCTCCATCAGCCTACCATGTGGAACCTTATCAAAGGTTTTAATGAAGTCCATGTACACCATGTCAACTGCCCTACCCTCATCCATATGCTTGGTCACCTTCTCAAAAAATTCAATGAGGTTTGTGAGACATGACATGCCCTTGACGAATCCATGTTGACTATCTGCGATCAAATTGTTGCTTGCTAGATGATTGTACATACTATCTTTCATAATTCTTTTCAAATTTTTTCCTACAACAGACATTTGGCTCACTGCTCTATAATTATCTGGTCATCTCTTCTACCTTTCTTGAACAAGGGCACATTTGCAATCCTTCAGTCCTCTCGTACTAAACCTGTAGACAGTGACAACTCAAAAATCAAAGCCAAAGGTTCCAACACCACCTCCCTGGCTTCTGGACCAGGGGACTTGTCAACTTTCACTCTTTCTAGAATTGATAACACTTCTTCTTTACTAACCTCAATTCTTTCTAGTCTAATATCTTGTACCTCATTCTTTTCCTCTACAATATTCTCCTTTTTCTGAGTGAAAAACAATGAGAAATATTCGTTTAGCATCTCTATGATCTCCACAGAGTCCACACACAACTTCCCACTTCGGTCTTTGACTGACCCTATTCCTACCGTAGTCATCCTTTTATTCCTCACATAATTGTAGAAAACTTTAGGGTTCTCCTTTATTCTACCTGCTAAAGACTGCTCATGTCCTTTCTTTGTTCTTCTTAAACTCTCTCTTTAAATCCTTCCAGCTAATCTGTAACTCCATCACCTCATCTGAACCATCTTGTCTCATCATCACATAAGCCTCTTTCTTCCGCTTAACAAGAAACGCAATTTCTCTAGTAACCCATGATTCCTTTACCTTATCACTTCCTCCCTGCCTGACAGGGACATAACTATCAAGGACACAAAATATCTGTTCCTTAAACCAGCTCCACATTTTGATTGCCCCCATCCTTTGCATTTTGCTACCCCATTCTATGCATCCTAAGTCTTGCTTAATTGCATTATAATTGCCCTTCCCCCATCAATACTCTTGCTCTGTAGCATGTACCTTTCCCTTTCCATTGCTAACCTAAACGTAACCGAATTATGGTCACTTTCTCCAAAGTGCTCACCTACCACTAAATCAAACAACTGGTCTGGTTCATTACCAAGCACCACATCAAGTGTGGCCTCCCCCCTTGTTTGCCCTTCGATATACTGTGTCAGGAAACCCTCCTGCACACATTGGACAAAAACTGATCCATCAGACATACTAGAGTTATAGCATTTCAAGTCAATGTTGGAGAAGTTAAAGACCCCCATAATGACCACCCTGTTCATTTCACTCCTGCCCAGAGTCATTTTGCCAATCCTCTCTTCCATATCCCTGGAACTCTGCAGAGGCCTATAAAAATCTCCCAGCTGTGTGACCTCTCCTCTCCTGTTTCTAACCTCAGCCCATACTACCTCAGTAGATGAGTCCTCATCAAAAGTTCTTTCAGTCACCGTTATCCTGTTCTTGACTAACAAGGCCACACCACCCCCCTTTTACCACCTTTCTTGATCTTAATGAATGATCTAATCCCTGGAACCTACAACATCCATTTCTGACCGTGGTCTATTCATGTCTCCAAAATGGCCACAACATCGAAATCCCAGTTATCTATCCATGCTGCAAGCTCACCTACCTTATTCCAGATACTCCTGGCATTGAAGTAGACACAGTTTAAACCAGCTTGCTGTCTGCCAGCACACTCCTGTGACTGTCAAATCCTGTCCATGCCCTCTCTACTGTCATCGTCCTGTCCACTGGAACTATACTTCAGGTTCCCATCCCCCTGGTGAGCTGGTTCCTGTTTGAGTTCAAATATTCTACTTCAGGACAGTTCCGAAGAGCCTTTGGACTTAAGATATTAAGTATTTCTCCCTCCACAATGTTGCAAGACTTTCTGAGTTTCTCCAGCATTTTCTCCTTTTATTTCAAACTTCCAGTATCCATAGTATTTATTGAACCATACACGATACTCCATTTGGTAAATTTCCCCCACCTACTTAATCAATCTTTGCCTCTGTCTGTAAATGATGATGGTTAAACAGAAGATTGGATATCAGAGCAACCTCTCGGGATATATTAACTATGTAAGGACAAACCACGGTGGAACTTTGACAAGAGAACCCTGCCACCAACCATGAGAAAGACCATGGGATACATAAAGAGGTAGATTGCAGGGAGGATGGTCAGGTCAATTCTGTCCAGTGGAGTAGAGAAGTCCAAGGTAATTAGGAAGTGTAATGAATCATGGTTGTATTCTGAGAGAATATAATTGATTGTTAAAAAAAACTAGGTGGTTTCAGTGATGTGGGAAGAATGAAATCTAATTAAAGGGATTTGAAAAAGAAAGTTTTTCAGAGGTAGGATGAGGGTTATATATTTTAAAAGAAAACTATTGGAGAGCCAAAGATTAGACTAAGAGTGGTAATTGGAGAGTTGCTTTCTTTACAATATACACATTGAGTCCATATTTTGAAATTATGGAAAAAATAAGGATTGTAAAGACTGTAATTCTATTTGTAATATGGCTGGAGAAACGAAAACAAAATGACAGCCAAGTATAGAAGACCATTTCAGGAGATTTCTTCTGTGCTATGTGTGGCAATACTGAAACTCATTTATAAATCCAGATTTACATCTGTTGGGAAATTGTCACTGGGGAAATTGTCCTAAGGCACAAATGAATAAAGGAGGTCAGGGAGACTTGTCCTATCTTTCCCTTTTATGGGAACAAAGTAAGTTCATATTTCTCCCACAATCTTCAATTTTTTTTAAATCTACATCTTGAAGACATATTCCTTTCTCCAACTCAAGGAGAAGGTGTCAGTTTAGGAGGTCAGTCTGTTCTCAGGGATTTCCACATGCTATTCTTGAATCAGCTGCCAGGAGGTGTATGAGAGCAGCCTAGGATGTTAAAATGTCTCCCTGTGGATAAATGCCTGTTCTAGCATCTTCCCCAGTGACCTGGCCAAAATCTATAGCTTGTGTTGTATGAATCATCACAGGGCACAGGGGATGTAATTTGCCTCTCATATACTATGTCATTTGCATATTTGAATAATGCACCATACAACGACCTAGTTACAGTGGTAATCGTTGCAACTATTCTGACATGGACTGATTAATTTTAAATATTGTTAAATATTGTTCATTTGCTTTCAAAAATCATGTATTTTGGCTTTAATCATCACGTTAAATCTGTTCTTCAAGTGTGAAGGTAAGATTTGTGGGTGGCATGGTGGCACAGTGGTTAGCACTGCTGCCTCACAGTGCCAGAGACCCGGGTTCAATTCCCGCCTCAGGTGACTGACTGTGTGGAGTTTGCACGTTCTCCCCGTGTCTGCGTGGGTTTCCTCCGGGTGCTCCGGTTTCCTCCCACAGTCCAAAGATGTGCAGGTCAGGTGAATTGGCCATGCTAAACTGCCTGGAGTGTTAGGTAAGGGGTAAATGTAAGGGTATGGGTGGGTTGCGCTTCGGCGGGGCAGTGTGGACTTGTTGGGCCGAAGGGCCTGTTTCCACACTGTAAGTAATCTAATCTAAAAAAATTTGTTTCATGTAAATTTCTAATATGGGATAAATTGCATGGACTCCAAATGAGAAACTTGCATTTAGTTTTAATTTTGCAACTCGCAAACCTGACTCCATGTACCTTTCTCTGCAGTATACTCCAAAACATGCTCCAACCAAAGAGTGAGAAAAAAGAACAGCTGTTAAGTCAAAGGCAGAGCTGTTGCTGAACTAAGAGGTGTGTAGGAGAAGCTGAGGAACACTCCTATTATCCCTTTGTAGGGAACCACCAAACCCAATTGAGTAGCATAAGCTATGACTGGGAATGGGTCATGTGGAAAAATACGTTAATCCCCACATCCTTCCAATGAAGCCTATTCGACTGTGTGTAGAAGTAGTTAAATAGTTTGAGTACTATTGCCACTTCTAAATTGTGAGACATGAACTGGTAGCATTGGTAATGATCTAATGACCCAATGAGCTGTCTCCTTGTCAGCACCAGATTGCGGAAGTTCATTGCTGGGAACCAATAATATTAGCACAGGTGCCAGTGCAACGCACAACTTTGGATCACTATCCTTTCACTTGAACTGAATCTGGATGGAATGAAACAGGAGTCTCTTCTTCCGTCTAGCACTCAAGTGAAATTCTGTTAAGTTGATTTTGTCCAGTTGTAAGAAGGTTTGCATCAACAGTACAACGAGAGATTGATGCTAAATGGAATTAGAGAGATGCAATGAACATGTAGATTGTCAAACAAGTGCATTCAGGGTGCTCTTGAGATCAGCATTGAGGCAGAGCAGATAGAACTCAACACTGATTCCAATCCACCCATTGTCTGATTTGGAATTCTAGTAAATGCCAAAATGATAGAAACATAATCATAAAATGCTGGAAACACTCAGGCAGCATCTGGAGAGTGAAAAGAAAGTTAACATTTCAGATCCAGTGACCCTTCTTCAGAACTGGTTTATTTGGCGTTCAGCAGCAACTGTCCTCAAAGAAACACAAAATTGATTAAAAATGTTCTGTAATACGACTTCTAAAAATAATAACATTGTTCGTGGCAGGGAAGATGATTTTTGGACTATTGGGATCTCTTCGGGGTAGAAATGACTTGTCTAAGAGGATAGGTTCCACTTGAATTGGAAGGGAACCAATATCCTTAAGAGGAAATTTGCTAGTGCTACTCGGGAGGCTTTAAACTAATAAACTTTAAACTAGTAACCAAAGTGTTAGAAAAGAAATTAAGGCTGGTCCAATAAATAAGGAGAACAAGTCTAATAGTCAAGGCTTGACAGAGAACAAGATAAGACTGATAAATTAAACAGCATTCAAAGTAAGAGGTCTGACACATAAGGCAGATGAATTTAAAGTATGATTGGGAACATGGGACTGGGATAACATAGGTATTACAGAAAATGGCACAGGGACTAGCAGCTCAGTGTTCTGGGTTGAGGATGCTTTGGAGGGATAGAAAGGGAGGCAAGGGAAGAGGGAGAGTGGCATTTTTGGTTAGGGACAACATTATGGTTGTACTTAGGGAGATATTCCTGGAAGATTGTCCAGTGAAATTATATGGATGGAACTTAAAAATAAGAAAGGGATGATCGCCTTGTCAGGACTGTGTTAAAGACCCCACAATAATCAACAGGAAATTGAGAAGCAAATATGGAAAGAGCTCGCAGATATATGGAAGGATAATAGAGTTGTAATGGCCGGGAATTTTAATTTTCCAAATATAGACAGGGACTGTCATAGTGTTCAGGGGTTGGATGGGAAGGAATTTGTTAAGACTATACACGAAAACGTTCTTACTCAATATGTGGATGTACCTGCTAGAGAAGGAGCAATACTTGACTTTCAGTTACAAAATAAGACAGGGCAAGTGAATGAGGTGTTAGTGGGGGAGAACTTAGGGGCAGGGGATCATAATTCTACTAGTTTTAAAATAGTTGTGGAAAAGAATAAAACTGATCAAAAAATTAAAGTTCTAAATTGGAGTAAGGCCAACTTTCACAGTATTAAGCAGGAATTTTGAAAAGTTGATTGGGAGAGACTATTCACAGGTTAAGGGACAACTGAGAAACAGGAGGCCTTGAAGAATGAGACAATGAGAGTTCAGAGACTACATGTTCCTGTTAGTGTGAAGGGCAAGGCTGGTGGGTGTAGGGAATGTGGATGACTAGAGAATTTGAGGCTCTGGTCAAAACACGGAGGCATATATCAGGTACAGACAGCTGGAATCAAGTGAAGCCATAGAAGAGTATAATGGCAGTAAGAGAATACTTAAGAGGGAGGGCAGAAAGGGGACATGAGATACCTTTGGCAAATGAAGTTAAGATGAATCCAAAGAGATCCTATAAATACATTAAAGGCAAAAGAGTAACCAGGGAGAGAAAAGGGTTCCTTAAAGATCAACATCTATATGTGGAACCAGAGATGATGGGTGAGATACTGAAAGAATATTTTGCATCAGTATTTACTGTGGTGAAGGACATGTTAGCGACGGAATTTGCAGACATGAATAGTGATGTCTTGAAAAATGTTTATTCACAGAAAGGGAAGGTCTGGAGATCTTAAAACACATAATGGTAGATAAATCCCTGGGACCTGATCAGGTGTTTCCCAAAAATTTATGGGAAGCTAGGGAAGAGATTGCTGGGCCCCTTGCGGAGATATTTTTATCATCAATAACCATGGTTGAGGAGCCACAAGACAGGAGGTTGGCTAACATGATGCCATTATTTAAGAAAGACTGTAAGGAAAAGCCACAGAACTATAAACCAGTGAGCCTTACTTAAGTGGTGAGTAAGATGTTGGAGGGGATTCTGAGGGACAAGATTTCCAAGCATTTGGAAAGGCAAGGACTGACTAGGGGTAGTCAGCACAGCTTTGTGCATGGGAAATCATGATTGAGTTTTTTGAAGAGGTGACAAAGAAAATTGATGAAGGTAGAGCAGCAGACATTGTCTACATGGACTTCATCAAAGCATTCGGCCAGGTTCCACATGGTAGACTGGTTAGTAAGGTTAGATCACATGGGATCCACGAGGAGCTCACCAATTGGACACAAAATTGGCTTGAAGGTAGGTGACAGAGGGTGTTTTTTGGACTGAAGGCCTGTGACCAGTCATTTGCCACAAGGATTAGTAATTGTGTCATTTCAAATAATTTTGCTGTGAATATAGGAGGCATGGTTGGTAAGTTTGCAGATGACACTAAAATAGGTGGTGGAGTGAACAGTGAAGAAGACTATCTCAGAGCATGACAGGGCCTTAATCAAATGGGCCAATGGGCTGAGGATTGGCAGATGGATTTTAATTTAGATAAATGTGAAGTGTTGCATTTTGGAAAGGCAAGCCAGGGCAGGACTTATAAAGTTAATGGTAGGACCTAGGGGAGTGTTACCAAACAAAGAGACCTAGGGGTGCAGGTGCATTCGTTCCTTGAAAGTGGAGACACAGTTTGACAGGATTGTGAAGAATGTATTTGGCATGCTTTCCTTTATTGGTCATAGCATTGAGAATAGGAGTAGAATGTCATACTTGCAGTGGTACAGAACATTGGTGAGGCCACTTTTGGAATACTGCGGACAATTCTGGTCACCCTTCTAAAGGAAGAATGTTGTTAAATATGAGGGGGTGCAGAAGGTATTTACAAGGATATTGCAGGAACTGGATGATTTGACCTACAGGGAGGGGCTGAATAAGCTGGGGGCTTTTTCCCTGGAGCATCAGAGACCGAGGGGTCACCTTATAGAGGTTTATAAAACACTGAGGGCCATGGATAGGTAAATAGCTAAGGGCTTTATTCTCGGGTGGAGTTTACGGTGAGAGGGGAAAAATTTAAAAAGGACCTGAAGAGTAACATTTATGTGCAAAGGGTGGTAAGTGTATAGAATGAGCTGCCAGAAGAAGTCATGGAGGTGGGTACACTTATGATATTTAAAAGGCATTGGGATGGATATATAAATAGGAAGCATTCAGAGGGATATAAACCAAATGCTGGCAAATGGGATTAAGTCAAATTGGAATGTCTGGTCAACATGGATGAATTGGACCGAGGGGTCTGTTTCTGTGCTGTATGAATCTATGATTCTATGATTAGCGATCAGGTTAATCCCTGAAGAATATGTTTGTGTGTTCACTGATGGGTTTGCATGTAATACTGTATAAATTGCATACATTGTATCCTGCACCCTATTCTGTTACCTTGATGTACTTTATAGTGCAATCTGCCTGTAAATACAGCACTTTTCACTGTACTGTGAGACACATAACAGTAATGAATCATATCAAATCAAATATTACATCTGCATATCATTTCTTAAGTTACATCTATAAATTGTGTCACAAAGCCCAGTGAGAAACGGTTTAAGTATGTTCAAGCATTGCCTAAATTTGATGAGATCAATGTGGAAGCTTTTTTCATCTCATTTGAAAAGGTAGCTAAACAAATGCAGCAGCCAGTGGCAATGTGAGTTTGTGATCCAAACAAAATTTGTAGGTAGGGCAGGTGAGGTATTCGTATCACTATTGGAGGAGATATCGAGGGAGTATGAGGAGGTGAAGAAAGCCACTTTAAGTGCATATGAGCTTGTACCAGAAGCCGATAGACAATGTTTCAGGAATCTAAGGAGGGTCACTGGTCAAACTTCCATTGAGTTTGAAAGGATTAAACAGAGTAAATTTGACACATGGATAAGAGCTTTAAAAATTGAGCAAACCTATGATGCCCTTAGAGAGGTAATTACTTTGGAGGAATTCAAAAATTCACTGCCTGAAGTAGTGCAAACTCGTGGAAGAGCAGAGAGCTAAAACAGCAAGGTTAGCAGCAGAAGTGGCTGATGATTATGAGCTGATCCATAAAACATGGTTTGGCTTCCAGAATCAATTTAAGTCCATGAGGGATAGCAAGTAGGGCAAAGAGAAATCCTCATGTGGAAAGGGAAAGGTAGATCTCAGTGAAGATCATTCGGATAACTTATCACAGGGTAAAAAATGAAACTCTTGAGGGGGAAAAAAAAGTTAAAATGCTCTGGTATTTTCAATGTAATAAAGTGGGTCACACAAAATCACCATGTTGGTGGGCTAGGAGAAAGCCAGATGTAGGAAAACCAGACAAGCCTGGGAGTTTTGTTGGACTCGTAACAGAGAGCACAAGGGAAGTTAGACAACTGCCTCAGAGTGTAAAAGATGATCAGAGGTTGATTAAGGAGGAAGTGCCAGATCTGCTTAAAAAATATACATGCAAGGGTAAAGTTTATTCACAAAGGCCAGGAGTAGCAGGTAAAGAGGTTACAATATTAAGGAACACAGGATCCTCTCAGTAGATAGTGATGAAGGATGAGGAGATATGTACTCCAGAGGGACTATTACTAGAAATGGCACTGATAACAGGAATTCATGGTGAGACAAAAAGTGCTCAATTATGTAAAGTGAGGCTAGAGTCCAGAGAGGAGGGGAGAATTTCTGGTAGGAGTACTGGACAAACTCTCAGCTCCAGGAATATAATTTGTCCTTGCAAATAATATCGCTGATTCACCGGTAGGTGTGCTGCCTACTCTAGTTGAAAAGCCAGTGGAAACACAGGCAACTGAAGAAATGAAGGATGCTTATCCAGGAATTTTCCCAGATTGTGTGATCACCAGTCACAGAGGCACAAATTGAAGCAGGAGAGAGAAAAAGTCATAGATAAGGAAGCTGACACAGCTGTATCAGAGACTATTTTTGACCAGATACGTGGGACAGAACAGGAGCAATTCGGTAAACATGCAAGTATCTTTAGCTCTGCTATGCTTATTGAGTTACAGCAGAAAGATGAGAACTTAAAACAGTTATATCAAAGGGCATTTACAGAGGAGAGTGAATGCATCCCAGTGTGTTATTAGTTAACAAATGATGTCTTAATGAAGAAATTGAGACCATTACACATCCAAGCAGATGAGAAATGGGCAGAGATTCATCACATTGTTTTGCCAGTAAGGTATAGAAAGGAGATGCAGTGAATGGCGCATGAGCTACCACTTGGAGGTCATTTGGGGTGAGGAAAACATGGGCTAAAATACAAAGACATTTTTACTGGCCTGGACTACACAAAGATGTAGTTGAATTTTACCAAATTTGTCATACATGTCAGCTAATCAGAAAACCATAGGCAGTAATATAAATTGCACCTTTAACACCTATTCCAGCATTTGAGGAACATTTCACAAGAGTCTTGATTGATGGTGTAGGTCTCCTACCTCAAACAAAAAGTGAGAATAAGTATTTGTTAACAATAATGGATGTGTCGGCTAAATTTCCAGGGGCAATCCCATTACACATCAGAACTAAAACGGTTGTTGAATAAGTATTTAATTTTTTTACTAGATACAGACTACCAATAGAGAGTCAGTCAGATCAGGGATCAAACTTCACATCCAACCTATTCAAGGAGGTTATGGATAACTTGGGGGAAAAGCAGTTCAAACCTATGCATCCAGGATCGCAGGGAGTGCTAGAGAGATGGCACCAAACACTAAAGACCATGTTGAGGGCTTATGGTCAGGATTATCCAGGTGATTGGGATAATGGAGTTCTGTTTGTACTTTTTGTGATCAGAGATGCACCGAATGAATTGATCAAATTCAGTCCATTTGAATTAATTTTTGGGCATGAAGTAAGAGGGCCATTAAAATTGATTAAGGAGAAATTAATAAGTCAGAATTCAGAGACCACCCATTTGGACTATGTGTCAAATTTTAGAGAACAATTAAATAGAGCTGGAGAATTGGATGGACGGCATTCAGAAGTATCACAGCAAACAATGAAACAGGAACCGGATAAAAAATCACAAATGCGCAATTTTGCAATTGGGGATAAGGTACTCGTGTTACTTCCAGTAACAGGTGAGCCTTTAGAGTCATAGGATCATAGAATGTACAGCATGGAAACAGACCCTTCCATCCAACCTGTCCATGCCAACCAGATATCTCAACCCAATCAAATCCCACCTGCCAGCACCCAACCCATATCCCTCCAAACCCTTCCTATTCATATACCCATCCAAATGCCTCTTAAATGTTGCAATTGGACCAGCCTCCACCACTTCCTCTGGCAGCTCATTCCATACACATTTCACCCTCTGTGTGAAAAAGTTGCCCCTTAGGTCTCTTTTATATCTTTCCCTAGACCTATGCCGTCTAGTTCTGGACTCCTCAACCACAGGGAAAAGACTTTGTCTATTTACACTATCCATGCCCCTCATAATTTTGTAAACCTCTATAAGGTCACCCCTCAGCCTCCGACACTCCTGGGAAAAAAGCCCCAGCCTGTTCAGCCTCTCCCTCTAGCTCAAATCCTCCAACCCTGGCAACATCCTTGTAAATCCTTTCTGAACCCTTTCAAGTTTCACAACACCTTTCCAATAGGAAGGAGACCAGAACTGCATGCAATAGGCCAACAGTGGTCTCACCAATGTCCTGTACAGCCGCAACATGACCTCCCAACTCCTGTACTCAATACTCTGACCAATAAAAGAAAGCATACCAAATGCCTTCTTCACTATCCAATCTACCTGTGATTCCACTTTTAAAGAGCTATGAACCTGCACTCCATGATCTCTTTGTTCAGCAACACTCTCTAGGACCTTACCATTAAGTTAAAATGTCCTGCTAAGATTTGTTTTCCCAAAGTGCAGCACCTCACATTTCTCAGTCCATTGGCCCATCTGGTCAAGATCCTGTTGTAATCTGAGGTAATCTTCTTCGTGTCCACTACATCTCCAATTTTGTGTCATCTGCAAACTTACTAACTGTACCTCTTGTGCTCGCATCCAAATCATTATGTAAATTGACAAAAAGTAAGGTTTAGTGGATCTTATCAAACTGAGAGGAAATTGAGTGTGGTGAATGACTTGATAAGGACTCCAGACAGGAAGAAATCTCACAGAGTGTGTCATGTGAATATGATGAAATGGTATTTTGATAGGGAAGGAAAGCAAGAGAAGAAGGTGTTAATGATTACAGCAAAGAAGGAAGAACAAAGTTCAGAGGATTCTGAATTGGACATTCCTCAAATCAGATTGGACAATGAAGAAGTTATTAAAAAATTGGGATAAATTATTGAGTTACCTTCCACAATATAATCGAAATGACCTGAAAGAGTTATTACTATCACATGGCGATATATGTGGAAATGAACTGGGAAGTACTAACCTAATCATGCACGATGTAGATATCGGAGATGCTATTCCAATTAAGCAACATCCTTATTGGCATAACCTACAAAGTTGGCACAGGTTCAGAAGGAGGTAGAGCACATGCTCCAAGATGGCATAATTGAAGTGAGTTACAGTGACTGGAGCTCACCTTTAGTCATGGTGCCAAAGCCAGATGGTACCCAACGGTTATGAGTGGATTATTGCAAAGTCAACGCCATTACAAAGACTGATGCATATCAAATTCCATGGTTGGAGGACTGTCGAAAAAGTGGGACAAGCAACTTACATTTCTAAGTTGAACTTGCTCAGAATCTACTGGCAAGTACCTCTGTCAGAGAGAGCAAAGTTGAGAGTGCAGTGCTGGAAAAGTACAGCAGGTCAGGCACGATCCGAGGAGCAGGAGAATCGATGTTTTAGGCATAGGCCCTTCATCAGGAATTGCCTGAAGAAGGTCTTATGCCCGAAACGTCGATTCTCCTGCTCCTCAGATGCTGCCTGTCCTGCTGTGCTTTTCCAGCACTACACTCTTGATTGATCTCCAGTATCTGCAGTCCTCGCTTTCTCCTCAGAGAGACCAAAGGCAATTTCGGCTTTCGTAACACCAAATGAACTATATCTTCTCGGATGCTGCCTGACCTGCTGTGCTTTTCTAGTACCACTCTAATCTTGACTATGTCAGTTCAAAGTCATGCAATTTGGTATGAAAAACATTCCAGCCACATTTCAGAGACTGACTAATGAGGTCATTGCCGGGTTACCCAATTGCATTGCTTACATTGATGACCTGGTGGTTTTTAGTCACTCATGGAAGGAACATTTACAGCATTTATCAGACTTGTTCGATTGATTTCGGAAGGCAGGCTTGGTGATAAACTGGGCTAAAAGTGAATCTGCCAAAGCCCAAGTCACCTTCCTAGGCCACGTTATTGACATGGACAAATGGTCCCAAGAGATGCAGAAATGAAACTAATTGGGGAATTTCCACACTGTCGATGAAAAAGCAGTTACCATGGTTTCTGGGATTCAGTGGATTTTACCGAAAGTTTGTGCCAAACTTTAGCAGTGTGGCTTCTCCATTCACTGAACTGTTAAAAAAGAGCAAGAAGTTTCAGTGGACAGTGGACTGTCAAAAGGCATTTGACAGTCTTAACCACTGCCCCAGTATTAGCCACCCCAGATTACACAAAGCCTTTCAAGGTGGCTATCAATGCCAGTGATGTGGGTGTTGGTGCAGTGCTCCTGGAGGAGGATGACAAAGGGATAGAAAGACCCATTGGGTATTTTTCCAGGAAGTTGAACGTTCATCTACAGAAATATTCAACAGTGAAGAAAGAGACTTTCAGCTTGGTGCTGGCATTACAACGTTTCAGTGTTTATATTACCAGCAATGCATCTGAGACAATCGTATACACAGATCATTACCCATTGACCTTTGTGGAAAAAATTAAGAATAAAAATGGCAGACTGTTTAGATGGAGCTTGTTGTTGCAGCCATTCAATTTGAGAATTGCGCATGTGGCAGGTTACGAAAACGTGATTGCCGATGCGTTATTGAGGCCTCGATTGAGATATGGAGGTGTTCAGGGTGGATGTGACATGGCCTGCATTTGCATGTTGTTGTGCATGTTTGTATGTTTATAGTTATAGTGTATATGTGTGTTTTAGACTACTAACCAATTTGTTTTTCAATGGTTTTAAAAATGAAGCCATCTTTTGATATTGATGGGGTTTTTTTAAGGAGGGAAATGTCACAAAGCTGGTCCCTTTTTTCTAAAAGCTGTTCCTGTTCTCAAGGATGCAGTGTCCTTGGTTTTGTTCAGAGGAGTCATAAACCACTCTTTAGTGCCGATTAGACTGGTTTGGTACAGAGATTAAAGAGTATTGAGAGCCTTTTTGTTTATATGCAAACAGATCAGACTTCAGGCCAAAGTGGTCATGTTTTCGAGGTGACCTGTATAATGAAAGGGGAGTCCTCAGATCCCTACCTGAGCAGTTCAGTCCAGAATTAGTTAGGAGTTCAACAGTGAGCTGTATGGAACTCTCTCTCTTTCTGCCCTTCTAACTTCAACCTTGAAGCATTTGTTCCTTTTTTTTTGACTGTGCTTAAGGAGGTTTGCTTAGTGGGAATGTTGTGTAAATTTGGAACAGCATAATTAAGTCTAGTCTGGATAGACTGAGTTCTGTAGAGGCTCCTTATTCTGTTCTTTATGTTTCATGTGTAATTTTGTGAATAAATTTTTTTCTGTTTTAAAACCTGATAGTCAACTTCACTAACTCATAGCGGGTAATTTTCACTGCACACTTATCAAAACAAATTGCAAAGTTATGGTCTGGGCTGCCTGCTGAAGAATGTTTTGAGTAGTCTGGCCTAGTCCATAGCAATTGTGTTCTTGGATAAGGACAAAATAGCAGTGGGAAAAAAAACATAATAAATTATTCGATCAAAGACAGTAATGGTAGTAGATTATGCCAGTTTTAGGTACTACTTTAATGTGAACAGCAAAGGACAGTTAGTTTGGCCACTCTCTAAATGACTTATCCCAACTGTTGTACATTTCTCTGGAAGTGTAGTTGCTTGGTCTTTAAGGTGGTGAAGAAAATGTCAGTCTAATCTAGACAAAAGTGGTTTTAATCTAATTCATCCTATACATGGAATATCACTTCAACCCATATGTGGAACTTATTCAAGTTAAACAAATGGACCTGATTTTCTTGGCAACTTTTGGCAGTTGTAGCTTTTTTTTGTCTCTCTGTACAAATTTGCACATAATTGACTTGCACGAGTTTCATGCCAAATATTGCAATGCACAATTTCTTCCATTATACAAGTTCATCCACAGAAATCAATTTTGTCTGATGCCATCGTTAGATCCCCATACAAAGAACAATGCAAGTGTGCTTCCAGTATTTACACCCATTTAACACTCAAAATCTTACCACAGGATCCATAGCTACTGTTCCTACAGCAGTTTTAACATAGCATATAGTACATTCTCCTTACTGAGACCAGCCCTGTATTTTCTTAATATTTGAATATTGTTTTTGTTAACATTGGAATCTAACACATTGAAATAACCAAGCAGCTACATTTTCCTAGACCTTAATTCTTAAAACAATCAAAAACATGGGCTTTTCCATGGAAATACATTCAAATGAACTTTGCTTTTCTCCTTCAGTCAATAAGCTTGATTCCATTAAACAATCCTAAATATTGAAAGTTAAGGTTATTAACATAATTTCAAATTCTGATGTTACCATGGTAACTCCAACAACACTGTAAGTAATCTGTCCAACTCATCAACTTAATTTTTGACGTAGCTGCATTCCGCACAAATTTTGATAGTTTTTGGCTGGCTGTAGATTGGAGTGTCTCACACGAGACGAGAACTTGGAACTTGATGCAGGCAAGTAATAAGAGTAAAAACTAGTAAGAGTAATTTCTCAGTTAGGATGGTTCAGTTGACTTTAAGAGGTGCTTGTTAGAGGGTTTTAAATGAGCAAGTTTACAAAAGGTTGAATAAAAATGGTTCTCTAGTATCATTGAGGCACATCACTGAGGCAAGAGCATAGGTGGTGTCGTCTATCCATGAAATTCCTTCAGTCTTTATGGTGATTAATCTTTCACCCAAGCACCTTTCCATTGCCAATACACATGGTGACTATATATTAATACACTGCTCAGATCAGTGCATTTTGGGCACACTCTGAAAATGTTTCAAATACAGAACCTCTGATACATGTCGACAACTTTGAGGTCATTTTTATGAGCCATTATTTCAGTGAGTACATCAAATCAATATAAGAAAGTTAAAAATCACACAACACCAGGTTATAGACCAAGAGGTTTATTTGGAAGGACTAGTTTTCAGAGTGCTGCTCCTTCATCAGGTAACTAGTGGGGCAGGATCATAAGACACAGAATTTATAGCAAAAGAGCATAGTGTCATGCAATTAAAACAATATATTGAACAAACCTAGATTGCTGTTAAGTCTTTAATTTTTTTCGAATGGGTTTCAAGTTTTGGTTCATTAACACATAAATCCCAGAATTTCTTTTCAGTGACATTCTCGAGATAACTTAAGGTTTTATTTTTAAAAAGTGATATCTCAGCTTAGACAATGTACTAAAGGTGCGAGGTTAGAGTCTGTCTGTACCCCAATCTTGAATCAGACTGATTCTATTTCCAAAGTACAAATTTATAAAATGTCATATGGATTGACTGCCTGCAGGTTGTGCACTTTTTGAGCAAAAATAGAATGTCTCTGCAAATACAATTCTACAATTGCAAATTCACCCCATAGACTGTGCGTGTGTGCACGCGCGCGATCCTTCAGGTGACCATCCTCCAAAATGGACTTCGGAATATGCAATAACTTGGAGTGGCAAAGCAGAAGTTTATAGCCAAGTTCAGTACCCATAGGGATGGCCTCAATCAGGACCTTAGGTTCATGTCACACTACAGGTGACTCCATTGCACTACACACACACACATACAGACACACACACTCACATAGACCTTCTCTCATACACACGCCCTCTCTCAGATACACACACATTCACTCACTACACACACAACCTCACACAGGCTTATACTCTGTCACACAAATACACACACTGTACCAAGCACACACACACATGAAACACAGATTTTGTCACGCACACTCAGACTCATACGCACAGACTCAAATGCACACACTAACCCGCTCTCTCTCCCTCACATGCGCACGCGCACACATACACAAACACACATATAAGTCTATGGGGTAAATTTGCATTTGCAGAATTGGATTTGCAGATACATTCTATTCTTTGCTCAAAAAGCACACAACCTGCAGATAGTCATTGCAGGCAGTCAATCCATAAAACATTTAACTTTGTCCACCCCAGTCCAACACCGGCATCTCTACATCAATCTGAGAAAGGCAAAGTGCTCTTTCAGTTCTCCAGATATGCCGGAACCCTATTGTCCATCTTACAACCTTTTGGGATTGGACAAGTCCAATCTGTGCTTTTTAATTGATTGACAGACTGTGAAATATAATAAAGAAGTTAGCTTTATTCCCAAATTCATTTATGCTGTTCCATGTATTCTGACTGACATAATGCCATATTAAATTAGTTTTTGTTTCTTCAGCAACAGTGAAATACACATGTGCAGGAATGTTGCCAACAATGAGATCCAAATCTATTCATGTTTCCCTTCACTACATTCCCTCCTACACATGTGGCATTATATCAGTGGAAGGAAAGGCTGGAGTTACATCACAGAGTGGATTATACTGCAAAAGAGAACTTGACTGCTATAGGTCCAGGTGCAGTAAGTGAATTGCAACTCCTCCAACTTTTGCAAAGTGGATGATTAAGTCCTCAGAGATGAGGGATATTTTCTCAAAATGTGGGTTTGATACTGCTTTTGACATTCCAAACTCCCTTTGCAAACAGCAAATACTAATTACATATTTGAGGGAAAGAAGCATTATATAAGATCTTAAGGGAACTGTATGGAGTGGATACGGAAGGATGTTTTCCCTTGTGCAGTAGAACACAATGAGAGGATATAATTTAAAAATAAGAGGTCTTTCTTTTAAGATAGAAATGAACAGAATTTTAGTTTTCTCAATGCAGACGGAGTCTTTACATTTTTTTGATAAACAAGTAACTCAGAAGTAGTGGAAAATGGAGCTGAGACCATAATCAGATCAAACATTCAATGGTAAAGCAGGCTCAAAGGATGAAAGATCTACTTTTGCTCCGAAGTCCTCCATTCCTATTCAGGCAGGCACCACAGGTAATTGGAGAGGGAGGTTTGGTTGAGAATATTGGGGAATAGGCACTTGGACTATTTACTGTAAATCTGACCATATTGGATTCCTGCATTTGCTCCCTTTAACTTCTTTTGTTTCTCTCCCTCAGCTAAAATCAGAAGTCCTTTGCCAGTTATCAAAAATAGAGAAACACACTGTTCTTAAAGATTCCTGGAAACTGCTATGCTTATTGGAATGACAAAGATCAAAGTTTTTTTTCATGAAATGCACATTTCTTTGAAATCCAAAAATAGACAGCACAAAAGCACAATGTACAATGGATGCAAACAATAAATAGTCACAATCTTCAGTCTCACTTTTTGGTACACCTTGCAAGTTCAGGTTTGAGGAATACTCGCATGGATTGGCGGACATTGTGCTTTTATGTTGTTTGGTGCAACTCCCCACAATTGCTCATGACTGCTTTAACATCCCTGCTGACCTTTAAATTTATTATGAAAGAAGATCATTACCTTTTATATCTGACTGTAGTCTCGGTGATTGTGACATAGTAGTTGATTTGTGATACAGAGTAATGCTGTTCATGAGTTCAAATGCCACTATTAGAATTTTAAGTCGATGACTAAATCCAAAATATGAAGCTAGTTTCAGTAATAGTGACGGGGGAGATGATGACCTATTGGCATAATCGCAGGACTTTAAATCTATAAACTCAGGTAATGTTCTGGGGACCTGGGTTTAATCCTACCACAGCAAATGTTGGAATTTTAATCCAATCAATAGTTGAATTAAGAGTCTACTGATGACCATGAAACCGCTGCCAATCATCAGGGAAAAAAAAATCCACCTGGCTCAGTAATGTCCTTCCTGGAGGGAAATCTACCAACCTCATCTGGTCTGGCACACAAGTGACTCCAGAGCCACTGCAATGCGGTTGACTCTCAACTGCTCTCTGAAATGGCACAATTGCATCAATCGCTACAAAGTGCCAACAAAGAACTGAGACCAGATGACCATCTGACATCAACTTAGGCACCAGAAATAACGACAGCAAAAACAGCCCTGTTGACCCAGCAAAGTCTTCCTTCCTAACATCTAAGAGCTAGTGCCAAAATTGGGAGAGTTGTCCTTCACTCCCATGCACTTTACATTTACAGTTAAGCCAGGAGTCACCCTGGTTCAATGAAGAGTGCAGGATGGCCTGGCAACAGCAGCACCAGGCATACCTAAAAATGAGGTGTCAATCTGGTGAAGCTACCAAACGGGACTATTTATGTGCCAAAACAGCATGAACAGCAAGTGATGGGTACAGCTAAGTGATCTCACAACCAACAGATCAAATCTAAGCTCTGCAATCCTGCCACATACAGCTGTAAATGATGGTGCATTATTAAACAATCACTGGAGGAGGATGCTTCACAAATGTCCTCATGCTCAATAATGGAAGAGCCCAACTCTTCAGTGCAAAAGGTAAGGTAGAAGCATTCATAATAATCTTCAGCGAGAAGTGCCGAGTAGATGATTTTTCTCGGCCTCCTCCAGAGGAACAACCATCACAGATGTCAGTTTTCACCAATTCAGTTCATTCCATGTGTTGCAAAGGCAATGGATCCTGACAACATTCCATCACTAGTGCTGAAGATTTGTGCTCCCGAACATGCTAAGCTGTTGCAGTACAGCAATAACCTGCTCAGTGATACCCCAGTTCGACTTCCACCAGTACCACTCTGACCTCACTACAATCTTGGTTCAAGCATAGACAAAAGAGCTGAATTCCAGCGGGAGGCACGACAGCCCTTGATATCAAGACTGCATTTGACCGAGTTTGGCATCAAGGTAACTCAGCAAAACTGGAATCAATGGAAATCAGGGAGACCTCTCTGCTGGTTAAAGTCATACCTGACACATAGGAAGATGGTCATAGTTGTTGGAGGTCAGTCATCTCAGCGCCAGGACATCTCTGCCGGAGCTCCTCAGGGTAGTGTCTGAGGCACAACCGTTTCAGCTGCTTCATCAATGACCTTCTCTCCATCATAAGATCAGAGGTGGGACTGTTCGCTGATGACTGCACAATGTTCAGCACCACTCATGACTCCTTAGATAGTAAAGATGTCTATGTTCAAATGTAACAAGATCTGGACAATATCCAAGCTTGTACTGATAAGTGGCAAGTAACATTCACCCCACACAAATGCCAGGCAATGACCATGTCCAATAAGTGATGATTTAACTACTGCCCCTTGACATTGAATTTATCACTATCACTGAATCCCTGACTAACAAGATCCTGAGTGTTGCCATTAACCAAAAACTGAACTGGACATGTCACATAAATACAGTGACTACAGAGCTGATTAGAAACTAGGAATAGTGCAGTGAGTAACTCATCTCCTGAACTACACAAAATCTGTTCACCATTTACAAGGAAGAAGTCAGGAGTGTGTTGCAATACTCCCAATTTGCCTAGATGGGTGCAGCTCCAACAACACTCAAAACCTGGCACTACCCAGGATGAAACAGCCTATTTGGTTGGCACTGCACTCACAAACATTCCACCACTGATGCTCAGTAGCAGCAGTGTGTACTATGTGCAAGGTGCACTGCAGAAATTTGCCAAAGGCGCTAAGACAGCACCTTCCAACTTCACAACCATTAAAATCAAGAAGGACAAGAGCAGCAGATATCGAGAAACAATACCATCTTCAAGTTCCCCTCCAAGCCACTCAACATCCTGACTTGGAAATATATTGCTGTTTCTTTACTGTCACTGGGTCAAAATCCTAGAATTCCCTCCCTAATAGCATTGTGGGTGCACATACAGCACACAGACTGCAATGTTTCAGGAAGGCAACTCACTACCACCTTCTCAAGGGCAACTAAAGACAGGCAATAAACACTGGCCCAGCTAGTGATGCCCACATCCTACAAGTGAATGAACAAAAATGTATCAATTACTATCCGTGCACAGCCTTGCCTCGCGTGACACTGGGCAGGAATGCAGATGACTCTTATCTGCTCTCTGAAATGGCCTAACCAGGTCTGTTAGGAATGGACAGCAAATGCTGGCCTTGACAACAACATCCTGTTCCACAAAAGAATAAAACAAAATGACTGTTGTGGAACACTTGCTTTGCCCCAGAGAATGTCTTATGTATTATTAATTTTGGCTATAAAATTTAAGACACAGCCTACAACAAATTTGACAACAAATTCAAGACTACTTGGAGCAGGGTAAGGGTGTAATTTTCATTAACCACTGAAATGACTTGATCAGTCAGCTATAAGCCAGTTTATAGGATGAGTTGTCACAAAAAGAACTGAACAATATTAAACTTACTGGCATAATGTGTAATTTTTAAATAAATTACTGAAACATGAGTTTTATGGCATTGCTGATTAATGCCACATATTCATATTCAAGACTTCCTGTCTAGAACTGGAGCCAATCTACCCATTGAGCAATTTTTCTCTGTCCTTTTTTTTGATAATCCCTCTAATATGGGAATGCATATGAAAAGGAATGTAATAATCACTAACACAGTGTGGCCGTCATAAACATATTTATTTATGAAATATTATCAATATTTGTTAAGCTTTGCCTTTTGTTTTATTGGGCATTTTTTCCCCTAAATAACAATTCATCAATCATGCTAATTTTGGAAATGAGTAAGCGACATGGTGCCTTTTTAACATCATGCAACAGTTTGGCTGCCCACGTGTTGCATTCATCACTGCACTGTACTCTTTATTTAATATATTAATGTTCAGATTTGGTGTAGAGATTTCTGTGATGCTTGTGACTTAGTCAAGTACTTTTCTCAAGAGGTGATGGGCATTTATGATCAGAATAATTTGTCTGATTTCAATTGCCAGACTTGTTCACTTGAAAAGCCGTTCCAGGTATTGGGCAGTTCCAAGAAATACTTCTATGACTTGAGAGTCATTGCTAATTTCTGTGTTTATGGTCACTTGGCCCTGTTACAAACTCATTCTATATGTAGTCAATCTCCTGTAAGAGCATAGATTGTTGCTGTGTCATGAAATTTCCAGATAAGAATAACCTAAAAGTTGGTTACCTCAAACTTTATTTCAAGTATATGGAAATGAAC
The DNA here is from genome assembly GCF_004010195.1 of Chiloscyllium plagiosum. Lineage (NCBI taxonomy): Eukaryota > Metazoa > Chordata > Chondrichthyes > Orectolobiformes > Hemiscylliidae > Chiloscyllium > Chiloscyllium plagiosum. The sequence continues at coordinate 24,530,310 of NC_057726.1, forward strand.
AGTTAATGCATGATGAAATATGGGCCCTTGCTTTATCGCACCAGCCTTAGAGTGTACCAACTAGTTCAAGATATTTTCTAAACAACCTGTTCAGAGATGTTGTTTCAGGCCACAGGAACAGGTGGGACTTAAAGCCAGCTCTTCTGGTCCAGAGGTAGTGACGTTACCACCATACAAGACACCCTGGCACCAACTAGTTCTGTTGTGTACAGTAAGGTGGCTGAGCAAGATGGAAATCACGGTGTAACTTAATGTATCCTATGTCAATATCTTGCCATTGCAGATTGCCCATATTCTCTCGCCATCCTGCTCTGTTTCAAACCCACAATGTCAGTGTCACCAGGCTGATTTATGCTTCAAACTACATTTTCTTATATTCACTCATGGGAAATGGATATCACTGGCTGGCCGACATTTTATGGCCAATCCTCAGTTGCCATTAAGAAGGTGAGGGTGAGCTGCTGTCTTGAACTGCTGCAGTCCACATTCTGTAGGTTGACGCTCAATGTCCTCAGAAGAATTATAGAATCCATATTAGCGAGTTTTGAGAAGATTTGTGGCTCAGGTTGAGGTTCTGGATGTAGGTTTGCTCGCTGAGCTGGAAGGTTCGTTTTCAGACATTTCGTCACCATATTAGGTAGCATCATTAGTGAACCTCCAGATGAAGCACTGGTGGTATGGTTCGCTCTCTATTTATGTGTTTAGGTTTCCTTGGGTCAGTGATGTCATTTTCTGTGGTGAAGTCATTTCCTGTGGTGATGTCATTTCCTGATCTTTTTTTCAGGGATGGTAAATGGGATCCAAGTCAATGTGTTTGTTGATAGAGTTCCGGTTGGAATTCCGTGATTCTAGGAATTCTCATGCATGTCTCTGTTTGACTTTTCTGAGGATGGATGTGCTTTCCCAGTCAAAGTGGTGTCCTTCCTCATCCGTATATGAGGATACTAGTGAGAGTGGGTCATGCCATTTTGCGGCTAATTAATGTCCATGTATCCTGGTGGCTAGTTTTCTGCCTGTTTGCCCAATGTAGTGTTTGTTACAGTTCTTGCAAGGCATTTTGTAACTTACATTAGTTTTGCTTGTTGTCTGTCTGGGGTCTTTCAAGTTCATTAGCTGCTGTTTTAGTGTGTTGGTGAGTTTGTGGGCTATCATGATGCCAAGAGGCCTGAGTAGTCTGGCAGTCATTTCTGAAATGTCTTTGATATAGGGGAGAGTGGGTAGGGTTTCTGGGCATGTTTTGTCTGCTTTATGGGGTTTGTTGCTGAGAAATCAATGGACTATCTCCAGCTTCCTCATTTCCCCTCCCCCCACTTTATCTCAGTCCAAACCCTTGGATTCAGCACTGCCCTCTTGACCTGCAATCTTCTTCCCGACCTCTCCGCCCCCACCCCCTCTCCGGCCTATCACCCTCACCATCACCTCCTTCCACTTATCGTATTCCAAGCGCCCCTCCCTCAAATTC
>NC_057726.1:24534255-24536503 GCF_004010195.1 Chiloscyllium plagiosum
AGAGTGAATACTGTCGAAAAATATTCATTTAGTGCTTCCCCTATCTCCTCTGACTCCACACACAACTTCCCACTACTATCCTTGATTGGCCCTAATCTTACTCTCGTCATTCTTTTATTCCTTAAATACCTATAGAAAGCCTTAGGGTTTACCCTGATCCTATCCGCCAACAACTTCTCATGTCTCCTCCTGGGTCTTCTGAGCTATCTGTTTAGGTCTTTCCTGGCTACCTTGTAACCCTCAAGTGCCCGAACTGAGCCTTCACATCTCATCCTAACATAAGCCTTCTTCTTCCTCTTGACCAAAGATTCCACTTCTTTCATTAACCACGGCTCCCGCGCTCTATAGCTTCCTCCCTGCTTGACAGGTACATACTTATCTAGGACACACAGGAGCTTTTCCTTGAATAAGCTCCACATTTCTAATGTGCCCGTCCCCTGCAGTTTCCTTCCCTATCCTATGCTTCCTAAATCTTGCCTAATTGCATCGTAATTGTCTTTCCCTCAACTGTAACTCTTGCCCAGTGGTATACACCTATTTCTTTCTATCACTAAAGTAAACATAACAGAAATGTGATCGCTATCACCAAAGTGCTCACCTACTTCCAAGTCTTAACACCTGGCCGGACTCATTACCCAGTACCAAATCTAATGTGGCTTCGCCCCTTGTTGGCCTGTCTAAATGCTATTTTTGAACACACTGTGTAGGTGATTTTCCTCTGCTCTGTTTAGTTCCTTTGTGCTGCAGTGTATGGTGACTCATTGAAATAATGTTCTAATGCAGCTTTGTTTGTGGGTGTTGGGATGGTTGCTTCTGAAGTTCTGCCAATCATCCAACCCAAATTTTGGGTCTGCTATGTGGATGACACTTTTGTCATCACTCAACAAAACAATTTAGAGGAATTTAGATAGAATTTAGATACCCTTACTGGCATTAAATTCACGAAAGAGCAGGAAAACAATAACAAACTGCCATTCCTAGATGTTGCAGTAGAGTGAACAGCCAATGGCGAAATTCAAACCAGCAAAGGATGCTGTTTTTGAAAATATAGGGGGTGATGGATTCTCAAGGGAACAGCCAAGTTTCTGGCATTGCGACTGGCTCTAATGTAATGAAAGGTACATTGGGTTCCAAGCAATTGATTGTGTTAGGAGACTGTCTAGTCTGAGGTACAGATAGACGTTTCTGTGGCCAGCAGCAAAAAATCAGAATGGTGTGTTGCTTCCCTGGTGCCAGGATCAAGGATGTCTCAGAGAGGGTGCAGAATGTTCTCACAGGGGAGAGGGGCCAGAAGGAGGTCATTGTCCACATTGGAACCAACGACATAGGAAGGGAAAAGGTTGAGATTCTGAAGGGAAATTACAGAGTGTTAGGCAGGAATTTAAAAAGGAGGTCCTCGAGAGTAGTAATATCTGGATTACTCCCAGTGCTACAAGCTAGTGAAGGCAGGAATAAGAAGATAGAGCAGATGAATGCATGGCTGAGGAGCTGGAGTACGGGAGAAGGATTCACATTTTTGGATCATTGGAATCTCTTTCGGGGTAGAAGTGACCTGTGCAAGAAGGACGGATTGCACCTAAATTGGAAGGGGACTAATATGCTGGCAGGGAGCATTTAAACTAGTAAGGTGGGGGGGGCGTGGGACCAAGGAGATAGTGAGGAAAGATTTCAATCTGCGACTGGTACAGTTGGAAACAAAGGTGAGTCAAACAGTCGGGGCAGGCGGGGACAAGGCAGAGAACAGGTAGGACTAATAAATTAAACTGCATTTATTTCAATGCAAGGGGCCTAACAAGGATGGCAGATGAACTCAGGGCATGATTAGGAACATGAGACTGGGATATTATAGCAATTACAGAAACATGGCTCAGGGATGGGCAGGACTGGCAGCTTAATGTTCCAGGATGCAAATGCTACAGGAAGGACAGAAAGGGAGGCAAGAGAGGAGGGGGAGTGGCATTTTGATAAGGGATAGCATTACAGCTGTGCTGAGGGAGGATATTCCCGGAAATACATCCAGGGAAGTTATTTGGGTGGAACTGAGAAATAAGAAAGGGATGATCACCTTATTGGGATTGTATTATAGACCCCCAAATAGTCAGAGGGAAATTGAGAAACAAAATTATAAGGAGATCTCAGCTATCTATAAGAATAATAGGGTAGTTATGGTAGGGGATTTTAACTTTCCAAACATCGACTGGGACTGCCAGAGTGTTAAAGGTTTAGATGGAGAGGAATTTCTTAAATG
>NC_057726.1:24537503-24567801 GCF_004010195.1 Chiloscyllium plagiosum
GAGGTACAGTTAGTAAGTTTGCAGATGACACCAAAATTGGAGGTGTAGTGGATAGCGAAGAAGGTTACCTCAGATTACAATGGGATCTTGATCAGATGGGCCAATGGGCTAAGGAGTGGCAGATGGAGTTTAATTTAGATAAATGTGAAGTCCTGCATTTTGGGAAAGCAAGTCTTAGCAGGACTTATAATCTTAATGGTAAGGTCTTACGGAGTGTTGTTGAACAAAGAGACCTTGGAGTGCAGGTTCATAGCTCCTTGAAAGTGGAGTCGCAGGTAGACAGGATAGTGAAGAAGGTATTTGGTATGCTTTCCTTTATTGGTCAAAGTATTGAGTACAGAAGTTGGGAGGTCATGTTGCGGTTGTACAGGACATTAGTTAAGCCACTGTTGGAATATTGAGTGCAATTCTGGTCTCCTTCCTATCGGAAAGATGTTGTGAAACTTGAAATGGTCCAGGAAAGATTTACAAGGATGTTGCCAGTGTTGGAGGATCTGAGCTATAGGGAAAGGTTGAATAGACTGGACCTGTTTTCCCTGGAGCATTGGAGGCTGAGGGGTGACCTTATAGAGGTTTATAAAATCATGAAGGCCATGGACAGCAGAACGAAAGGGCATCGGTTTAGGGTGAGAGGGGAAAAATATAAAAGAGACCTCAGGGGCAAACTTTTCACTCAGAGGGTGGTACGTGTATGGAATGAGCTGCCAGAGGAAGTGGTGGAGGCTAGTATAATTTGTAACATTTAATAGGCACCTGGATGGGTATATGACTAGGAAGGGTTTGGAGGGATATGGGCCAGGTGCTAGCAGGTGGGACGAGATTGGGTTGGAATACCTGGTCGGGATGGACAAATTGGATCGAAGGGTCTGTTTCCATACTGTACATCTCTGTGACTCTATGACTTTAACTACAGGTAAACAATACATACGGACCAAATACTGAACTACAGAAGCAATCATCCCAACACCCACAAACAAAGCTGCATTAGAACATTATTTCAATGAGCCACCACAAAATGTAGCACAGAGGAACTACGCAGAGCAGAGGAAAATCACCTATCCAGCATAATCAAAAATAACAGGTACCCAATGAACACAGTGCACCGATTTCTCAGCAAAAAACCCCAAAAAGCAGACAAAACATGTCCAAAAACCCTAACCACTCTCCTCTACATCAAAGAATCTCAGAGATGACTCCAGACTACTCAGACCCCTTGGCATCATGGTAGCCCACAAACCCACCAACACACTAAAACAGCAGTTCATGAACTTGAAAGACCCCACAGACAACAAGCAAAACTAATTTCTGGATTAGTGGTGCTGGAAGAGCACAGCAGTTCAGCATCCGAGGAGCAGTAAAATCGACGTTTCGGGCAAAAGCCCTTCATCAGGAATACAGGCAGAGAGCCTGAAGGGTGGAGAGATTCCAATGTAACTAATGTAAGTTACAAAAGACCTTGCAATAACTGTAACAAACACTACATTGGACAAACAGGCAGAAAACTAGCTACTAGGATACATGAACGTCAATTAGCCACAAAACGACATGACCCTCTCTCACTGGTATCCTCACATAGAGATGAGGAAGGACACCACTTTGACTGGGTCAGCACATCCATCCTAGGACAAGCCAAACAGAGACATGCATGAGAATTCCTAGAAGAACGGAATTCCAACCGGAACTCTATCAACAAACATATGGACTTGGATCCCATTTACCACCCCCTGAGAAAAAGATCAGGAAATGACATCACCACAGGAAACGACATCACCAATCAAAAAAACCTAAAAATGTAAATAGAAAGCAGGCCATACCATCAGTGCTTCATCTGGAGGCTCGCTGATGATGTTATCTAGTATGGTGTCGAAACATCTGAAAACAAACCTTGCAGCTCAGCGAGCAAACCTATATCCAACTGAATCCATACTGTGTGGAAACAGGCCACTCAGCCCATCGAGCCCACATCACCCCTAAAACGAACAGCTCAACCAGACTCCTATCCTACCCATGTAACCTTGCATTTTCGCATGGTTAATTCACCTTGGTTATATATCTGTGGACTGTGGGAGGAAACTGGAGCACCTGGAGGAAACCCATGCAGACACAGGGAGAATGTACAAACTCCACACAGACAATTGTCCAAGGCTTGAATCAAACCTGGGCCCCTGGCGCTGGGAGGCAGCTGTGTTAACCACTGAGCCACAATGCCGCCCCTGGAGAGAATTCCAGGAATTTGACCTGGCGACACTGACAGAATGGTGATAGATTTCTACGTTAGGATGATGATGATTTGAAGGGGAAGAAACAATTGTGATGAAGGGGTTTGTTTTTCAATCCAGGCAACAATGACACATACGTCATTGCACTTATCGTTAGGAAGCTTGTTGCTGATGCAAACTGGGTCTTGATATCATGGAACCTTACAGCACAGGAAGCCACAGGTAACCCATTATCTGTGGTGGCAGGGTGAACAACTGTCCCAAATTTTACATGATTGTTCCATATTTCAGGCAAATGTTCTGTGTTTCGGGTTTCATCTCATGTATGTTGTATGCAACAGCACATGGGCACTGCGCTCCCTTCCTGGAGGTCTACTTGCACAGGTTGATTAAACCTGTGTTTCCAATAATTAGTTATCCCATGTATCAAAGGAAGAGCAATTCAATTAGTTCTCTTTCCCAGCAGCATGAAAATTACATATTTTTAACTTAATACCCATTGCCATTTGAAAGTTCGAATCTTCTACCATCACCCTTTCAAGCAGATAATAACAGTTTCATGTTCATAATTCAAATTCTCTTAATTCTGGCTCTGTTTTTGTTCCTGGGCCAAAGACACAAAGGCAGGGGACCTCCTAAATCTGTGAATCCACTGTTACAACTGTTTACCTAAACTTCTCCTTTTTGGTAGAGGTGGGCGAGGGGCCGGGAACCTCAACTGGAATTTGGAGAGGTGACCTTGGGAAGACCTCAGAAAGATGTCTGGTGCAGGGATGGGATGAATGGGAAAGTTTGCTCCAGAGCCCCATTTTTGTATCCAAAGTTTGAAAGTAAAGGTTAACACATAGAACAGCTGTCACTCCTCATCCTACTTCATCCCTTAGGCACTCCATTTTGTTTTATTCATCAATATCAATATGCTGAATTAGGTAGCAAAAGACTGAAAGATTGATTGTAAATCTATTGTTTTAGACACTAGAGTCCACCTTTCCTTGCCCAGAAACTAATATCCCTAATTTTAAACCTTACAAACCCAATGCCACTTTGATGGTTTTCTGAAACAACAATTAACAAAGAGCGAGAACAATAGCAGAACACACAATCAAGTGTGGGGACTAAATCAAAATTGTGTCAGAAAGAGAGATAATATAATCCAGGCTCCACAGTGCCCACCTTTCTCCAAAAGCTTCAAAGGTATTGGTAGACACTGGAGCTCCCCCTGCAAGTACAACCAAATGTACACCGAGAAGTGGAAGAGAGAGACAAGCAGTTGGAAATTACAACCTCTTCCACTTCCCGCAGACCAATTGATGGCTCCTTGAGCCAGACCCAGGAGTAGGACCATGAGCAGGTCCTCCTGTCTCCTGCCCACACCCCTGTCTATACCAGGTGCCAAAAGATGAGGCTGAAGTGCAACCGAAAAACCGTAGAAGTTTTCAATAAAATTGAAAGAAGGTACAATATCACACAACCAACATAGACATGGTCCACAGACTCCACAGCACCATGGAATAAGTAGTTGGAGTGAACCACCTTAATCACAGGACTGCTCCGCGATACATTCTCCACTCCAGGGTCCTAATGGAAAGAGCTGAAAATGTGTTGCTGAAAAAGCGCAGCAGGTCAGGCAGCATCCAAGGAGCAGGAGAATCGACGTTTCGGGCATAAGCCCTTCTTCAGGAATTTCGAAATGTCGATTCTCCTGCTCCTTGGATGCTGCCTGACCTGCTGCGCTTTTCGAGCATCACATTTTCAGCTCTGATCTCCAGCATCTGCAGTCCTCACTTTCTCCTCCTAATGGAAAGACACAGGAATCCCGCACTGAATGCTGGATTAAGCATATGGCCTTAGCAAAATCTCCTCAATGATTGTGTATAAATTGCTATTTTTTTTTAATGCTAGAACATAAGATATGGACTGAGTGAATAAATATGCTGTGTAATTTAGACGTGGACAATGACCTTGTGTAAAGCCTACATGACTTTAAAATGCTTTGTCTGCAAAAGGGCTTTTGAGAGCTGACTGAAGTATTCTAATAATTAACTGGATATATAAATAATGAAACTAAATTTTCAATGTTTTTGAACTGGAATACTATTCATATTCAAGCCGATCTTCAGCCTTTGGTTAATCTGATTAAAACAGATAGAGTCACAGAGCCATAGAGTCATACAGCACAGAAACAGAGCCTTCAGTCCAACCCGTCCATGCCGAACCTAATCCCAAACTGAACTTGTTCCACCTGCTTGCTCCTCATCCATATCCCTACAAACCTTTCCTCTTCATGTATCAATTCAAATGTCTTTTAAACATTGTAATTGTACCCACATCTATCACTTTGTTAGTAAGTTTATTCCATGAGTGAAACAATCTCTGTGTAAAGAGTTTGCCTCTTATGTCTATTTTAAATCTGTCTCCTGTCACCTTAAAAATGTAACCTTAGTCTTGAAATCCTCCAACCTAGGGAAAAGACAACTATCATTACCTCTGTCAATACCTTTCATTATTTTATAAACTTCTATCAGATCACCTCTCAATCTTCTACTTTCCAGTGAAAAAAAAATCCCAGCCTATCCATCCTCTCTTTATAACTCAAACCTTCCATACCCGGCAACATCCTGGTAAATCTCTTCTGAGCCCTCTCCAGCGTTATTATATCCTTCCTAAAAGTGGGCGACCAGAAGGGCACACAGTATTCTGGAAGCATCCTCACCAATGTCCTGTACAACTGCACATTACTTCCAAACACCTATACTCAAAGCACTGAGCAATGAGGGCAAAAGTGCCAAACGCCTTTTTAGCCACCCTGTCTATATGTGATGCAAAATTCACGGAATTATATATCTGCACCCTTGTGACTCTCTGTTCTACATCACTATCCAAGGCCCCACCACTAATTGTGTAAGCCCTACCCCTGTTTGTTGTACCAAAATGCAACACCTCATATTTATCCAGATTGAATTCCATATACCATTTTTCAGCCCATTGATCCATTTGATCAAGGTCTGTTTGTAATCTTAGAAAACCTTCTTCACTATTTACTATGCCACCAATTTTGGTGTCATCCGCAAACTTATTAACCATGTCTCCTATATTCTCATCCAAATCATTCACATAAATGACAAGCAAAAGAGGACCCAAGACCAATCCCTGTGGAACACCGCTGATCACAGGTCTCCAGTCTGAAAGCCAACCGTCCACCATTACTCTCTGTCTCCTGCTGATAAGCCAATTATGTATCCGATTGGCAAGCTCATCCTGGATCTCTGTTCTAGTTATTTTCTCACACTGTTTGTTGGCCTTGCTGCACACAAATTGGCTTCCACATTTCCTGTGTTACAACACAGACTGCATTTTGCAATTAGTTCATTAGTTGGAAAGCACTTTGGGGTATTCTTAGGTTGCGAAAGACGCTGTAGAAATGAGTCTTTCTTTTTGATTCACTTTTTCTGATCTTGCTGTCCTAGTTCAAAAATATATGTATTTTCTGTTACTGCCTCATTTGTAGTAGGTTGCTCAATGTTAAATATTCTGAAGGACTTAAGCAAACATTTAAAACATGTATAATTTGCTTAGTTTATCAATTGTCACTTCCTCCACATATGTGACTTACATATACAACTGACTTATGTGCACGTCCTCTTCTTCCTCATTGCTTACCTTGGCACAGCAATCCAGACACTTGCAAGCACAGGTTTGCATCACCTCCTGGTGTGTGGCCTGATATATTGCTCTTACGGAATGGCCATTCAAACTTGTTTCATCTTCTGCTCATTGGTTGAATGGCCTTCCATTCTATGTACTTATGCCATCTATTATGATCTGCAGCCGTCTGCAAATTTTAATTTATCACTTTTGCATTTTAGAGTCAGAGAGTCATAGAGCTGTACAGCACAGAAACAGACCCTTTGGTCCAACTCATCCATGCTGACCAGATATGTTCAACTAATCTGGTCCCATTTGTTAGCACTTGGCCCATATCCCTCTAAATCCTTCTTTTTCATACACCCATCCAGATACCTTTTAAATGTTATAATTGTATCAACCTCCACCATTTCTTCTGACAGCTCATTCCATACATGCACCACAGTCTGTATGAAAGAGTTGCTCCTCGGTCCCTTTTAAAATTTTCCGTCTCATCCTAAACCAATGCCCTACAGTTTTGGACTCCCTCACCCCAGGGAAATGACCTTGTCTATTTACCTTATCCATCGCCTTATGATTTTATAAACCTTTATCTTGTCACACCTCAGCCTCCGATGTTCCAGGGAAAACAGCCCCAGCCTATTCAGCCTCTCCTTATAGCTCAAACCCTCCAACCCTGGCAACATCCTTGTAAATCTGTTCTAAACCCTTTCAAGTTTTATAACATTTTTACAATAGGAGGGAGATCAGAATTGCACACAATATTCCAAAAGTGTCCTAACCAATGTCCCGTACAGCTGCAACATGACCTCCCAATTCCTCAATGCTCTGACCAATTAAGAAAAACATACCAAATGCCTTCTTTACTATCTTATCTATCTGCAATACCACTTTCAAGGAACTATGAACCTGCATCCAAGGTCTCTTTGTTCAGCAACACTCCCCAAGACCTTACCATTAAGCATCTAAGTCCTGCCCTGATTTGACTTTCCAAGATGCAGCACCATCTGCCACACCTTGGCCCATTGGCCCATCTGATCAAGATCACATTGTATTCGGAGGTAACCTTCTTCACTGTCCATTACAATTGCATCCAATTTTTCCTTCATTCCTTGCACAATATGCAAGGATGATGCCCACATGAGTGCATACATGAGCAGTATTCTTCTAATCTCTCTTGCTTCCCAATTGTTGGTCACTTGAGTGTAACTTTGGAAGTACCCTAATTCATTGAAGTGCATAACATTGAAAAATTTTAATTTTCATTTAACACACCAATTTTACAATGAAAGTAACTTAACCCACCTTATTGTTCAGATTCATTGCAACCTTTCTGGAATTATGGGTCTATTAATAAAATGTTGAGCAAAACATCAATGTCTGTTTGTCTAATGCTAAAGATGGCTGGCTGAACCAGTATCAGACATGAAAAGTGTATTTTAAGCATATTTAATTAATCAGAGAACTATTGTGAAACAAACTGATGGACTGATCTTTAAGCTAAATAATCCATGCTTCAGCTGTGATTTGTCATCAGTGGCCTGTAATGCAAAGCATTTAGGAACTCATGGTGTCCTTGGATGTATTAATTTAGTAATTTATGTGTTAAATCCACCGTGGGTACTTCCTCTTCTGCTTTGCTGTGTTTGATGTCCCATAGAGCTCACCACACCCTATTGATTGTTTTCTAGGATTTTGAGAATTCCCTTTGCTACATCTATTTCAAGAATTTCTGCTATAGAAAGAGTTGCAGAAGTGGAATAGCCATCACTTAATCAGAAAGCACTTGCCATTTGCAAAAGATTATGGGGTGTCAGCAGTATTTTCTTGTTCCATGAATTTGTCACAGTCTTTAATTTGAAAGTTAAACCAGGGATCAATGGCTTAGAGCCATTGCCTTTCAGTACTGTGACCTCAGTTCACTTCTCAGAAGAAATTAGTTGGTGAAGGTCATTGGCTGGCTCAGACTGATGAGGAACATATGTTTGGCAGTTCTCAATCTCAGTCAAAATTCATTGTTCCCATTTGAAAAAAAAAGCTTTCACCTAAGAAGAATGCTTAAACTTTAAAAAGGCTCTTTTGGCTATTTCATGATCACTTGCAAATGTCAAGTCACTTACATAGTTGACTCATATCCTGGTAATAATAAGCAGGAGAAATTGAGGGACACTGGTGGGTGGTAGCTCGAAAATAAACAAAGGTTAATAATTCCAAAGCAGATATGTAATATTTTTATACATGTGACAGTGAATATATGACTAGTCAAGCAAGTTCCATCTGGTCAAAGATGTGGGGCTCAGATATTTTATGATATGATATTTTATATCATATAACTGCACCAGATAGCACTGTGTCTATTTTATATAGAAATATACAGTCTGTCTGTGGCCCCTCTGTCCCTATACCTTACGTGACCGGACTTCAGAATTTAGCCACAACCTTTGAAACATTTGTTGGAAAATAGTACATTACATTGCAAAATTGGTAACATTCACACTTGCAAAATCTTCACCGTGATAAAACAGCTTTTAGACATTTCACATTACAGGATCAACAGGAGCTGGCAAATTAAGGTGGGGGTGTTGGGAGGGTGGGGTACATTGATGAAAGACAATGTTTTGAGAAGTTATTGAACTGAAGGGAAAAAAAACCTGAGAGATTAAAGTTTTAATGAGGGAGGTCAAGAAGGTGACAACCTTTAACCTTTAAACGTTGTCCCTGGTGTTTTTGTCATTTGCTTTGCATCAAAATATTCAAATAAAACTAGCATTCATCTGCTTAACCTTGATAGAGTAATGCTTTCTGAACGGATACAAGAGAAATATGGACAGGATTTTCTATTATGCAGACACCCAGCACATCTGTCATGGTGGCCGCTCCACCTAGCCCAGATGGTCTCCAGGAGGAGAATACTGCATTTTTTAGGCCAACTCCAGTATAGCTCATATTGAGGGATGATGGAAGGGCTGAATGACTCTGACAAGCCTTGAAAGTTTGGTACAGCAAGTGTAGCTAGCAGATTTTATGTTACCAGAAAACATTTTTATAAAGTAGTCTGGATAATGAAGTTGATTATTTTTTAATTGACTGCAGAGGCTCAGGCATCCAATTAATTTTTAAAATCCCACTTACCCAAGTAACATTACTGGCCATAACACAGCTGTTCTTCATGTCCAAGTTGCCGAAAGATAGGTTCTAATCAATGCTCAGGGTACTATGCATCTCTGAAGTAGGTGGGACTTAAACCCAGACCTTCTGGCTTGGAGTTGGGGAAATATTCTCCTCATCAATCTGTTCAAAACTACTATTACAAATTTTTGGTGCAGGTGGGACAAAAGTGGTCTCAGAAGTATGGACACTACCACTGCACCACACCTTCTCTCGGATCTTTTTGAGAAAACATGTTCACAGTAGTTACTACAGTAGTAACAAGTGGGACCACAAGACCCTCAGTGTTGCTAGGACAAAATTGTTGGGTATTATTTCCACATGGGCTTATTGAGAATGCTAGACAGATTTCAACTTACCACACCTAACTCTGTCTCTTAAAGAAATCACCCAACATTGCACAATAAAAACCTTGGTTCCTCTCTTCATGTGCTGCTTGTTCATCCACAATTGCAGTCTCCTGACAATGGAGTCCTTCTTCAATCTCCTCTTCCTTCTTCAATCTCTTCTTTCTTCTTCTTCCCCTCCGCTGCTTCTTCTTCTTCTTCTCATCTGTCCTGTTCTTCACTTCCTCCTGCTTCTTCATTATTATCTTTGCTTCCTCCTCCTTCTTCTTTCTCTTCAGCTCAGCGATATGAGTGCATTTGCTGGGTTAATTTAGTCAGAAGTCTGTTATTGAACTGCTGATCTGTATAGATACATCAGGAATGAGGTATAAATTTTCCATTTGTGATCTTGACGTAAGCTAATCACCCTTTGGACCTTTCTCAGGCTGCTGAGTATTGGGTGAAAGCCTCCCCTGTTGCCACCTAAACATGGTGTGGTGCACCCTCCACAACCCATGATTGATTTCCCCCTTCTTGATGCAGTCACATGCAAGATATCCACAACCTTAGTCTTTGCATTGTCTTACTCACTGAAAGCAATCAGATTATAGGTCACCTTCATTTGATACAGCCCTCTTTCATATTGCCCTAAAACTTGGCATCCCAGAATTCTTCCAGTGCATTTCCTTACCATTCCCCACCCACCCAGTCCATCTTTCTATGAACCTTTTCTGCTGAGTCCTCTTTTCATTTCAGAAACCTTTTCAGTTTAGTCTCACTTGCCTGTACCAGTCAGACTTTCTGGTATCAGCCAATGTGGTTGCCTCACTTGGGCAAACTCATAGATCCAGTCAGCCTTCATCCCTTGCAGTTGAAGCAATTAACTAAAACATGCAAAACCACTCATTACTGAGTATCATGAGCTGGTTGATCCGATGAGGTTTCACTTCTTACACTGGAAGAGTTTGTGTCAAGAAATGGCTTGGTTATGAAGGAACCAAGCTAGTGAAGAATTTTGCATTTTTCTTTTTATGTCAAGAATCTACTTTATTCATAAAAAAGCTTTGTGTGTGTGTGTGTCTATATTATTCACAAACACATTTCGGTTCTGTACAGTAGCATATCAAGGAAACAAATACACATTTGGAGTTTGACTCTATCCAAACAAACCTGGAGGAAATCTAGTCTACCAGGGTATATGTATCTTATCCATATATAGCTGGGTTCAAGAACATGTGTTTACTTTTTGGCTAGCATGATTGCACCCATGAAAGTAATTCCAACAGACTGGGATGTTAATGAGTATTGATAGCATGCTAACAAATGCAGAATATGTAAGATGGGAATGCTAACCTGCTTGAAAGATTCTGAAAATCAAAATTCTCTCCACATTTCATGACTGTATGCATTAGCAATATTGGGTAAAAACAAGGGCTACAGATGCTGGAAACCAATATTGTCAATTGGTTGTCAATGAATGGTTTCTGCTTCCAGGACCTCAGAGATCCGGACAGCAGCAAAAAATATTATAGAAAATATTGCTGAGAACTTAATGGTGAAATGTTAACATATCATTGGGACACTGAGATTCTGCCTTCCACCCAATTAACCCACCCACGTAAGTTTGGATAGGTGCAGGCAGGCCCAAGGATTCTGCCCAGAGTTCCTACCCTCTCCTAAAAGGTACACATAGGTATAAAAAGTTAAATCCAAAGGAAACTGGGAAGTTTTATCATTAAAATTGTAGAATAATTAAAACTCTTGCTTTCAGAAATAAAGTATCTTGTCTTAAGGATTTTTTACCTTTGGTGAAAACAATATTTTCACCAATATGCTGACAATGAAATCAAAGATATTGCAAAAAACACAGTCCATTACAATTGAGAAGGTAACACATAGAAGCATTACATTGCAAGTTGATTACTTAAGTTCTTTGAAGGAAAATTAGGGATATATTTTGTCATGAAGCTCATTTGAAGGTTAAGCAGTACTCTTGTATGTTGATCTTTTTGCAAAGACATAAATCTCTTTCTGTGTTAATTATTAAACATGATTATAGTTCATTCATTTGTGGGTTATAAACATCATGATGAGAAGTGATGGTGAGATGCCTTCTTGAACTACAGCAATGGACGTAATGTAGGTGCTTCCATGGGGCCACTAGGGAGTGAGTTCAAGTATTGTAACACAATCACTGTTAAGGATCAGTGATATCATTCCAAATCAGATGGGCGTGGTATGTAGGAGTACAGAGGGTTCTCAATTTAAGAATGTCCGACTTATGGACTCTTGTACTTACGACCAAAATCTCATACAGCGGTGTAATTTTAAAGACCCGACATTTTCTGTACTTACAAACAGTTCCTTTGTGTTGTCCTGTCCTGCATTGTGCTCTGACGTACGTACAAATCAGCTTGCAAACAGAGTCCAGAATGGAACGTGTTTGCAACCCGGAGGCTGCCTGTACTTGCAGATGGTGGTGCTCCGATGTGTCTGTGGCCCTTTTCCTTTTAGGTAATGACGTTCTGGTACTTGGTAAGTGTTGTGAAAGGGTTGGTTATGGCTAATGTAAATCTATTAGAAAATATATCTCCTTACATCACAGATGATTTTTAATAAATCCCTTTCTATGTCTTCAAACCACAATTATGACACACAGATTAGTTTTGCAACAGAATTGTTTGCTAAATGGAAAATTCCTTTCCATATTTTCCATCTTCCATACACAGTCGGATGGTTCTGGGAAATGTGTAATACAACAACAGAATTAAACTACGTCGTTAGGTTTGATTAAACTGCCTTTACCCCATGTTGTTGATCTACTATTTCAAACTAACCAAGAAACTGGCACATATATAGAACATTTAATAATCACGTTGGGTTGAATAACACACAGGGTACAGCAAGTACCTGTTTATTTCACTCTCCATGCCTTCAGGGAAATTGAAATTTTACAGACTTCGGAAAATGAGAATGATCCCATTTAACAGGAGATATGTTGTGAGTGATAAAAGATACATTATGTCCTCCTCCTCAATGCTACAAGAATTCAGCTTCATTTGCATAGCCCCTGACAGAAGATTCTGTGCCAGTAAAAACAGTAGGGAGGAACAGGAGGGAAAGGTTAAAACAGTTGTTTTTCTTGCTGCCCTGCTGATGTTCTTTCCTGCTGTAGCTCTCATTTTAACTTTAAAAAGGCTAGGTTCCAGTAAACATGTTCAGGCAGCTATCATCATAGTGGTGGCACACTGAACTGATAGGCCAGTTGTTTTACTGGCACCAATCTTATTTTCCATCTGTTGCTCAGGGTAGTTGTGAATACATGCTGCTCTCACTTCTTGCTTTTGCAAGTTGTTAACAATCATGAACAATGAAATCACTCAGTGCACTGATCAGAAAGGAGTAGGAAACCTGATTTTAATGAGGAAATATTGGATGGTGGGGGTGTAGTTACAGGGCAGGTGGTCTTAGTTAGGAGCTATCAACTCTTGTATGTCTACTCTTTTAAACATTGGAGATGTTGCTTTCCAATGACACAGAAGCACATGCCTTATACACTCCTGAGTCAAAGAGTGAAAGATATTTTTCTTCTGTGGTCTGACAAAAATGAGAATGAAGTTTCATCAGCGATTTTATAGAATTTTGCATTACTATATTTGTCAATCATGGCAAGTTCTTGGAATTCCCAACATTCTGCCACCTTTTAGACCCTTTTTTTCTGCTTCTCCCCAAGGATAAAGATACAAGGCTCCCAGTTCAGAGCTGTGCTTAAGGGGCTCTGGTATGGAGATAAAGCCATAATGTAGTCTGCTTTTCTGAGACCCTCTCTTTAAGAATGGCTCTCTGTTAGCAGTGCAGGATTATTGAATCTACCTTGTACCTTTCCAAACAGAGTTATTAACTTTCAGTGCTGAAGATAACAAATCATTTGTCTGCTCACTACTCAGCCCGACCTATAACTGCCCCTAGTGATGCAGTCATTGGCTTGTCTTTCAAACAGCAAGTTAACCACTCTACAGAGAGTAGTGTCATCAGCTGAGGCAACATCACTTGTAATGACATCCAGACAGTGCTGGCTGGAGTTGATCATGTCACCCGAGGCCTTCTGTATAGGAACACAACGAGAAACTGATATTTGATTTTTCAGGTGGCAGTTGAGCAAACCCAATCAAAAAACCAAACAGAATTCTGCATTGCTAGGCCTCCTCTCGCTGATCCCATTTCTTTTCAATCAAACTTACGCCAACTTCAGGAACATCCAGCTGCATTGAAATGAATAATGTGACTCGGTGCAGGATTTTCCTTGTGAGCCTTTTTACCCCGCACTAACTGACTAAATTGTGGGTTCTAAGCCCCGTCCTGTGTGGATACAGTCATTGCTTTATTATCCTTGGGATAGCTAATTAATAGTTAGAGGGAGGGTTGCTATCAATTAAGGATGACAGATGGACTCTTGAAACCTTAGGGTCAATCAGAGCTTGAAAGGGGCAGCTCGTGGATGGATAAGAAGGAGGAGAGAAGTCTAAGGCCTTTTAACAGGAGGTGTAAGGCTTTGAGAGAAGGAAAGATTGCTTGACAGTTAAATTAGAAAGGGAACACTTCAAATGGCAAGTACCTTCCCTCCAATGTTTTCAAAGTTTTCATTAAATCTTGGCTGGACTGTGGAACCCAGCGTGCGTTACTCATAGCAATTGGTCATTCAGCTTTGACAGGTGCTATGTTCCATCTGGAAGTCAGCTGAACAATACCTGATGTAAGACTGCCACATTTTCAGGCCATTGCTGACAATGTTTCTCCAGCATTATTCCATTATTGCCTCCAAGATTTTCATCTACCGTTTCTAATTATTGCTCTGGGGCTGTCTTTATTTTATTCCAACTCTTACAGCCATTGTACTGGTATAAGAAATAGCTCTACATCTCTGTTTGGTGGAAGAAAGGCCAACAGAGGGATCACAAAGCAGGAACTTAACAATATCCTTCCCTGCAGTATATAGACTAAGAGGCACATAATTCTCCTTGTCTGATAGCAGCTCCAAGGAGATAGTGGTATCTACTCACCAGGGAGGCCCTAGTGGATATCAGCTACCTGCTGCATCCAGACTAAGAACAGCATCAGCAGTGACTGCAAAAGTCACACTCCACTGAAATCCTACACATCCAAATTGTTTCAGCTGCCACTAGGGGCACTGTAAGCATAAAGGTATCAACTGTATTTAGATAACATGAAGCAATTCACAGGCTCATTGTTTGAGCAGGTCATTTCCTTCCCACTGGACAACCGACAGCAGTCGGAGCAATATGTATGATTTTATAGTGTTGCTCAGGGTTATAGATTCTATGTGGCCTCCACCTGTTTCCTCACCCAGTGCCCATCACCTACATAAACAGGAAAGGATTTCACGCTCAAAATGCCTCACTTTGTTTGCAACATTGAGCACCAGGTTATGGAAGTCAACGTTTATTTCCCAGGCAGATTTCACAGTACCTTCACTTTAAGGCAGTCCACCATCCAACGAATATTTAACCCATAAAGACAAGTCTCCCAGGAGTCCATTGTTATCCTCCGCAGTCAAGGTTCATGACATCTCAACTGTATTTCAGTGCACCAGCTGAATATAGATCGAATGAGGTACATATTTCCTGCAGAGCAGTCCTCGAGCATGTCATTGGCACAGTGACCTCTCCAGTCGCCTGCTCCCATCCATTCTCAGGATGTGCACTGGCAGCTGAAATTGGTCCCCTCCCCCTTTCCAACACCAAATGCTGCATTTCTCTCTCTCTGTTGTTTAATGTTTTTATGCTTTCTATTTTGCAAACAGTCTGCAAAAACTTTAGTTTCTATGACTGCAATATCCTTTAAACTTAAATGTAAAGGCCGTGATTACGACGTTTGCAGATGAAACATCAATAATGTGGATGTAGATTGCAAGAAAGTTATCAATGGACTAGTCATGGAGAAAGTGGAGACTGCAGATGCCAGAGATCAGAGTCAAAAGGTGTGGCACTGGAAAAGCACAGCAGGTCAGGCAGCATCTGGGGAGTAGGAGGATCGACGTTTCAGGCATAAGCCCTTCATCAGGAATGAGAGCTTATGCCCAAAACATCGATTCTCCTGTTCCTCGAATGCTGCCCGACCTGCTTTTCCAGCTCCACACATTTTGACAATGGACTAGTCATGCAGGCAAAATGTTTGCAAATGGAATTCAATACAGAAAAGTGTGAAATCATGCATTTTGGAATATGCAATAAATAGTAGGATATTATAAAGTATAGAGAATGGGGTATTTTGAAATGCATGGCCAGAAATCCATGGCCAGAAATCCCTGAAGGTAACAGAAAATGTGTGCAAGAGGTCACATACTTTCCTTTGTTGGCCAAGATTGTAAGAGCAGGGGGATTATGGTTGCATTTTTTAAAAAAAAGCACCAGTTAGTGTACAGCTAGAGTACAGTGTTTGGTTCTGGTCATACAGCATGATGTGATCAGGGTACAGAGAAACTCGTGGGGGTGTTGTCAGGAGTGGAGATTTTTTTCTGTGATGGAGGATTGGATTGGGAAAAAAGGTGAGTATAGACTGTATTGATAAAATTATGTAGGGCCTAAATTGAATCGCTAGGGAGGGACTATTTTCTAAAACAGAGAGGTCAAGAATAAGATGGCATAAATCTAGAGTGATTAGTGAAAGGCTCAGAAGGAAGTTGAGAAGATATTTCACCCATGAATGCGGTTTAGAACCTACTCTCAAAGTTAGTAGAGGCAGAAACCCTCATCACAGTGAAATAAATTTGAAACACCATATCACCAGGACTACAGACTAAGGGGTGGAAAGTGGGAATAAGTGGGATCACCCTTTACAGTGACACAGCCAAGAGATGAAAATGTGTTGCTGGAAAAGCGCAGCAGGTCAGGCAGCATCCAGGGAACAGGAGAATCGACGTTTCGGGCATAAGCCCTTCTTCAGGGTTTATGCCCGAAACGTCGATTCTTCTGTTCCCTGGATGCTGCCTGACCTGCTGTGCTTTTCCAGCAACACATTTTCAGCTCTGATCTCCAGCATCTGCAGACCTCACTTTCTCCACAGCCAAGAGATGACTGCTATTGTCTCATAGGGTCTGGCAGGATGCCTGAGACTACATGGATCTCAGGAATAGGTGATGTTTATATATTAATTAAAAGATAACAAGGACAAAATTGTGTGTATAAATATGTGAACATTTAATCAATGGGTTAGAGTTTTGTGATGTGTTGCAGTAAAACTGGCCTGAAAAGTGTATACCTGCACTCTGTCTAATGAAACATTTAACCTTCGGTGTTTAATAATGACCACCTTCCGTGCTGTAAATATTACTGTTTCTACTTTCAGATGAAACCTTGTTATGCAGAGGGAACTCATGGTCTCATAGACATTATTATAACTAAGACAATGTCAGGGTCAAATATTCCTCAGTGCTGTACATGTTTAATATACTGTAGAAATGTGTGGCCTTAATGAGCGCTCGTAGCTTGTCTGATTAATGAAATTTTCCTGCTCTGTTTTTTGTGTTGTGAAAGTATTCATTTTAGGTGCAACCAGCTCCCATTTCCTTGGGGCTACTCTTTCTTGGGGCCTAAGACATACAGCAAAATTAATGTATTTGCTTCACTTCTTCCACGGATTGATTCTGATCCATCTGACACCGTTTTCCCTCAGCCATCTTTCAGAAAAAATGTTAAGTTGAGGCCCTGTGCGTCTTCTTAGTTGGATGTAAAAGAATGCTCAGACACTATTTTGCAGATCAGAGATCACCCTCAGCAATATCATTTGAAATACCTTGTCATTTTGTGTGTGGGAACTTGCTTTTAACAAATCGGTTGCTGTCTTCCTTTCATTAAAACAATGTCTATACTTCAAACACATAATTTGCTGCAAAAAAACTTAGGACTGGCCTGAAGTTAATGAAAGGTGTGATGTCAATGCAAGTTTTCCTTTAATTCCTCTATTGCAACAATGTTAAATCCTGTAGTACCCCACACCTCCAAAATCACAGGGCATCAGTGAGGTACAAATCATATGTCCAATTAATGCATTACATCAAGTTTGTAGTTGTAGTTTGATTCTAAATTTTGCTGATTCTAAATTTTGCTTTCTTATAAAACATAGTAAAGGAAACTTTTGACATAATTTGGGCCGATGCTATGGAAGCCATCAGTTTTTTAAATTGAATTAATGCTATTACACTCAATGGTATCTTTTACACAACTAGTCAAGAACCTGATGAATTTGGTCAGGTAACAGAGTCTCTATTTCTATGACTTGATACATCTTTTAGAAACATTTCAAATTTGTGAAGGTTTCTTTTAGTTCTCCAGAGTGTTGCACGTCATTGTATGTCTGGTTATGTAACAATCTGTGAACCTATTCATCTCCCAATCACTTACACATGTCTTTATCAGATTGTAAGTACACTTCACACATGCCTTATTCTAATCAGACACCCATTTCTTTCAAAAAATGAGATGATGAGAGCCATCCAGTTATCTGAAAGCATGAATGATACTGTCAGAACTGTTTTGGACTTCCACCATACATAATTGATCAACTCCTTTCCATTGACCTTCAATATACTGGGGAAATAAATATACTAGCTTGTATATCTGAGAACACTGCAGATTTGTAACACACTTGTTCTCTGGTACTAATTTGTCACGTAAGTGATAATGTTTTTTTGTTTGATTATGGAATGTGCACGTCATTAGCTAAGTCAGCATTTATTGCCCATGGGATTTTAGAGCACTGGCTATAAAGTTGCCATTAGGTTAACTTTACATTCTAGACTTTTGCAGAATTCAAATTTCACCATTTGTCCTGGTGGGCTTCAAACTGAACAGTAGCCTGGAGTTCTTGAATATCAGGCAAAAGTGAGAACTGCCTGAAACATTCCTGATGAAGGGCTTTTACCCAAAATATTGATTTTCCTGCTCCTCGGATGCTGCCTGACCTGCTGTGCTTTTCCGGCACCACTCTGATCTTGTCTCTTCTTGAATAGCAGTCCAGTGACATTACCATTATGTCACTGCCTTCCCCTAACTGCATTTTTTAATAAATAAAACATGCTGAATCTCTCTAACTTATTACTTATGCTTCTATTCAAATGTTTAAACAAGTGATCACATGACCAATTGGGACCATTAAATTTTCATCTCAATAACTTGTAGAAGTACATTTTGAATGGACTTGCTGCTGAATATATTGTCACTTTAATAAATTGTAGCTATTGTGCCAAACTTTAATAGCAATTAAAGTACACTAATTCACAATTTGACTTGCATAAGTAAAACAATTAGTATTTGTTCATTTTGCATTGTCACTCATATCCATCTGTATTTCCTGATATCATAAAATTTTGATTGCCTTATAATGGTTTCCCAAAGTTAATACTCACTACGTGATTTTTATTAACTTTACATTTTCTGGATTGATAAAGAATTTTTCGTGTATCTGTAGCGAATGATAGCACAGAAATATCAAGAGCTTTGTGGAATGCAGACTTGCTGCACGTGCAGTTAAGTGTTACCTGTGTCAGAAGAAGTATTGATCTGAATGTCGGTACTTACATTAACAATTGAAAAGTGAGAGTTGTTCTGACCCCATGTTCTTTACACTTGAGAGGGTCAAAATGAAGATTTAGGAGGTCACCCTCAGCACTTACTCATGGACAAATTTGTCTAGTGCAAGTCAAAAATAATTTAGATAAGTAGACAGCATAGATATTTAATGTATCTTTTCTGCCTCAGCCTCATGAACTGGATTGTGCTATAAATAATATGTGCACATTGTCTTGAGTTTGCTAACAGCTTTCCATGGAGGTGCTAATGTAAGAAGGCTTTGTAGAAATGTTTTGAAATATTTTAAACGTAACAATCTAGAAATACTACATGTACTCTTGGTGCCTTTTTTAACAAATTCTGGCAGAGCTGTAGTTGCTCACACAAGTTAAATTGCAGTGTCTGCTTCCAACCAGTAGGTGAATCTATTGCAGCAAATGTCTTTCGGATAACGAAAACTACCACCAAAAATATCCCAAGAATTCTTCAGTAAATTGGAAACTGCTTTCTCATTAAACTGACTGTGTTTTGGTGGCTACAATGTTTTTGCTTCCCGAAACCAAAGATTGTTTAAACAAAGTTAATAACCCACGCAACTTAGCTTGGCTTTCTGCAAGAACGTACCTTCTTCACAGTCATGTGCAGTCTAACCTTATTTCACCAACATCTAGGGGATATGGGTTTGATAAAGGCACACCAATTAACTGCAGCAAACTAGAAAAGAGTTTTGTAATTAATAAGATACTCATACAAATATTGTGAGCGCCTTCATGGTTTTCTCAGTAGGCCACCACTGCACTTCTTTGGTTTTTTTAAAGGGGGTAAGAAGCTGTTCTTGTCAGTAATTGGCTGCTGTTCTAGTTTGCTAAAATGAAAGTGCCTTGTTTAGACACCAGCAGCTGGCTACCATTCCCATCTGTTTTCAATGTTGTGTGTTTTTTGCAGTGCTTTGTGGTCTACATGAGATGCACCAGAGCAGACAGGAAAAGACATGCGGTCAGAGAAAACTGGGAGTGACAACTAGTGTTCTGGTTACCATAAGTACATGCAAAAAGTAGGAACTGAAGTTCACATAGGCACAGGCTAAAATTCCTTTGCAATTACTGCACTGCCTTCCTCTCTCCTTACAGTGTCTAATATTTGAAAATATATTGCAAACAGCATGTTTCTCCGGGTGTTTTTTTTAAAAAGTATGCATTTTGTGAATTTGATACGACTATTTCTTCTGTTGCTGTACTTAAGCTGTAATCCAAACTCATATGAGATTCGACCTATTTAATATTACTCTCTAAATACTTGCACATTCCATAAAGGTTGTGGATGTATTTTAACCCTTTCCTCGGCCTCAGGCTGTGAGTGGGATACAACAAAGTGCCCGCTGGATGAAATGCAATATTTTATTACCTTAACTTCATCCAGCCCGACAGCCTTCCAAGAATGCTGTGTCCCTCTACCTCTGGCCTTTTGTGCAGCCTTGATTCCTTCAGCTCACCACTGGTGGCCGTGACATTTGTCACCTCAGCCCGACACTCTGGAATTCCCCCACCTCCCCCCTCCCAAGCCTCTTTACAGTTTCAGTTCTTTGTGTATATTTCAAGACACTGTTTAATTTTCTGGCTCCAATTCACCGACTTCTGCATTTAACTCGAGTACCTTCGACTGTTTGTGCATAAGCCCCTCGGGGAGGTGGGATGCCTGTTAACACGTGCTAATCACTCATTTTGTGAAGCCATATTTCAACTCACTTTCAAACTAACACTTCCTGAAGCTTGTCAACAAAAGCAAGACCAAAGAACACAATGACAATTTTAAAAGATTTTTGTGGCCAGTGCTGACAATGCACGCCATTTATTGCCTTCCACATTAACAACGCCTCGAGACCATGGTGATGACCCATCTACTGGAACTGCTATGGAGGTGCATTCACAGTGCAAAGGGAGACAGTTCCAGGAGGTGTGAAGGGAGTGAATGTTTAAGGTACTAGTTGGGTGGGATTCATCTAGTCCTTGATAGTGCTGCGTTGTTTGAGTGGATTGAGCTTCACTCATTCAGGCAAGTGGAAAATATCCATCATGCTTATGACTTGCACGTTGTGTGGGATGGGCTTTGGGGAGTCAGGAGGTGAGCTACTTGCCACAGAATTCCCAGCCACTGACCTTCTACTGCAGCCACAATATTCTCGTGGCTTAACCATTTAACTGAGGGGACTGAATCCAATTGATGGAATTGCTCCAGTAAACTCAGCACTCATAGCTGCTCCCTTATCAGTCAGGGAGAAACGGGTTTGTTAATGGGACTTTTACTGAGAGGTCACTTTCTGTATTTTGGAAGTTTTCTGAATCACTGCAGGATGGTTGGCACCCTGGCAGCTTTATAGTGAATAATGGTTGAGGATAAATATAAGCAAGAACAGCAGTCACCTATTCGAAGGACAGCAGACGAGAGAGTGGCAGAGGGCTGCACCTCGCAGGAGTGACACAGGGTTCACAAGCATGTTATTCCTTAACGTTTGGAAGCAGCAGTGTTACTCCAATTGTTGGTTGAGTTGGTGGTGGACCTTTGCAAACAGTTAGAGGCAGCCCTGATTGCTAGCCATTAACAGTGCTCATCAAAGTCATCATTACTCTCCACTTTATCTTCTCTGAATTCCGCACATCTCTGGCAGAGAGAGATATCCAGCATCTCTGAAGCACTGGCCCACATATCTGGAAAAAAAAGTCAATCAGTAGGCTGTTTGCTAGGGCCAGTGATTTGCAAATGTCACTGTGATAACACCCAGTCAGTATGGGTGAGTGCTCAGTGATCAGCTCCGATTGAATCTCCACAGTAACAGAGTGTCATTGACTGCATATACATGGAATGTTGCTTATTCTTAAATCAACCAGAAGCTTAGGTCAACTGCTGAGGCTTCCACTCCATCAGTGTGCACCTTGAGTTCAACTACCATCAGATATTTGGGTAGGTCGACACAAGATTTCCAGAGAGAGTGCCATAATATTATTTTTCCCTTTGGCAGTCCCAGATCCTGATGTGGAGTCATAGAGTCATGGAGATGTACACCAAGGAAACAGACCCTTCGGTCCAACTCATCCAAGCTGACAACATATCCTAACCTAATCTACTCCCATTTGCCAGTGCTTGGCCCATATCACTCTAAACTCTTCCTATTCATATACCCATCCAGACATCTTTTAAATGTAATTGCACCCGCCTCCACCACTTCCTCTGTCAGCTCATGTGTATATGCACCACCCTCTGCATGAAAATGTTGCCCCTTAGGTCCCTTTTAAATTTTTCCCCCCTCACCCTAAACCTATGCCCTCAAGTTCTGGATTCCCCCCAGCCAGGGAAAAGAACTTGTTTACTCACCCTATCCATGACCCTCATGATTTTATAAACCTCTATAAGATCAGCCCTCAGCCTCAGGCACTCAGGGATAACAGCCCCAGCCTTTTCAGCCTCTCAATATAGCTCAAATCCTCCATTCCTGTCAATATCCTTGTAAGGTGTCCTTAAACCTGCAGTTACACTTAGAGCACGGCAAGTCAGAGACGATGTACAATCTGATCTTGACTGATGATACCTATTAGGAACCTAACTAATGAACTCCATCAATGCTATGATGACTGCCATATGTAAAATTGAACAATCCATCAGCATCCTGAAGATAAGCTTCAGGCGCTGAGACAGATCTGGAGTGCCTTTCAGATTATGCAAACGAGATTGTCCACTATGGTCATGATGTGCTGCACACTGCTCGAGGACAGCAGGAGGACCAAGACACAGAGCTCAGATCCAATCTGGATAATCCAAAGCAGAAGATACAAAAGGCAAAGCTGTTCACATTGTTGCCTGGAATGGTTTCATATTCAGGGCACATTAGTGGAGCCATCTCAGAAACACATACAAAGCCTATGTTTCCTGTACCAACCAGCACACAAACACCACTCTTAACCCCCACAAAAGCCTGATACTACTGAAATTAATAAGTCCTGTGACAACAAACCCTTATACATCTTCCATTGTTTCCTGTCAATTCATGTCTTCCCATTCGTCATCAAACAGGTTTAAAGACAATTGGTCACACACTATCAAAGAATGCCCAAGACCGGAAAACCATGCAAAAGAGTAAAGTTTATGAAGTTCAGGTAAACAACAGAATCTTCACAGCTTAAAGTATTCTCCCTCTTGAGCAAAGGTGGAGGCAGGCTGTTCAGATCGCTGCTATGAACGTTGAGACCTTTTTGGCTGATGATTGCTTGGTTTTGGAGTGCCCCAGGGCCTCAGCAAAGACTGCTGAAGCTGCATCTGTACAGGGGCATAATGGATCATTGAAATATAAAGTAACAAGGGGTCAGTCAATAGGTGAGAAATGAAAAGGTTTTCAGTGGACTATCAACGTTGTCACATTTCATTGCTTCCATTCTGCCTGATGATGCAAATACATTCAGAAGCCATGGCTATCTGTCACGCTACTATTTAAGGTGGTTGGCACTTTAGTGTCCAGACTCTGCACAGCCATAGTCAAGGTATGGATAGATTGATTTGATTGTTGTGCTTGATGTTCTGTTCTGCAACATCAAGGTCCTCCTGCTGGAGAAAGACTGACTACAGTCTCTCTGCAATTGTAGTCCAGGGTTTTGGCATGCCAATCTATTGCACATTCTCTGCTGCTTTTCATTGATTCTCCTTTTCAATTGCGGGATCTAGAATCGGGATTCACAGTCTTAGGATCCAGTGTAGGTCATTTAGGATGGAGGTGAGGAAACATTTCTCCACTCAAAGAGTGGTCAATCTGTGGAATTTACAACAACAGAAAGCTGTGGAAGCCAAGTCGCTAGGTATATTCAAGAAAGAGATAGATACATTTTTGATACTAAAGGCATCAAGGGGTATCGAGAGAAAACAGGAATATGACATTGAGTTAGAGGATCAGCCATTCTCATGTTAAATGGTGGAGCAGTCCTGGATGGCTGAATACCTACTGCTTCTGGTTTCTATGTTTCTACAGCATCACCATCCAGCTGAGCAGAGCTTAGTGAAGACCACTTCCTCCCATACAGATACTCCACTACTTTCTTTTCCACCGCCATCAGTGGTTGCTCATTCCTGAAGTGTCAGTCACCAGTTGCTAACATAACTGGCTGTATAACTAGCTGATGGGAGCATGAGGATCAGAGCACATGAGTGTTGCTGATGATACTTCCTGAAAGGTATCCTTATCAAAAACAGCACTTGCTGTTATACACATGAAGGCCTTATCAGAGACAAACAATGAGTTTGCACGCATAGGATAAGAATGTTGCAAGCTATTATTATGAAGACGATTATATTTCATTTGCTGTTAAAGTTGAATGAAAATGATTCAGTGTTTTTTGCCATGATGGGTAGCTGAATTTGAATTGTCTCAGCAGGTAACTGAGAGATCACCATCTTCCCACCTCTGATGTATAGAGATACAGGTCTTCAACATATCCACTGCAGTGGATTGGCCCCCAAAGCTGGAAGTAAAATGTTAATGAACAAACTGATACCTCCTGCAGACAATTCAACTTATTCCAGATGTGTCCAGGTGAATTCCCCCTTCCTTTTACCCAACTCCCAACACAGTTCCAAGTCAATACAAGACTTGATATTCTCCTTCAGCACCAATTTCTTTCTGATTATTTTCTTGTGAGCCACTTTGAGATGATTCACTATGATACAGACACTGCTTAAATTCAACTTGTTGTTGTACTTTATGCTAACTGCTGTGTCTGTTAGGAGCACCAAGAAAATGCTGCACTTATGCAATATTCAGAGGACTGAGTGCCGATCCATTGAACTGAAACACCAATTTTTAACTGAGTTACTAAGGCAAGTTCGTGAAATGAAAGGCAACAGGAAGCTGTCGGTGCACTTCCATACAGAATGCAGATGATTGCTGTGAGAATGCCTCATAAACTGATGAAGTAGGGGAAAGACAAATTCTGAGGGCAGTACACATATCTGAAAATCTGTAAATATCCTTGAAAAGAATGTGAGTCCACTGGGCTAGTTTACTCAGTTAAAAAGCAGAGCTCGTGATTGCCAAGACAGAGAAAAAAAATGCTATTTAGGCAAAAAAAATGTTATTATCGTGGATTATATCCTCTAAAAGTATTTTGGCATGAGGATAGCTAGTGGAATTAAGAAGTGGTGGAACTTGGAAGAACGGATATAAAATCAGAAATTAAATTATAATGAGGTACCTTTACACTCCCACCACATCACCACATTAAGCATGTGGCTGGATATGGTACAGGACACTTACCAAGAGGGTCTCAGAGCAGTCCATTCAGATTCAGCAACTCACAAAACCTTGAAACCCATTATCGTTATCCCACCTGGTTACATTTGCTCTGTCATTTAGTAATGACACTAAAAACCCCAGCCACTCTGTTAATAAGTAAAACAGGGTTGACATTAGACTGAAGAAAATTATCATTAATTGAAAAGATTTTTTACATATGGGAGAATACTGAAGAGCTTTTTTAAATCTTAGGATTAAATATTTCCATATGCAGCTGCTGCCAAATACAAAAAATTGTTTGATAATTACATTTGATTCCGATGTCTGACAGATTTTTCCATATTTATGCAGTTTCCCATTTTCCCGGAGTCTGTGTAGCAGCGTTACATAAATTTACTATTTCTTTAACTCTTTCCAGTTGCACTAAACCTTGCCATTTCGGAGACAGTGGGGAGTTTTTAAGCTTGAGAGCAGGTTTTGGGAGGATGATGAGGCTGTGGGCAAGAAATCTAGCTGATGTCATCCTTTTAATTCCTGGGCCTCAAAGCTTGAAATCTGAGTGACTAACTGGGCCCAAGCTGGGGGCGAAACGAAGCTGGTACACAAGCCTTGTTACAAGGCCCCATTCCACTGACTGCAGCATGAGTATGAGAGCAACAATTAGTCAGGATGTGAAAGTAGGTTAGGCCTGCTCTGACTGAAGCTGTGATTTTACTTGAAGAAACTATCCTCCCCCGGCCCTATAAACAAAAGCTTCACCTCCACCTTTGTGCTCCGCCATACTTCACAGCAGCTACAGTGTTTAGACAAAGCTTATGTGTGCATGCACCAAGAGGCTGAGTTCCAAACTATCACTGATTGACTCGAGGAGCTATACAAAAGATGGGACCTTGGATTAAGCATCTGGAAGTCAAAGATCCTCGACCAGCCTGCTCCCACCACACAACACTGCCTCCCCCGCAACCAAATATCAAGATCCACTGAGAGTCACAGGATACTATGGATCACCTCCCACACCTTGGGTGCCTCCTCAGTGTGGTGAAATTCTCAATGTTACCTTCCAATATTCCAGCACAACCTTTGGCCATCTAAGGAACTGAGTGTTTGATGACAGAGACCTCCAACCCGGCACCAAGCTCATGGTCTACAAGGTGGCAGTGTTAACAGCTCTCCTGTATGTGCCAGAGTCATTGGCAGTGTGCAATGAGCACATCAAAACCCCTTGAGATATATCCACAGCAATGCCTTGGCAAACTCTTGCGAATCTTCTTGAAAAATAGGTGGTCCAAAATCAATGCTCGCTCTCAGGGTCACATCACCTGACAGTCAAGAAACTGCATACGTCTGGCCCTCATTGTCCACATGCCTGACTCAAGTCTTCCAGAACAAACTCTCTGTTCCAAGCTAGAATTATGGCAAGTGGTTAACAGGAGGGCAGAACAAACTCTTCAAGGATGTCCAACTCACTACCCCAAGACTGCCCAAACTAGAGAAGAACCATTTATAAAGCTACAAACAGAGCATCTCAAAGCCCAGGAGAAAATTGACTATGAACACTCGAATAGAGGAGATCCCATTAAACACCTCATTAACACTACTTGAGGCAGATTCAGCATTGGGCAATTTAGTTACTTCAGGGTCAAAAGCCCAGGACAGAAGAAAGTCATCTTTGATCCAGGAGACTGTTGAAGATGAAGATAAAAAGAAGACTTCAGAGCAGCTTTCATTTGAGGCAGGTCTGGTAAGATTCCCACCCCCATGTTGTCAAGAGGCCATCAAGAACATGTTGATGCGTAGCACCACAATTTGCAAACATTGCTCCTGATTGGGACCAGTACCTTACTTCCTGCCTGAAATATCCACAGAATTGGTACTGTGTGGATAATTAATCTGTAGCTTTGTAAAACCCTCATTGAGTAATTTTGCTTGGGCAAGGGGAATTAAAATACCTGCTGAAATGAATAG
Source organism: Chiloscyllium plagiosum (assembly GCF_004010195.1). NCBI lineage: Eukaryota > Metazoa > Chordata > Chondrichthyes > Orectolobiformes > Hemiscylliidae > Chiloscyllium > Chiloscyllium plagiosum. The sequence continues at coordinate 24,564,685 of NC_057726.1, forward strand.
TCTAAAGGTATTTTTGTTGTTGATAAATGAGAGTGACTGTGTCGTTCTTTTTATTTTGAAGCTAGACAATGCTGTAAGTCACACTCTGACTGAACACCAGTGAAACAAGGCTGGGGTCTAAAGCTGAGTATTAGATACCCCTTCACTTGGCTGTTGTGGCTTGACACATCTCACATAAAGAAAACTTTCAGGATGTATTCATTTAACTGTCCGCAACTATTGAACTGCCTGCAGTCTCGGGGATCTAGTAATACTGCCATTGAAGCTCTGATGTCTCAATTCTATTTGCACAAATATTTATTATTTGACAACCTGTCTTGTTTGAATTCCGTAGGCTTGTTGCTTTCATAAGAGTTGTTTTTAGTGCTGTTCTCTAAAATCAATATAACGTAAGAAGTGAACAAACTCTTTGAATCTATTAATCGTAAAATTAGTCAGGATTTAGAATATGTGGTTTAAGGAATGATCATCAACATAGGTTTCTTTTAGGTAAGCCATGTTAGAGAATTGATAGAATTTTTGCAATTGTAGATTGAGCAGACAAAGTGAATTCCATAGGTCTATCAGTCTTCTGAAGGTATTTTGCTCTATCCAAGGATATGTAAATCTGTATCTGAGAGAATAGGGCAAGACATAGAGCTGGAACTTTTTTTTAGAGTCCAATTTGCCTGGATTTTTGTAGGGTTATTCACTATGAGGGTAAGTAGATTCTTTCAATATATCTTATCAAACCCACCTCATTGATTACCTACCACACTCATGGCATTTGTCATTGTGTGTTGTATCAAGTTGCCTTCTATTAGGACAGTCAAATGTGTCAATGACGTTCTGTCTAGCTTGAAGCACCTGCCATAACTGAGCTCTGTCATGGAGAGTATCAGTATCCTCCTCCTCCTCCTCAGAAAACTGTTGCCATTCTCCCTGTTCCTCTATATCCTGCACATTTTCCATTGCCTGCTCCAATTTACAGTATGCCAGGATGATGCCACGCACACTGTCCGGACAAAACCCCAGCCCCGCTAGATGAGACAAAGAAGTGGAACCTCATCTTCAATAGCTCTGCTCCACCACAGTGCTAGTTGAGGCAAGAGCAGCAATAAACCTGCACTCCACATCAGTCTGAGAGATCTTGTAATTGTGTCATGGTTACAGTGAGTAACTCCTGTCTCCCAGCAACCAGCATTGTACGGTACCTGGATCCTCAAATGCACCAGGTATGTGAGGGTGCTGCAGAATGCAGGAGACGTGGCAGCTGCCAGGGTAGTGGGCACACACCTTGGGGAAGTGGTAACAGTGATCACAGATGAGCTACATATTGATAAAATGCAAGCCCTTCATGCGGATGAATTCTCCAGTGTTGTAATATGGCTCTTTCGGTGCCAAGTCTGTGCAGTTCAATTGCACCTTCACCTGGGAGAGAACAGGGGGAGGGCAATGATGTTAGTGCACCTTAGGGCTCAGGCTGCACAACTGACATTAGCTTGACAGCATGTAATAAACATGTGAGATTTGCACAGTTGGCATCAGTAACTGCTCTGACATGTTAAAGGGTGCATGTCTGAGAGGTCCCACGCAGGTTTCCATCAAACACGAGAAGGAATCAATCACACTGAAGCTCAGCACTGCCATTACCCGTGCAGCCATTTAAAGAGGATTACTACCCACTTCTGGAGGCCTCAGTTGCACTTTAGAATCTGGAAACAGTACAATCACTGTATCCAGGGACAACACTGTAACTCACCCATCCACAGGAATTGTGGTTGGAGTTCTCTGGGACTCCTGTGACCGCTCTTTGAGCTCTATGCTCCTCATGCACCAGAAAAGCCTGCTTCTGCTCTGCGCCTCCACCTACTGCAGCTGGGTAGGCAGCCTTCTGGGTAGGCAGCCACAGTAAGGCATACTGCACTCTGATAATGGGGCCTTCACCATACAGTGAGACATACTGCACTCTGATAATGGGGCCTTCACCATACAGTGAGACATACTGCACTCTGATAATGGGACCTTCACCATACAGTGAGACATGCTGCAATCTGATAATGGGGCCTTCACCATACAGTGAGACATACTGGGCTCTGATAATGGGGCCTTCACCATACAGTGAGACATACTGCGCTCTGATAATGGGGCCTTCACCATACAGTGAGACATACTGCACTCTGATAATGGGGCCTTCACCATACAGTGAGACATACTGCGCTCTGATAATGGTGCCTTCACCATACAGTGAGACATACTGCACTCTGATAATGAGTCCATTTGTTTTTTATTTCAAAACTATACTTTATTCATAAAATATTTTGATAATCTGTACAACTAGACATGCCATACATATGTAAACATTCCATTTGTTTGCATACCAAAAACAGAGTAATCATTCCTATTTACAGGTCTGTACGATTACATTTTTAGCTGAGGCGGCAGCAGAGCCCAAATGACTGTGCGTGCCCTGTGTTCTTCTTTAGGCAGGTAGATGTTACACGGTGGTCTTTCCCCACCGCGCCTTGCTGGCAGCTGCCCCAAGCTTCAGCGCGTCCCTCAACACGTAGCCTTGGACCTTGGAATGTGCCAGTCTGCAACACTCAGTCGGGGTCAACTCCTTCAGCTGGAAGATCAACAGGTTTCGGACCGCCCAGAGAGCGTCCTTCACTGAGCTGATGATCCTCCAGGCACAGTTGATGTTCGTCTCGGTGTGTGTCACGGGGAACAGGCCGTAGAGCACGGAGTCTCGCGTCACGGCGCTGCTCGGGACGAACCTCGACAAACATCACTGCATTCCTCTCCAGAATTCTTCTGCGTAGGCACTTCCAGAAGGAGGTGTGTGACAGTCTCATCCCCCCCGCAGCCGCTTCGAGGGCAGCGGTCGGTGCGGCTGAGAGTCTGGGCTTGCATAAAGGATCTCATAGGCAGAGCCCTTCTCACCACCAGCCAAGCCATGTCTTGGTGCTTGTTGGAAAGTTCTGGTGATGAGACATTCTGCCAAATGGCTTTGACAGTCTGCTCAGGGAACCACTCGATGGGATCCACCCTCTCCTTTTCCCGAAGGGTCTCAAGGACACTACGTGCTGACCACTTCCTGATGGACTTGTGGTCAAAGGTGTTTTTCTTCATAAACCT
>NC_057726.1:24568298-24694404 GCF_004010195.1 Chiloscyllium plagiosum
TCAGGCTTGCATCCTTCCTGATGGACTCGGCAAATGGCTCTGTGCAGCACACAAACAAGGCAGGAGAGAGAGGGCAGCCCTGCCTGGCTCCAGATCTGACTGGGAAGCTATCTGATTCCCTCCCATTGATTGAGACTGCACTGACAATGTTGGTGTAGAGCAGTCTGATCCAATTGCAGATTCCCTCCCCAAAGCGCCTATAACCATACAGTGAGACATACTGCTATCGGATAATGGGGACTTCACCGTACAGAGAGACATACTGCACTCTGATAATGGTGCCTTCACCATACAGTGAGACATACTGCGCTCTGATAATGGGGCCTTCACCATGCAGTGAGACATACTGCACTCTGATAATGGGGTCATTACCATACAGTGAGACATATTGCACTCTGATAATGGGGCCATTACCATACAGTGAGACATACTGTGCACAGATAATGGTGCCTTCACCATACAGTGAGTCATACTGCGATCTGATAATGGGGCTTTCACCATACAGTGAGACATACTGCGCTGTGATAATGGGGCCTTCACCATACCGTGAGACATACTGCACTCTGATAATGGGTCCATTACCATACAGTGAGACATACTGCTCTCTGATAATGGGGTCTTTACCATACAGTGAGACATACTGCGCTCTGATAATGGGGCCTTCACCATACAGTGAGACATACAGTGCTCTGATAATGGGGCCTTCACCATACAGTGAGACATACTGCGCTCTGATAATGGGGCTTTCACCATACAGTGAGACATACTCTGATAATGGGGCTTTCACCATACAGTGAGACATACTGCACTCTGATAACGGGGGCTTCACCATAAAGTGAGACATATTGCAATCTGATAATGGGTCCTTTTTTTTAATTTCAAAAATATAAAGTGAGGCATACTGCACTCTGATAATGGGGCCTTCACCATACAGTGAGACATACTGGGCTCTGATAATTGGGGCTTCACCATACAGTGAGTCACACTGTACTCTGATAATGGGGCTATTACCATACAGTGAAACATACTGCACACTGATAATGGGGGCTTCACCATACAGTGAGACATACTGGGCTCTGATAATGGGGTCTTCACCATACAGTCAGACATATTGTACTCTGATAATGGGGGCTTCACCATACAGTGAGACATACTGCACTCTGATATTGGACCCTTCACCATCCAGTGAGACACACAGCACTCTGATAATGGGGCCTTCACCATACAGTGAGTCATACTGCGCTCTGATAACGAGGTCTTCACCATACAGTGAGACATACTGTGCCCTGATAATGGTGCTTTCACCATGCAGTGAGACATCCTGCACTCTGATAATGGGGTCTTTACCATACATTGAGACATACTGCACTCTGATAATGGGGCCATTACCTTACAGTGAGACATACTGCTCTCTGGTAATTGGGGTTTTCACCGTACAGTGAGACATACTGCATACTGATAACGGGGAATTCACCATACAGTGAGACATACTGCACTCTGATAGTGGGGATTTCACCATACAGTGAGACATACTGCATACTGATAATGGGGCCTTCACCATACAGTGAGACATACTGCTCTCGGATAATGGGGACTTCACCATACAGTGAGACATATTGTGCTCTGATAATATTGCCTTCACCATACAGTGAGACATATTGTGCTCTGATAATATCGCCTTCACAATACAGTGAGACATACTGCACTCTGATAATGGTGCCTTCACCATTTTTTTTAATTTCAAAAATATGCTTTATTCATAAAATACTTTGATGAAATGTACAACTAGACATGCCATACATATGTAAATATTCCATTTGTTTGCATACCAAAAACAGAGTAATCATTCCTATTTACAGGTCTGTACGATTACATTTTTAGCTGAGGCGTCAGCAGAGCCCAAATGACTGTGCGTGCCCCGTGTTCTTCTTTAGGCAGGTAGATGTTACACGGTGATCTTTCCCCACCGCGCCTTGCTGGCAGCTGCCCCAAGCTTCAGCGCATCCCTCAACATGTAGTCCTGGACCTTGGAATGTGCCAGTCTGCAACACTCAGTCAGGGTCAACTCCTTCAGCTGGAAGATCAACAGGTTTCGGACCACCCAGAGAGCGTCCTTCACCGAGTTGATGATCCTCCAGGCACAGTTGATGTTCGTCGCGGTGTGCGTCTCGGGGAACAGGCCGTAGACCACGGAGTCCCGTGTCACAGCGCTGCTTGGGACGAACCTCGACAAACACCATTGCATTCCTCTCCAGAATTCTTCTGCGTAGGCACTTCCAGAAGGAGGTGTGTGACAGTCTCGTCCCCCCCGCAGCTGCTTCGAGGGCAGCGTGCGGTGCTGCTGAGAGTCCGGGCGTGCATAAAGGATCTCACAGGCAGAGCCCTTCTCACCACCAGCCAAGCCATGTCTTGGTGCTTGTTGGAAAGTTCTGGTGATGAGACATTCTGCCAAATGGCTTTGACAGTCTGCTCAGGGAACCACTCGATGGGATCCGCCCTGTCCTTTTCCCAAAGGGTCTCAAGGACACTACGTGCTGACCACTTCCTGATGGACTTGTGGTCAAAGGTGTTTTTCTTCATAAACTTCTCCACGAAAGACAGGTTATACGGAATGGTCCAACTACTCGGAGCGTTCCCCGGCAGCGAGGCCAGGCCCATCCTTCGCAACACACTTGGTGTTTGCGTACCGGGGATCCACGCACAGCTTGATGCAGCCACACACAAAGGTGGCCATCAGGGTGAGTGTGGCATTGGGTGTATTTTTTCCCCCGTTGCCCAGATCTTTGTACAGCGAGTCCCTTCGGACCCAGTCCATCTTTGACCTCCATATAAACTGGAAGATGGCCCAGGTGACTGCAGCGGCACAGGTTCTGGGAATAGGCCAGACCTGTACCACATATAATAGCAATGACAGTGCCTCACACCTGATGACCAGGTTTTTTCCCACGATGGAGACCGACCGTAGCTTCCATCTGCGCAGTTTCTGCCTCACTTTGCTAATACGCTCCTCCCAAGACTTGGCGCACGCCCCAGCCCTCCCGAACCAAATACCCAGCACCTTCAGGTGGTCGGTCATGACGGTGAAGGGAATCGAGGATTGGTCGGCCCACTTCCCGAAGAGCATGGCTTTGCTCTTGCCTCGGTCTACCTTGGCCCCCGAGGCACGTTCAAACTGGTCACATATGCACATGAGTCTGCTCACAGAGAGCGGATCCGAGCAGAAAACGGCGACGTCATCCATGTACAGGGAGGCCTTAACCTGCAGGCCCCCGCTGCCCGGAATAGTCACCCCTCTCAGGCTCGCATCCTTCCTGATGGACTCGGCAAATGGCTCTATGCAGCACACAAACAAGGCAGGAGAGAGAGGGCAGTCCTGCCTGACTCCAGATCTGACTGGGAAGCTATCTGATTCCCACCCATTGATTGAGACTGCACTGACAATGTTGGTGTAGAGCAGTCTGATCCAATTGCAGATTCCCTCCCCAAAGCCCATTTTGGAGACAACATCTCTCATATACTTGTGTGATATCCTGTCAAAGGCTTTCTCCTGGTCCAGACTGATCAGGCAGATGTCCAACCCTCTGTCCTGCACGTAGGCGATCGTATCCCTGAGGCGTGCGAGACTCTCAGCGATGGAGCTATTACCTTACAGTGAGACATACTGCGCTCTGATAATGTCACCTTCACCATACAGTGAGACATACTGCACTCTGATAATAGTGCCCTCACCTTACAGTGAGACATACTGCGCTCTGATAATGGTGCATTCACCATACAGTGAGACAGACTGCGCTCTGATAATGGTTTCCTCACCATACAGTGAGACATACTGCTCTCTGATAATGTGGGCTTCACCATACAGTGAGACATACTGCTCACTGATAATGGTGCCTTCATCATACTGTGAGACATACAGCACACTGATAATGGTGCCTTCACCATACAGTGAGACATACTGCACTCTGATAATGGGGACTTCACCATACAGTGAGACATACTGCACTCTGATAATGGGGACTTCACCATACAGTGAGACATATTGTGCTCTGATAATATCGCCTTCACTATACAGTGAGACATACTGCACTCTGATAATGGTGCCCTCACCTTATAGTGAGACATACTGCACACTGATAATGGGGGCTTCACCATACAGTGAGACATACTGCGCTCTGATAATGGGGCCTTCACCATGCAGTGAGACATACTGCGCTCTGATAATGGGGATTTCACCATACAGTGAGACATATTGTGCTCTGATAATATTGCCTTCACCATACAGTGAGACATACTGCACTCTGATAATGGTGCCCTCACCTTATAGTGAGACATACTGCACACTGATAATGGGGGCTTTACCATACAGTGAGACATACTGCGCTCTGATAATGGGGGCTTTACCATACAGTGAGACATACTGCACTCTGATAATGGGGCCACTATCATACAGTGAGACATACTGCTCTCTGATAATGGTGTCCTCACCATACAGTGAGACATACTGCACTCTGATAATGGTGTCCTCTCTGCTCGGTGTGGTGTACTCTCTGCTCGGTGTGGTATTCTCTCTGCTCGGTGTGGTGTACTCTCTGCTCGGTGTGGTATTCTCTCTGCTCGGTGTGGTGTTCTCTCTGCTCGGTGTGGTGTACTCTCTGCTCGGTGCGGTGTTCTCTCGGTGTGGTGTACTCTCTGCTCGGTGTGGTGTTCTCTCTGCTCGGTGCGGTGTTATCTCTGCTCGGTGTGGTGTTCTCTCTGCTCGGTGTGGTGTACTCTCTGCTCGGTGTGGTGTTCTCTCTGCTCGGTGTGGTGTTATCTCTGCTCGGTGTGGTGTACTCTCTGCTCGGTGTGGTGTTATCTCTGCTCGGTGTGGTGTACTCTCTGCTCAGTGTGGTGTCCTCTCTGCTCGGTGCGGTGTTATCTCTGCTCGGTGCGGTGTTATCTCTGCTCGGTGTGTTGTACTCTCTGCTCGGTGTGGTGTCCTCTCTGCTCGGTGCGGTGTTCTCTCTGCTCCATGTGGTAATCTCTCTGCTCGGTGTGGTATTCTCTCTGCTCGGTGTGGTATTCTCTCTGCTCGGTGTGGTATTCAATTCAATTAAATTCAATTCAAAGAGTGGCAAAGTCTGTGGGGAAAAGTAGCCCAAGCTAGAAAATAAATAATCCAGGAGCAGCAGGTCTAAACATAGGAAAAGCAGGCAAAGTTAATAGTTATCATATCGCTGGAGTGAAAAGCTAAAGATTATCAGCAAAAGAACCATAAACATCAAGAAGTTATTTTCAATCTTACCTTTGAATTAAATCATTTTCAGTTTAGTGAAAGCCATGGAAAATGTCCCACATGGATGCTGTTGAGAGAGGATCAGAAACTGGTCAAGATGCATTTCTGGAAGAATTTCTAGCTCAGAAGTTTATGAAGAGAAAATGTAACTCGTATTTTGATAGACTTGTAAATTACGGCCGCTTGAACTTTGCAAGTTCTTGAGTACAGAATAATATCAGAAATATTGAAGCATATGCTTTTGAATAACCATTGTTTATTGATTTATAATTACGGTCCATAAATGCCTTCAATACTTGTCCAATGTCATCTATGATCAAACACACCTGCATTTATTATTTATCTCAATGCAAATAAGATTGTGTTCAGAAAACATTTTGATTTTCATTTGCAATAAAGTTAAATAAGAACAATGAATAACATGCAATGTGCACCTTTTACTAGCAGGAATTCTCTGAAGGTACATTAAATCTTTAAAGTGATTTTCTTTTAAATAATTTTTACCTAGGAAACTTATGTACATGTTCAAATTCATTCTCTGTAGAGCTCCTTTCCTTAACTTCTTCCCCCTTTTTGGTGCCCATCCCCATTTCTGCTACTTCTTACTGCTGTGTGTGATGATTTGATAGGCTAATACCATTCTTAATCAAAAGCAGCAGAAGGTGGGTTTTTACAGGCTCAGATAGATCTGACCCTATCAAGAACTGCTGAAACTTGCCCAGTGAAAGCAGACAAGTTTATCAACATGAGATTTGACTTTTCCTCTTGATTAAAAGCCCTACCATCTACTGGAGCCAGTAAGCTGTCTTAAAGTATTTTATTTAGATATGCTTTCTTACAGAATCAGTCAAGATAGGCAAGGTTCATATTTAACATAGAAGTACTTACAGCTTATTAAGGTTTTATCATCAAAATATTGTTCCAGTGTTTATGAAACTGAGGGAGACTGTGCTGTAATACCTTTAGCCCAGAAGCTCTGGGCACTATTCCAAAATGAAAGTTATTTCTGTAATTTGAGGAACAATATTGTAGCATTTAAAGTCAGAAAAAAATTGTAGTGAATATTTGTTTTATGTTCCCATTTGGCTGAAGCCACATACGTTATAAGGATCACAAACATCATAAAGAACACCGACACTTAGCTCGTTCTATCCTACAGCACAGCTGAACAACATGGCTGAAGCTTTTCTCCATATTTATTGAATTTAAGCCCAAGGGTGTGACTGGTAAAACAGCTGGTCCTAATTAGATCAGACTACAGTATCTTCTGACGCATTCATTCATATCCAGCCCTGTCTGCACACCAATATATAGCCTCTAGAATCAACTCCACACTACTCTTAATGATACCTTCAGGCTCCTAACTGGTATTGCTGGCTTATATAAATGGAAGTGGTATAAAGTAAATCCAAAATCAGATTGCTGATTCAGTAACAATGATGTGTGATTTTTTTTGCATTTCTATTCATTCACTTTAAGACTGAAAATCTATTGCATGGAAATGCCTCCTCTGTTCAAATTTTCCACACTTGTGCAATTTATTAAATACCTGAGTCCTATATGTAAGGAGATAAAAAGTTAATATTTGCCCCAATGCTTATATTTTGACCAGGTCAGTTATTTGGCATTGACTGTTATAATTTTACAACTTTCGGCCAATATTTTTACTTTGCAGTCTTTTTCAAGGTGCTGCGATAATTTCAGCTCTTTTGCCTACAGAGACTATGGAACTCACATTGGTCTCCTGAGAGTGAACATAATACAGAAGAGGACAGTTTGTTCAAAGAGTAGATACCCAGCCCCCACTCCTTGAAATATGAAAGGCATGTTCACTTTGTTGGAGTAAATCATTGATTCATTCAAGCACAGAATGAATAGCTAGAAGTGATTGCACTACTCATCAAGGGTCTGTACCCTGGAGCCTCGCACAAATATTGTGTCATGCCCAAATTTGAAGGGTACCTTAGTAAAATGTATTAGCATTATAGGAGAGGCAGGTTTAGAGGATAGTATTTGGTGGTTTTGTCAAGGGGCAACACTGATGTTATCACAGGCCACTAGAGTGAAACTACATGTATCAAAGGATACATGTCATACAGGTTTACAATGCAGAAAAAGGCCCTTTGGCTCAATGTGTCCCTGACAGTAAATACAGCCACCTAACTACTCTAATCCATTTTCCAGAACTTGGCCCATAGCCTCGTATGGCTTGGCATCCCAAGTGCACATCTGAATACTGCTTAAATATTAAGACGGTTTCTGTTCTTACCATCCTTGCAGGCAGTGAGTTCCAGGTTCCCACCACCCTCTGGGTGAAAAATCTTTTCCTCACATCACCTCTAAACCTTATGCTCCCTATCATAAATCTATGACCCGGGTCAATGATCTCTCCACCAATTTGTAAATGTTTCTTTCAGTCTATCCTGTCTATACCCCTCATAATTTTACCTATCTCAATCATGTCCCCTCTTCTCTGCTATAAGGAAAACAATGCCACTCTATTGAATTTCATTTCATAACTGAAACTCTCCAGGCCAGGCAGCCCTGGTAAATCTCCTCTGCACTCTCTCCAGTGCAATCACATCCCTCCTAAAATGTTGATTCCAGAACTGCATACAGTACTCCAGCTGTGGCCTAACCAACATTTTTTTCCAGTTCCAGCATAACATCCTTGCTGTTAAACTCTATGCCTAGACTAATAAAAGCAAGCACACCATATGCCTTCTTAACCACTTTATCCACTTGCCCTGTCCTGTCATTATAATGGTTATGCATATGTCTCATCTGTCTTAAAGAAACCTCATCACAGTGCGAATTAAAAATTCCACTGCAAGCTAGCCAAATTTGCCAATCAGCGTCCTGGCTAGACGAGTATGTTCAAGAAAGTGGCCCTGTTTCAGTGGCATCACTGAATTGCAGTTTCAGTTTCCATTTGGCATTAACACTAAACTTGAGGTCTTCAGAGACAAAAGTAGAAATGACCAGAAAAGCTCAGCAGGCCTGGCAGCGTCTGTGGAGAGATCTAAGAGTTAACGTTTTCAAGTCGAGTGATTCTTCCTCAGGTCACTTGACCCGAAAAGTTAACTCTTTTCTCTCCCAGATGCTGCCAGACCTGCTCAGCTTACTCTTCAGAGGGTCATTGCAGACTTGTTGGGCTGAAGGGCCTGTTTCCATATTGTAGGGAATCTGATCTAGTCTCTGATTTACAGCATCCACAGTTCTTTTGGTTCTTAAGAGTTAGGTGTTGAAGTTCAAAGTAGCTCCAAATTGAGGAAAACTTCATCTTCAGCTTTACTCCTGCATCATGTTGAAACCTGCTCAGGCCCATGTTTTCCTCTCAAACATAGCAGCAATTTATTCCTCCTTAGGTATGTGGTGTCACCTGTACTCAATCACTGAGACAACAAAACTTGTGATTCTCAAAGGGGACCCAAAGCACTGCCCAAAGACAGTAGTGACAAAACAACAAAAGCAGAGCTCAGAGTGCCAGAAAGTTTCATTCCCTTTCTTCTGCTTGAAGGAATTTGAAAATTATCTATTCCATTGGAATAATGAACATTTAAAAGATTCTCAATGTTGATAATGTTGAGTTAGTCTTTCACATGGTTAAGTTCTAGATTACATTACATTACAGTGTGGAAACAGGCCCTTCGGCCCAACAAGTCCACACCGACCCGCCGAAGCGCAACCCACCCCTACATTTACCCCTTACCTAACACTACAGCCAATCCACCTAACCTGCACATCTTTGGACTGTGGGAGGAAACCGGAGCACCCAGAGGAAACCCACGCAGACACGGGGAGAATGTGCAAACTCCACACAGTCAGTTGCCTGAGGCGGGAATTGAACCCAGGTCTCTGGCGCTGTGAGGCAGCAGTGCTAACCACTGTGCCACCGTGCCGCCCATACAGGCCCATGTACAGATGTACTCATGGTAAAGGTGGATAATTGAATGGAACGTTTATTGAGTGATAATCCACAGTCCATCAGTGGAAAATAGAACAATTTGTATGCATCATATAGAGAATATTAGACAGCAATGATTACTAAAAAAGCACTAATCTTGTCAAGAGATTGAGATGAAGTATAAAACCATGAGATCAAATCCGAGCAAAATGAATCCTGGGATTAAACTATTTTCGGTTACTCTCACATCAAATGTATCTTGAGATAGGAACAAAAGAAATTAATTCTGATGTGTGAAAGTAGTTCCTGATGATATCACAACAAATGTGACATCACTTTAAAAAGCAAGAAGAATTTTCTGTGCAATATATAAGCAAGGAAGAATTGCATCGATACAAAATCCTTTAAAACTCAGAAACTTCCAAGCCACTTTAAAGCAAGTGAAAGACTTTTGAAGTATTCCGACTGTTGTAACACAGGAAATGTAGCAGCCGATTAGGACACAGCAAGATCCCGTAAACAATGTGATATTGACCAGATTTTTAGATGTTATTTTTAGAACATATTTTAGATGTTGACCAAGGGAAATACATTGTGCAGAACAATTGGGCAAACTTCCCTATTCTTCTTTGAAGACATGTTTTGGGATTGTTTACATCCAACTGTGAGGGCAGATGGGGTCTTAATTTAACATCTCATCCAAAACATGACAATCAATCAGTTGCTGAACTTAAAAGTTATGCGAAGTCATCTTCAGTCTTCATAGCTCAAATGAAATTTTAAATTGCTGCCATGTTTTGTGATTTTTCTTTATTACCTATTTGGCCCAGGGGGGATTTTTGATGAATTTTGATTATAGAGAAGGAGGAATGGATTAATAGAAAACACACAGTGTGTGTGTTGTATTAATTAATATCCTGTAACTGATCCAGTGGCCTGATCCAGGGTATTTTTATTCTTTCTTAACTCTAAATAAATAAATCACCTGTACATATTGGGTTTAACATGTTCTCTTCTGCTGTGACTTGTAGTGAGGGTGCTTGAATCTAATTTTTGAATCATTGGAATAGTCTCTTGCAATTTATTATCACAAAACAATTATCTCTTGCTCATGTTTTTCTATGACTGTTACCTTCATAATAAAACTTACAAACTTCTTACTGAATAGAACTGGTTGATGTGGATTGCATTCAGGTCTAATCAAAGCAGCAGAGTTCAGAAAGCCTCTCATGTGTCTCAGTCTTAAAGTTTGCACTGAAATATGTTGATCAGAACTCATGAACAGAAGTTGGCTTATATTGATTTGCATTCCCCTACATGGAATGATCAAAGTAATTTTGTGGTTTAAAGTTGATGCAGATCTATATTTCCCTTTTTAAAAATATCTTCTACCTTCTCAGTTGATTGTGCCAGATATTGAAAACCTATCTGGGTGGGACCAGCTGAAATTTAGCCTCAGCTGCCTTAAATAATTCTGTAAGGATTCAGAAGCTGTAAAATCAGTCTAACTATGTTGAAATCGGGCTCTTCTGGAAATCTGCCATTTCTTTTTCTGCAATGCCTACTGGGACTAATGGAAAAGTCATGAGGAAAAGAAAATGAACTTTGGAAACTTAGACTCACAGGTTGCAATTTTTCCAATCTCAAAGAATTGACTTCCTTGCTAGTTTGAGATTCCCACTTATGGTTGTGCAGTGTCACTAGGCCTCAGCATCATGGATAACTGGGCACTATTAATCATGTATACAATTTGGTGTAGACACTAGCATAGGAAATGGTGATCAGAAGCCAAATGTTCCTGCTGGTGCCATAGTTACTCAGATCCCTAAAGGCTGATTCTTTCCTTAGGTGACCTACCTGGAACAGGTCAGTCAGAAGGTTGAAGGAACCTCAGGGGTTTGGATTCCTGAACACGCTATAGACTTTAAAATCCATAGAGTGTGCACCAACTAACTAACTTGTTCTCCAGAAGCGAGCAGGTGTGACCAAGGTTAGGAACTTGGTGAGACTAATCTGAGGCCTAAGGGTTTTTTAAAAAATTATTCATTTATAAGATGTTGGCATTTTTTATTCATTCATGAGATGTGGGCGTTACTGGCTAGGCCAGCATTTATTGCCCATCTCTAATCACCCAGAGGACAGTTAAGAGTCAAGGATCTGGAATAAAGTGGTGCTGAAAAAGCACAGCAATTCAGGCAGCATCCAAGGAGCAGGAAAATCGATGTTTCGGGCAAAAGCCCTTCATCAGGAATACAGGCAGAGTGCCTGAAAAATGAAAGGAGGGTGGGGGTGGGGAGAAAGTAGCATAGAGTGCAATAGGTGAGTGAGGGCGGGGATGAAGGTGATAGGTCAGGGAGGAGGGTGGAGTGGATAGGTGGAAAGGAAGATTGGCAGGTAGGACAAGTCATGGGGACAGTGCTGAGCTGGACGTTTGGAACTGAGGTGAGGTGGGGGAAGGTGAAATGAGGAAACTGGTGAAGTAAATGACCTGGGAGTTGCAGTGGGAGAGGGACTCCCTGAGATTCTTGTAGAGAGAGGAGGAAAACTTCTTCAAGGCAGGCATCCTTGCAAGAGGATTCGCAGTAGGGTTAAAATCAACGAGGTAATAACAATGACCGCAGATGCTGGAAACCAGATCTGAATTAGAGTGGTGCTGGAAAAGCACAGCAGTTCAGGCAGCATCCGAGGAGCAGGAAAATCGATGTTTCGGGCGAAAGCCCTTCATCAGGAATACAGGCAGAGTGCCTGAAGGGTGGAGACCACATTGCTCTGAGTCTGGAGTCACATATAGGCCAGGCAGATAAAGTTGACAGATTTCCTTCCCTGAAGGACATTTGTGAACCAGATTACTTTATCCTTGAGGAGAAAGTGAGGTCTGCAGATGCTGGAGATCAGAGCTGGAAATGTGTTGCTGGAAAAGCGCAGCAGGTCAGGCAGCATCCAGGGAACAGGAGAATCGACGTTTCGGGCATAAGCCCTTCTTCAGGGCTTCATTACTTTATCCTGACAATCAGCAATAGTTTCATGGTCATCATTAAACTCTTATTTCCAGATTATTGAATTCATATTGCACCATCTGCCATAGCGGAATGACAGGTTCCAGAACATTGCATGGGTCTCTGGATTAATAATCCAGTGATAATACCATTAGGCCATTGCCACTCCATTAGACCTGCATTTATTGTCCATCCCAGTTAACAGTCAGCCGCATCACTGTGGGTGTAGAGTCACATGAGGGAGGTGATGATCCAGTGGTATTATTGCCAAACTTGATAATCCAGAGGCTGTGGTAATGTTCTGGGGATGTGGCTTCAGAGCATGCCATGGCAGGTGATGGAATTAAAAGTTTAATGATGACCATTAAACCTCTATCAATTTTTTTGGGAAAAATCTATATCATTTACGAATGTATGTTAAGGAAGCAAATTGCTGTTCTTACCCAGTCAGGCCTACATGTCATTCCAGACCCACAGTTATGTGATTGACTCTGAACTGGCCTTTGGGATTCGGGATGGGTAATACATGTTGGCCTAGCCAGCAGGTTGACAGGTTTCACATTAGTGAGCCAGATGAGTTTTACAACAGTTGGCAGTGGTTACCTGGTTGCCATTAAGCTAGTTTTTAATTCCAAACTTTTTTATTGAATTCAAATTTTGTTATCTTCCATGGTGAGATTCGAAGTTATTTGTCCTGATATGAGCCTGGGGTCCAGTTTAGTGACATCCAACACCTCCTGGAGAGGCAAGGGCCTGAAAGAATGGTTCAAAGGCCTCATGGTGAGGGAGAAATTAGATGTCTGATTGGGAACTGGCAGATGAAGGATCTATTGGGTTAGTTGATAGAGATAAAATAAAACTCATGGAGCTGAGACGTCAGAGGCCTCGGATGTATTGGTAGTCTCTCAGGGAAGAGAGCGTGGGGTTCCCAATCGCTGTTCTTCAAGCAAACATTTTGGATCCAAATGGGAGATGTAAGACACTCATCTCCTCAATCCATCCACTGTTGATGCACTGTAATCACTAAGTTTCCTGAATTTCAGGAAATTGGCAGACTGGAGCTAAAATCGAAAACCTGAAATGACAATGAGACATTCAACCTAACAATCATATTTAACATTGCTCTCTGACTCTTTGGAGTGGACTGACTGCCTCAGTTAGAGTCAAAAATTGGCAAATGTGGTTTTAGAAACTGATCCCTAAACCAGGCAATGTTCTTAGATTAAAATTCCACTTTAAATTTCCACTAAAACAAGCCCTAATAGCACAGGGCCCAAATGAGAGATAAAATTGTTCAATTGCCATTGGGTAAGATCGCTGTTCCATAGCCATCTTGTTATCTACTTTCCATTGCATTAACATCCAGCCAGATGGATATTCTGATTGATACTGGAGCAGAACTGAGCAAAAGAAAAAATAACAAAAGAACTTGCATTCACTTAACTACCTTAGGACATCCTAAAGCACTTTACAGCCATGGAGTTCCATCTGAAGTTCTGTGTTAAATTACTGTTGTAATGTAGAAATGCAGCAGTCAATTTATAAAGAGCAAAGTCCGACAAACATCAATGTGATAATGACTGGATAATCTGCAATTTTTTAAATGGTGTTGTTGAGGGACATTGATTGGCAATGACACTAGGAATAACCTCTTGGCTTTTCAAAATTGTGACATGGAATTCTTCATTGCAACTAAATGGGTAGCTAGGGCATTGTTCGACTAACTCATCCTTATCCAGTAACCTCAAAGTGGCATTCCCTCATTAATCTGAAATGTCAGCCTTGGTTAGCAGAACTGAGCCCAGGGCTTGTCCCCTTCCTCCTGCTTTCTTTTTTTTTCTTTTTTCTTTTCTTCCTTGGCTCTTTTTAAAAAAAATTTCTTCATTTTCTTTTCTTTAAAAGCCTGGAGAGGTGCAAGTGAGGGGTGGGGGGGGGGCGTCTCCGGCGGCAACAACCCCAGCAAGAGCCAAACATGGCTGCACCCCAGCCCGGGATCTCCTGATGAACGAGGAGCAGGTAGTGTTCAGGCCAAGCCCATCTGCTCCAGGCCAGACTCATTCTTTTCCTCTCTCTCCTTTCCATCTTGTTGTTTTCTTTTCTTCATTTTTCTGACGTCATGAGGTGGCTGGAGCGGAGTTGGTGCCAGGGATGAGGCCTTCTGGCCTCCTGGCCCGATGCATGGACTCTTGGAATCGTAGTGGGCATCGGCTGCAACAATGGCAGAGCATGGACTCCTGTCTACACTCGGCCCAGAGCAGGGACCTTGCAGAAGTCTTGGGGAATCTTGCTCGGACCACGACCAATGAAATTAACTCTATTTAAGTATTCTGTTTTATTTTTGCTATACCTCAAAATGGCGCCAGATTGTGGCGACAGAACACTTTTCACTGTATCGCCTTAGATACATGCGGCAATAAATAAATCATTCATCATTCTAGGTTCAGCTTTCTGAAGTGGGATTTGAACTTCTGAGTCAGAATACTGTGAGTGCTATCAAGCAGGTATCCAAACATATCTCTCACCAAAAGCTCCCTTTGGAAATACGTGAAGGGAAGTTGGATGAACAACTGCAGTTCACAACACAAAGGTTCCAAAATAATCCTTTAAACTCAAGTAAAAATTACATTTTATTAAAACTCATGATTTGTATCAAAATAAGAAAATTCTTAAAATGCTTAATTTAGTGAACCCCCCAGCCGAATCCTATTTTTTAGCACTAGGAATTCAGACTAGGCCATGGAAAATTGGGTTCCGAAGTTTGTGAGCCGGTGCAGATTTAACAGACAGAATGGCCTCCTTCTGTGCCTAAATGCCTCTATATTTGCTAAATATTCCAAATATCTGAAGAGAAGTAATGTGCAGTTATATGGGGAGAAGGCAATCAACTGGCAATAGGTGATTTGCTCTTAAGGAAGGCCCTTCTTTCATATTGTAATAATTCTATGATTCCATGTTAGTTCAACTTGGTGTTAATTTGAAACATTTAACTTTCAACAAAATTAAATAATGATTTGAGCAGATTAATAACTGTATCCCTCGATATTTTAAGCAGATAGACAATTAATTCAGTAACACTGGAAGCAAAATTTTATTGCCTTGTTTCTATCTAACTCATTTCATGAAGGCATTCATTTGTTTTTAGTGTTTGGTTTCAGTTTCCATGCAATCCATATTATCTCAATGAAGCAAACGTTGTTCACATGAGTTTTGACAGCAAATCTTCCACACTGTTCAAAAGAATAGGGAATCACTGCCAAACCAGAACTCTCATTGCCTGATGCACAAGTTCTTCCAAGATCAATGGATAATGTCCAACAGCCAAAAGACTGTCTGATTTGTACCTCGCTGAGGGCCAGCCCAGCTGAGTTTAACAAGCGCAACACATATTATATAATCGGAAATCTTCCTGGTCTGTTCACTTCAGCCAGTCATCTATTACAAAAACATAAGGGGTCACTTTGACTTTGGTGTATAATATAAACTAGTTGATAAAAATCCATCACATCTCCCTCAGTTTTCATTTCCATCAATCTCACGTAAGAACCTAAGAACCAGGGATAAGAGTAGGCAATTCACCCTCATGAGTCTGCTCTGCCCTTTAATATGATCATGGTTGATCTCAGCTTGGCTTCAACTTTCCTGCCCACTCTCCATAACCCTTTAACCTGTTTTCAACATGGAGTATGAATTCGTCAGGCAAGGGGGACAGAGGATGGGGAAGAAGCAGTCAGTGGTAATTCACAGGAGGTTTTGTTGCCCATCTTTGACCTGATAACATAAGACTTCATGGGGTCAGGAGTCAATGTTGAAGACTCCCAGGGCAACCCCTTCCTGACTGCATGCCACTTTCAACGGGAGAGAACCTACCTAGGGACAGGGATGGTGGTGCTTTAGACATTATCTGGAAGTTATTATTCCATGTGTATGACAATGTTAAGCTGTTGCTTGACTGGTCATTGAGACAACACTCCCCATTTTGTAAAAGTACCACCATATGTTGGAAAAGAATACTTTACAGGATCAACAAGGCTGCCATTATTACTTCCAATGCCAACGTTTATGCCAGATGGTCTGTCCAGTTTCATTCCTTTGTCAAAGCTTCATAAAAGAATGGCTTGCTCGTCCATTTCAGAGGGCAGGTAAGAGTCACCCACATTGCTATGGATCTGGAGTCACATGTAAACCAGACCAGGTAAAGATACCAGATTCTCTTCCCAGTTTTCATTAGACTAGATTTATAAATCCTGATTTATTTATTGAATTCAAATGTGACATCTACCATGGTGGAAGTTGGACCCATATCCCCAGAACATTAATACCAAAACAGAAATTGCTGGAGAAACTCAGCAGATTCGGCAGAATTTATAGAGGGAAAACAGAGCAAACATTTCAAATCCAATGACCCTTCTTCCGTTCTGTCACAGGACTCAAAAAGTTGACTCTGTTTTCTCTCCACAGATACTGACAGATCTGCTGTGTTTCTCCTGAAATTCCTGTTTTTGTTTGTTTCAGATTTCTAGTATTTGCAGTTGTTTGTTTTATTTCCCCAGAATATTAGCCTGGAGTTCTCGATTACAAATCCAGTAACATGGCCACTATAGTGGTCAGAATGAGGTCAGTCAAGTGGGCCTTATGCAATGTGAGTTTCCTGATTGGGGCTGTTAATCTGGTTCAATCAGGGAATCTGGGCTGACAGATAAAAACTGGAATGTCAAGGGTTTTGTTCACTTTCAGAACTAGCTCTGAACTAGCTAGTCAGTATCATGTACTACGTACGTATAAATAAAGGATGACTTAGTGACAGGATACCAGCCTTTGTGCTGTTATTTCAGTCACTATGCCATTACCTCTCATTATATAGCTGTGATGTTCCTTACCATGATTATTGCTTACAAACAAAGAAGACTTTTTAATCTACTTAATTACAGAAAGTCTCTTTCAGTGCTTGGCCATGAACAAAAGTCTTTTTATTCACAAATTTTCTCAATAGTGCCTTCTGCTGGACTTTGTTTTTGGGAGATTATGGCTGAACCTTGCCAAAAGCATTCACTGCCTCTGGTCGCAAGTCAAAAATTATGATATGAGTAATATATGAAAGGATAAGCACACAGTATACGATCGAGTGGGAAAGGGTGGGGCAGAAAATTTAACCATTAATGCAGTGAAGGCAATGCTGCTGAAATATGTCAAAAATGAAATGCTCAATTCAGAATTTATCTCAATAACTCTTCTTTTAAACAACACAAAAAAAAATTACAGGATAATACTTTCACTTAAAGTCCGACACAAAAAGAGAGATGTGATCCTTTATTATGGATTTGTGTGTGTGCTCAGTACTTCACCAATCAAAGGAGATTTGCAGAATCACTGGTATCACTCACAAACATGATTATTAATTTTACTTTAGTGATTGTCAAATCATCAACACTTCTTCTGCTAGTCCCAGATGACAAAAATGTTTGTGTTTAGTGCTGTCGAAAGATGCTGAGAACATTTAAAAAGTGATTGCTTTCTGGGTCATTGAAAAAGCAGAACACATCATTGGTATTTCAAAAGAGATAGCGATAACACATAAAACATGTGAAAACATTAATAATTTAAAGAAAGATAAAGGTTTTTGCCCAAAGAAAATAGTTTGCAATGATCCAACCAATCTGATAAAAATCTTATAAACCTTGACCTTGCAGATATACTGGGACAAGGTGTACTTTTTGGCAGTGATGTTTCCAATGATATTTGTGGACCATACATCATAACCATGAATTCCTAACAGAAACATTTACTTGCCATGGATTTGTTTTGTGTTAACATCGCAACATGCTTTCCAGTTCAGTTTCGTAGATGTAAAAATAAGCCTGAAAAAATATTTGACTGGATATGTTCCATAAGACTACAAAAAAATTGAAAAGGTTTGAAGCTGCCACTCTCAAAATGCCACAAGAGTATAACAAAGAAAAACACTTGACTGGTCCATCTTTTCTGCTCACAATCTCCCATCAACTACAGACTCGCCTCTCGAAACTTCCTTCTGAACCAAGCTGTTTTCAATGGTTTATTTTGTAACAGAATGTAAAGATTCTGAAGACATGCAGTAATGTTCTCCCATAGGGTTGATGTTGTGAGTAACATATGGAGTATTGAAACTATCATTTGACTTATCACCTCAAATTGGCTATTGCACAAAGAATTTTACATCTTCATCCTTTTCCTCCACGCTTCATTGATTGGTCAGGATCACACAAAATGGCAATAACATTCAACATCTTGTCTACATTGTCTACAGCATTCCAAGTACTTGGGAGTGATTCAAGCCACTCATCTTATTGCAGAGATTCAGTTGTCATTGTAAATTGTGAGAGTTCATAAGTACAATTTGAACCCCAGCATGAAATTCCAGCTCTTGGTTTCGCTCTTGTGTTTCCATTTTCTTTTGTTGCATGCTGCCATTAATCAAGTGAATTTGTTCTCAACTTGATGAAAGCATGTCAAATGTTGAGCACTGGGCTTAGATCAAATAAAGGAGTCCCACTGGTTGATGAGTTACTTTTGGACAGCAAGATGATACCATGATGAGACGATTTGTCAGCAGCACAGCAAGGGTTAAAATAAATGATGATTGTCCCAAGCTTTAAATTGCAATTGGAAGAATATTGAACACCTTATTAGAGATGTATAAATGGTGAGGTTTCAGGGAAACATCAGCAGATTCAATTGTAGGGAACAACAACTGATTGATCTGGTTTCTGTATATTGTAATTAAATTGTGTAAAACAAATGTCTTGAACATAAAACAGTAGGAAATGGAGTTGTGTCTATGGTTTTCCATCTTGTGAGTTATCCATCCTTGGCCAGGCCATGAAAATGCATCTCCTTTTATACCACAAAGTAAATACATTGCATTTTGTAACAATAGCAACTTCCATTCCTGTATTGTTTCATTAATGATCATATCTTCAGATATCTAGGTCCTGGAACACTCTGGAATTTTCTCAGTATCCTTTTCAATCCTCCATCACTTTCTGTTTTTCTGACACTCCCTTCACTGCTGAAAACGCACCCATTCAACCAAGTATTTGGTCACCTGTTCTAAAGTTGCCACCTTTGGCTCAAAATCTGTTTTTGTCTCACTGTGCTCCTGTGATGTCCCTTGAGATATTATACCAAATTGAAAGTGGGAGAAATACAAGTTGTTACTGTTGGTACATAACAGCAACCACAATATCAATCATCCTTAAGAGAAATAAAATAATTCATGAAGAAATTGTGAGAGATTTTGTGAAAAGCATCTACACTACCGTTTTAACATTAAAATGCATTATTCTACTGCAACCACAAAAAATGCATAATCATTGCTTTATACTTAGCATTCTAACTTGCAAATCAGTGAAAATGTGGTCACTGTAAGTACTGTTTTCCATGTGAGGACCACTACAGTCACTAGCCATCTTGTGGGGCTAAGGAAACACTCATGAACATTGTAGGCAGACAAGCATGTCAACTGCTAATAGAGTGTAACCCAAATAACAGACTATTGACTAGAGCTTCCAACCTGGCAGCATTTCTATGATTTACATTTTGAGAGAGGATTTGTAAATCATTCCAACAGAGTATTTGGCATTGTTGAATGTACTACACTGACAAGGAGTGCATCCTCTCACGTCTCTGATTTTATGAAACATTTACGATCTGCCAAAATGCCACCATGTATAGACTTAATGTGTAAATATTACTCTGAATAGGCAGGACAATACTAAACATTCGGCCAAGATGTGTGGTCCATGCCAGGTGCTGATATTTTATCCTAACAAAGTTAACCTCCAGATTTATGTGGATTTATCTTGGAATAAAATTAACTAATTAATAGAGAATAAAACAGTTGAATGCCTATCTCAGTTATGATTATCTCAGTTAAGGATGCAAAACATGTGCTATGTCAACAGTCTGTTCCACTAATTCTGCCCCTACCTTTGGAGCACACTTAGGCATGTCATATTGTTAAAACTACGAACATCTTTCAGTTATAAGTATAATTAGGTTTGGTATGCTAAACTGGGTCCATGTAGGGACAGAGACATTAAATATTCATAAAGCTGAATGTATTTTGTGTCATGCTTTTTTTTCCTTGGAAAATACTCAGAATTGTATTCACTCATGTTTCAAGCTTGGCAGTTGAATTATAATGCTGCTTCTAATGTACAACATCATTTTTCTATTTTTATGCTTGGGAGTAGGGCATCTTTCAGCCAGTGTTATACTCGTGCTCTCCCAGGCAGAGCTTAAATATTCCTAGTCAAATAAAACGGTAGTTTTTGTTTGTCACTTCTAATAGAAACCATACAGATTTCTAAAATTTTAGTAAAAAAAGAATCCATACCATGGGGATCTGGGTTTGAATCAAGCCCAGAAAGCAAAAAAGAAATTCTTCTCTCTCTAGTGGCTGACAAGGGTCACAAGGAAAATGAGTTCTGGCAGTCTCCATCCAGTTCCCTGTGGGCAAGCCCACTGCATAAAATTTGCCCTGAATTCTGCAGCAATTTACACTAACTTAGCACTGTTGCTCTAATGGGAGGCCAGAGGATATAATGTCTGGAAATCAAACGTGCTATGATGGTGCACAGGGGGTGCCCTTGTCATTGCTTCATACTGTCACTGGTTGCAAAGTTCCATATCTCCAACATCACTTCCTAACTGAGAACTAAAGATGCCAAATAATAATGTCTTTAGACACAGAAGGCCTGATTTTAACCTTGCCAGTTCACATCGGGCGAGTGGTTAAATGGTGGCCGGGGATTTGTCTCAGGTACAATGCATTCATGCCAAAGAAAATTTTAACTGCCAGAGGCTGCAGGTTAATGAAAACATAAATGCCTGAATAAAACATGCAAAGATCCAGTGATGCATGTCAATGCAATCAGGAAATATATCTTTAATTTAAAATCGCAGGAGGCTCTATAGTGACAAAACCATTGGTGAAAATTAGTGTAAGGTACCAAATAGGTATTTCAAAATGTATGAAAGGATTCCTCGGTGGCCAAGTGGTGGAGAAGTGATGCTTAAGCCCCTCAAGGAATCCTTGGGATGCTTTCCTGCCCCACTGCCATCCCGCATCTGTGCAGCAAGCTAGCTCTCTCATCTCCCTCATCCCTGCTATATACACACACGCCTGTTTCTGCAGGACATATTCCCATGTTCTTTTGATGCTTATCAAACTCTGGTTCATATTTCCTCTCCTAGACCTAGAACTCTAATCTAGAAGGCTGGCAACACAAAGTTATCAAATCAGACTGTGGTGTTAAAACAACCTCATGAGCGATTCAATCAGAACTCCAAAACCTACACTAATCTTGCCCTGGGTTAAAACCAGGTGTAAGATGAATGATACATTAGGGTCCTCGAACATATTTTTGTACCACAAGGACATTTAGCTACTGTGGAAAAATATGTCTTGGTAAGAAGATGCTGAATAATGTAACAATCAAATAATAAAGTCATATTGTACATCATAGGGTGGTACAAAAGCTCAGTGGTTAGCACTATCGTCTCACAGTCCCAGGGATTTGGGTTTAATTCCACCCTTAGGCAACTGTCTGCCTGGAGTTTCACATTCTTCCTGTGTCTGTGTGGGTATCTTCTGGGTGCTCCGGTTTCATTCCACAATCCAAAGATGTGCAGATTAGATGGATTGGCCATGCAAAATTACCCATAGTGTCCAGGGATGTGTAGGAGAGCCAATGTGAACACGATGGGCCAAATGGCTTCCATACTGCAGGAATTCTATGCTGATATTTAGGGATAGTTCCATTGCAGGATCTGTGTCAGCATGATATAGGTGTAACAAGAGTAGCATAACTACAATTAATGAACTGTAAGTAATTCACTTTCTGAGGCAAGATGAATCAGCCTGAAGAAAGACATTTCACGCTATTTCATTTTAATATTGGTGCCAATGCAACGAGTATTGTTACAAAGTTGAATGCTGACGTTATTCCCCAACAGCTCTCAGCCAAAGATGAGAGCCTGGTACATGTATGCACTCATTTGCAAATATTTCTTTTGCCTGATCACACAGCACAGGCCACTCCAAGTGAAGTATTGGACACAAACAATTGCCATGCAATAATAGTACCTGATCAATCATATTAGCAAAAATGGCCAGCAAATAAATAATCTCATTTCAATGGTTCTGGAATTATCTAACAATTGTATGGATTCCAAATTGACATTGCATTGATCTGATATCTGATTTTAACTGATTACATCTGGCTAAATTTAGGAGGATTGTGACAGGAGGCAGTATTTGAAAACAGGGAGAAAGTGAGGACTCCAGCCCTGAGATGTTGAATTTGGATCACTGAATGTATATAAAGGGGATGTAGGTAAATTTTTGAAATATCAAGAAGTTGATGGCTTTACTGAGCTGACATGAAAGAGGAGTTGAGGACTAGGGCAAATCAACCATGATCTGGTTGAATAGTAGGGCAGTCTTAAGGGGTCGAATAGTTTTCTCATTGCACACAGATTGACCCAGGGTTGCTCCTAAGATTATGTACGTCTGGCCACTATGTTGTAATTATTTGGTAACTTCCCAAGTTATTCCATACATTGATTTAATTTTGACATTGTTTTTGTAACATATGCATGTAATGGTAGGTCGTACATAGTAATGAATCAAAGTTTTGACTCCAGGGCAATTAGAGGTGAGGAATAAAATTGAGCCCTACATATTTCCATTATTCATCGTTTCTCCATTCTTACTCTAGTGTAAAACTCCTTGAGAGATCTTTCTGCGCATAAAGAACACTACAGAAATGTAAGTTACAGCCTGTGCCCCATATGGAAAAGTTACTTTTGTGCATTTCAAATGAATCCACTCTTCAGTGGAGCACTGTTCTACTGGAGCCTTGGCTGTACTGTGGAAAATGCATCCAGTTGTACAGATTGGAGAAATCCCCAACTAATACTTTGTGTTTCTCCAGACTGCAGTGAAAAGTTAGAATCAGGACTAAATTAAACAATAGATCATAAATCATTTAGGTTTACGTCTTTTAATAACTTAATAACAAAGCACGTGTTCTGTATAAAAAGAAAACTGAACCTTGACAAGTAATGGAATAGTCAGTGAACTGCATAAAATGTTCCCATGGGGTTTAAGGTAGTCTTCTCTGAGTTCCCTTTTTTTTCTCTGGGATTACATAAAGAAATGCAGCTGTGTATAACAGACCATATTAATTATTTTAGATTCTGCATTGCATAGCTTAAAGATGTTATTAATACTTTGGTAAAGAAAACTGTTGCAATTTGAGTCTGCACCAGATACCTGACACCAAAACAGCTTAGTCAAAGAGCTGTTAGCAATGCATTTGTTGGGACAAGAGGAGATAGTCAACTGCTTTTCACTAACTTAACCAAAGGGATGAAAATTGGCTTTGTACTATCAATAATGAAACACATATGGTCAGATAATATTGATTAAGAGCCATGAATAAACTCAATTCTGCCAAGTCTGAACCTGCAATTCATTAATTATGAATGTTATTGATGGAAACCATAATGAAAAGAGATGATGCTGTCTTGGTCACAGGTTCAGATTTTTTCCATTAAAGCAAGCACAAAAGTATCTATCATTAATGAACAATGTGGCTAGACAAAGAAAATAAGATACAGACCTATAATGGCCTTTATAACCTGCTGCCCAAGCTTCTAACAAACAGTAAGAGGGGAAAACCAGCTGTAGCTTGATTTTAATTAAGTCTGTAAGATTCATCAATATTTGTTACACAGAATATTCTGGATCTTTTTTGGCAGCGTCTGCACATCAGTCATTGTGGTCACATTGCTCTCAGTGTAAATCAGAGTCATAAAGTCTTATGAACAGTCAACACTGGGTTAGTTTCAACATGTGGTCATTTAGCATAAACCAGATGCAGCTGGGATTGTAGCTAGTGGCTGCGAGCCTACATTAAGCTTGGATTGATTAAATAATAAAGAAATAACTGTTTTTATTACAACAGCAAAACAACTGCTGCTTGCAGATTTAAATTATGTACCAATTTTGAAATCATTTGTGTGTCCTTCAGGTAGTTTCCTTATTGTCCAGTACTCTAGGTGAACAGTATACTTGGCAACTTCCTAAGATTTTATACAAATTGATTTAATTTTGACAGCTTTTTCATAGCATAAATATGTAGTAGTGTGTCACACATACTAATTAATCAAAGTTTTGCTTGCATATCCAGGGCAATTAGAAATGAAGATCAAACGTTGGCCCAGCCACATCTTATGACTGAATATCTTTTATTTTAAAAATTGTCTAATCCTATCTATCCACCTCGCTTTCTAGGCTGATTATTTCTACCCTTTATTCTACAAATAGACCATCTTGCCACAGAAGCAGTAGTCCAGTTCAAGTGCTGTCATCATCTTGTGAGAGTTTCTTTTTGACAACCCAACATCCAAGAACAGTCTGTCCTAACATTTCCTTGCCATGCCTCCACATGATTTCCCAGGAAACATTTGTGCTACAGCAGGCCTGTATGGATCTGTTATGCCAGGCAATGTTGGCCAGACCACATTATTGTAACCAAGTGCACCATTTTGTATAAACAGTCTAAACTCTGTTGGATATTGTAACTTTGACACAAAGCACTCATGAAGCTGCTTATACCTTCCCAATACAAGTAACTTCTTTTTGGTTCATGACATTTATGTAGTAAAGGAGATAAATTACAGCTTTCACTAAAGGTGAAACTTCAACAAGCAGGTCACCAAAACTCCAAACTTCGTCGAATTAAAATTCATAAACTAAAGTTTAATTTTCTTTGTTGCATGGGAGCTGATTTAATTTGCTTTTTCTTTTATCGGATCCTCATTACAGGAAGTCTTGACCTTCTCCTATGACTGTGATTATGTTCTTGTTGGGCCCAATAAAATCTTTTTGTGAAGATGGAACTTTGTAATAGTTTTGGGCCGATAGGCCATGGACCACTGGAATGTTAAGGTTTAGCAGCTGGAACTCTGTCCTTCTTTTCAACACAAGTGAACTTCATCTCCTGATCACACAACATAATAGCTCATTTTAATCATGCCATTCCGATTAAAGTTTGTGCAATAATTCAGAGAGGGGAAGTAAATAAAAAGTATTTTTATGGGCCTGGAAGAGTAAGAATGCTCTTCGGCGATTTGCACAAGTATTATTAACATTGAACGTTCCTGCTCTAGGCCCCAGCACCCCAGTTTTTGACATTTTCTTTTTGTTTCATATATTGTGGGCAGCATTGACATAGCCAATATTTATCATCCATCCTTAATTGACCTGGAGAAGGTGGTGGTGAGCTGTTTTCTTGAATCACTGATGCCCCTGGGGTTTTGGTACTCTTACAGTCTTGTTCAGGTAAGAGGTCCAGTTCCTTGATGTAATGACGCTGAAGGAGCAGTGATATAGTTCAAAGTTGTTGGTGCATGATTTGGAGGAGTGCGTGCAGGTAGTGGTGTTCCCATGCATCAGGTGATCAGTCGCAATTGTTCTTCTCAACTGTAGAGTTACAGATTTGGAAGATACTATTGAAGCAACCTTTCTGAGTCACTGTAGTGTGTCTTGAAAATGGTACACACTGAACATATATGTGGCTCCTTCCCCATCCTCTGCACCTACGTACTGCCTGTGAGGTTAGTATAGCGAGACTGCTATTGTGCTGGCCTACAGCTGGCAAGTTGCAGAAGACATTTGTTTAGGGTGTCTGCTTGTTCATGGCATGTCTATGAGCCATAGTTCTCTGAGCCCTCCTGTAGATATAGGTATTTGGCCCATAATCCAGGGGTAGCCAACCAAAGTCAAAATATGCCATAGAGATCACACAGACATTCAGTTAAGAGGATTTCCATTGTAGCCACACATGCAGACAGCCATTTCCGCCAAACTGGCCAGTTTGTGATACTTTAATGGCAAGGCTCAACTGTAAGATACAAAATTCACCATCCTCATTCACTTTCTGTGTTATAAGCTAAGACAGGGCATTTGCAATTCTCCAAGACACATCTTGTGCTGAGCCATTTAAATCTTTAGCAAGGTTTTGCACATAAGATGTTCATTTCACTTAACTAGGCTTGACAGCATGAGGGAGCTGAATTAACATATGCAGTTGAATTGACAAGATCCCTGAAGTACCCCAAGGTTAATGACTATCTGATGTTAATTCAGCTTCTAACTATCAATAGATCCGACGCTCCAAGTACTTCAAACTCACTGGAATTTATTTTAACATTCATTGCTGTCACCCATTGGTTGCTATGCAATGTGGTTATCTCTTTTACAGCCTGTTAGAACAGCAGAACACTAAGATAGTGTGTTGCGGAAGGCTGATTTGCTGAAGCATTTTTTTTTGTTCAACTTTATGATGTCAGTTATGAAAATATTATAAGTTGGGCCTTTGTTAGCATAGAAACATAAAAACAAAAGGAGCAGGAGTAGGCCACTTAGCCCTTTGAACTTTCTCTGCCATGCAAAACAATCATGGCTGATCATCCAACTCAGTATCCTATTGCTGTTTTCTCCCCACACCGTTTGATCCCTTTATTTGAAGAACTATATCTAAATCCTCTTGAAAACATTGAATGTTTTGTCCTTAACTGTTTGCTGCAGCAGAGAATTCTACAAGCTTACTGCTCTCTGGGTGAAGAAATGTTTCCTCATTTCAGTCCTAAATGGCATACTCTGTAGTATTCTTAAATTTTGACAGCTGGTTCTGGACTCCCCTCTCATCAGGAACATCCTTCCTGCATTTATTCTGTTTAGTCCTGTGAGAATTTTATAGGTTTCTATGAGATTTCCCCCTCATTGTTCTGACTTAAGGCTTGCCTTGGTAGGCCCTGAACTACTTAAGGTTAGAATTCATGGAACAACAAAACCTAAGACAGTAAGTGGCAAGATTTCAATTGAAATGTCAGCAAAAAATCTTTATTATACAAAACCAACATTAGGAATAATAACTAAATAGGTTTACTGAACAAATAAGCCAACATATTACCATAAAGGTGAGAACTGGGACTAACAAGTCCAGAGAACCCTGGATGTCAAGAATGTACAGGATTGGATTTGGAAAATAGAGGAAGCTTATTGTAGATACTGAGGACTTGAAACATCTTGAAGTGGGTAGAAAGTGCAGGAGGTTGCTTAAAAAATAAATTAGGAAAGTGACAAAGAGGCATGAAAAAATTACTGGCAGGTAAAATAAAGGAAAATCCACAGGCAGTTTATAACCATATTACGGGCAAATAGATAACCAGGGAAACATTACGGCCCATTAGCGACTGAAGTAGCAAATTGTGTGTGGAGGTGGAAAGACAGAAGTGAGGTTTTAAATGAGTACCTTGAGTGTGTAATGAGTATTCACTATCGAGAAAGAATGATGTAGGTCTATAAATCAAGAAAAAGGACTGTGATATGTTTAAACAAACTACAATTGAGAAGAAGGATATATTGGCAGTTTTAGCAGGCTTAAATCTGGATCATTTCAAAGGCTCCAATCAGATGCAAACCAGGCTGCTGTGGGAGTCAAGGAGGGAGCTTGCAGGTGCAAGTAATTTTCAGGTCCTGTCTGGCCAAAGGTGAGGTGTCAGTGAATGTAGTACAATTCTTAAAGAAGAGCAGTCGCAATAAATGAGGGATCCATAGACCAGTGAGTCTAACACCAGTGATAGTTAAACAGGTGCAAAAAAATCTGAGGGACACAATGAATCTCCATTAAGAGAGGCAAAGATTAGTTAAGGATAGTCAGCATGACTTTCTCAAGGGGACATTATATCTGACGGGTTTAACTGAGTTTTTTGTTGAGGTGACAAGGTGTGTGAGTGAGGATAGTGTCGTTGATGTAGTTTACATAGACTTCAGTAAGGCGTTTGACAAGCTATTGGGGAGACTGGTCAAGAAGGTCAAAGCCCATGGGATACAGGACAACTGGGCAAACTGACTTTGTGTCAAGAGGCAAAAAGTGATGGTTGAAAGTTGTTCTTGTGACTGAAGACTTGTGTCCAGTGGCATTGCGCAGGTTTTGATGCTGAGTTGTTTGCTGTTTGTGGTGTATGTGAATGGTCTGGACATAAATGTAGGATGTATGATCAATAAATTCACAGATTACATGAAAACTGGTGGTCAAAATAATGCAAAGGAAAGAATAGGATGACAGGACTCAAGAGACAGCTGGTCAGTTGGGCAGAACAGTTCAAATGGAATTTAATCCAGAAAAGTGTAAAGTGATGCATTTTGAAAGGACTAATTTGGCAAGGGAGTACACAATGAAAGTATAGAGGGTCAGAGGGACCTTGGTGAGCATCTCCACCAATCTTTGAAGACAGTAAGACAGGTGATTAAGACAAATGGAATACTTGCCTGAGTTATTTGTGGTGCTGAATTCAGGAACAGGGAAGTTATGATGAAGCAATATATAATGGCAGTTAGGCTGTAGCAGGAATATTGTGTATAATCTTGCTTGATATATTTTAGGATAAATATGATTGCTGTAGACATGGTATATTCACCAATTTGTTACCTAGCTGGAGTGTTTCAGTTATGAGGGGAGACTAGATAGGCTGGGGTATTGTTTTCCTCAGAGCAGAGAAGAGCGAGGGGGCACTTGATTGAGGTATAGATCAAGAGGCATAGATAGTGTAGCTAAGAAGAGGAGACAATAAGTAGAGGTCATAGGTAAGAGGCAGGAAGCTTAAAGGGGATTTTAAAATATGTTTTTCATCCAGAAAGTGATAGGCATCTGGAACTCACTGCCTCAAATAGAGGTGGGAAGCACCATAAAATTTAGGAAGCATTTAAATTAACACTTAAAATGCCATTGGACACGAGGCTACAAGAGGTGGGAAATGGGACTAGAGTGATTGGTGTACAAACAATGGGCTAAAGGGCCTCTTGCTATGCTGTGAATCCATATGATGCAAAATATGTGCATATTATATATGATTTACAATCAAGATTTAGGATTATTCAGGTAATATTCATGGTTAGTACAAGGCACATATGAGTTACTAACCGTAGTCTAGCACCAACAGACTGCACTTTAAATGGC
Source organism: Chiloscyllium plagiosum (assembly GCF_004010195.1). Lineage (NCBI taxonomy): Eukaryota > Metazoa > Chordata > Chondrichthyes > Orectolobiformes > Hemiscylliidae > Chiloscyllium > Chiloscyllium plagiosum. Next base: position 24,597,549 of record NC_057726.1, read on the forward strand.
TGATGTGGTCAAAACATAGCCCACTGAGATGTTAGTGATACTATAGGACACAAATATCATTCATACTGTGTCTCTGCAAACCAATTACAGTTGCTCACTTTCAAAGATCTAGTGTTGAAGAACGTTCAAAGCTCTCTCCAACTTAGACTGCATCAACAATTACTGACATCATGATAATGCAATTTCATCTCCCAAGACCAGATTTCCAGGGCTTCTGAGACTTTTCCTCTGCTTCTAAATGCCTGTATAATTTCAGTTTTCATTAAACTGCCAGCTTCACCAAGCTGTCACTGAAATTCTCTAACCTTCAATCTTTCTCAGGAGATATAATCTCAGGATAAGGTGGGCCATTTAAGACTGAGATGAAGAGGAATTATATCACTCAGAGAGTGGTGAATCTTTGAAAATCTCTACCTAGACAGCTGTAGAAGTTCAATCATTGGGCATGTTCAAGAATAAAATTGATAGATTTCTGTAGACTAATGATATTAAGGGAAATGGAAGTAATGCAGCAAAGTAGCATTGAGGTAGATGATCTACCATAGTCTAATTGAGGGGTATTTCAGGCTTAATGTGTTAATGACCTATGCCTGTTACTGTCTTCCCATGCTGTCAGCTGTATCAAACAAATACTATTTTCAGAGTTACTTCAACCTACTTTGATCTTCATTTATCTATCAATGGATTCTAGGACTTTTTTTTAGCCACAATTTTGTTTCCATGACCTGAACACATCATTCTCAAGACCTTTGCAGACCGCTCACTGCCTGGAGTTTGCAAACAGCAGCACATGTGCTGCCAAGAGGTACCTCTTCTCCTTCAACATTCTCCCAGTTCTGAATTAACTAATTCTTGTTTGAGCAAACTCAGAGATAAACTGATACCAGAGAACTATCTTAAGCTGCACCCTTGCCCATGACAATGTAGCCTACTCTGAGCTATCCTTAAGTTTTATATTAAGTTTCCTTAAGCTACAATATCTTCTTTAATTGGATGAAATTTGGGGCAGCATGGTGGCTCAGTGGTAGTGCTGCTGCCTCACAGAGTCAGGACCACAAGTCAGGACCACAGGACAACCTTGATGATTGTCTGTGCAGAGTTTGCATGGCCCCCCTGTATCTGTGTGGGTTTCTGCTGGATGTTCTGGTTTCCTTGCCTGAGATTGCTAAATTGCCCACAGTTTTCAGAGATGTGTAGGTTAGGTGCATTAGTCATGGGAAATGTAGAATAATAGGGTAGGGGAATGGGTCTGTGTGGGCAAGTTAGGCCAAAGGGCCTGTTTCCACACTATAGGGATTCTATGAAATAAATAATTTTTGTAAGTTTTTAAAGGTTATTGACTGCTTTTAACGAAGTTAATTTGTACTCCCAAAATATATTATCTCCCAGGGCTTTCATTACTGCGAGCAGTGTAATTGCAAGGACCTAAGATCACTTATCATTTTTTGGACCCAACCTTTTAAGTGCACAAGACTTCAAGATGCATTAATTGCTTTTCTTTCCTTCTGTAAAACTTTATTTTTAAAAACGAAACATTATACATTGAACACATGATTCAGGAATTTGATATTCACAATATCAACAATGAAATTTAAAATGATCTCACACTATGTCTATTGCATTGTTCGATGTTCAAGGTATATGCTAGACTGATATAGAAAGTACATTTGATATACATGGCATTTAATATCAATTTTAAAATATTAGATTAGATTCCCTACAGCGTGGAAACAGGCCCTTCGGCCCAACAAGTCCACACTGACCGTCTGAAGAGCAACGCACTCCCCTAATGCACTTAACACTATGGGCAAATTAACATGGCCAGTTCACCTGACCTGCACATCTTTGGCCTGTGGGAGGAAACCGGAGCACCCAGAGGGAACCCATGCAGACACAGGGAGAACGTGCAAACTCCACACAGGCAGGTGTCCAAGGCTGGAATTGAACCTGGGACCCTGGTGCTGTGAGGTAGTAGTGCTAACCACTGAGCCACCATGCCACCCCAACTATATGCATAGAAATGAAATTCATAACACGAAAAATCTCTTGTTAATTGTTTAATGTTTAAAATTTGCAGCTGTTAAATTAAATTTAATTTATTTTTAGAAAACAATTAAACAATGTTTTAAAGTGTACAGTGAGACTGTGTTACATCTTAATGCCAATGTTTGTTCCTCCCATTCCATGCTTAATGAGAAGTCAAGCCTCCCCTAAGTTACATGAAGTTCACAGTTTGTTCAATGACCCCAAATTGAACCAAACTTCCTCAGCAAGAAGAAAGTTGGTGAGCATCTAAAATTATGAAAGTCAACATATTGTCCCATTCCCGGAAGAAAGCTGACAAACTCCATTTGAATCCTGGGGTGATTGGCAAGTGCACCTGTTGGAATCAGGCAGCTTGCTCATGATTAAGTTCAAATAGGGGGCCTCTGACATTATTAGAATCCCAATATGATGTTTAACTGACAGAAATCCCACCTCGCAACAAATTTATTGAAAAAGTCAGGCGGGATTGGCTTCACATGTTGACTGATGTGTATGACTGAAAGGAATATTGAAAAGAAATTACCCAGCACAGTGTTGACACTGTGATCAGAGTCATATCACATGTAATGCATTTTCAAAGCAGTCCAAAGTTTCTGGTTTACTTCCTTCTGATGTGGAAACTATCAACTCATGGGATAAGCATCAGCAGAGCCTGTTAGAAGGCTACAAGTGAATGCAGGAGCCACTGGCCCAAAGTTAGATCCTTGGATATTCCTGAGCAGCAGTGCCAAATGAGACTGTGCTTCACCAGGCAGGAAATTGTGATCTTACAGAGTTTGGGAGCAGGCCTTGCTGCCTGCTGAACCAAGGGGATAGCAAGCGTTGCCAGTGGCTGTCAAAGGGATTGGAAGGTAATAGCAGCTATCTTGTATTTCCACATCTGGAGTACAGTGTACAGCTTTGGTCTCCTTATTTACAAACGAACATTAATAAATTAGAAACAGTTCAGATTAGGTTTACTCAACTGATATCTGTGATAGCCTGTATTCAATTTAATGATCTTACTGAACAATATAAAATCCTGAAAAGACTTTACGGGATGGATGCTGAAAGAATTTGTCCTTTTGTGTGAGAGACCAAAACTAGAGAACATTGTTGAAATTTTTTTTAATAAATGATCTGGATGAGGGCGTAGAAGGATGGGTTAGTAAATTTGCAGACGACACTAAGGTCGGTGGAGTGGTGGAGTTGTGGATAGTGATGAAGGATGTTGTAGGTTACAGAGAGACATAGATAAGTTGCAGAACTGGGCTGAGAGGCGGCAAATGGAGTTTAATGCAGACAAGTGTGAGGTGATTCACCTTGATCGGAGTAACCAGAATGCAAAGTACTGGGCTAATGGTAAGATTCTTGGTAGTGTAGATGAGCAGAGAGATCTCGGTGTCCAGGTACACAGATCCTTGAAAGTTGCCACCCAGGTTGACAGGGTTGTTAAGAAGGCATACAGTGTTTTAGCTTTTATTAATGGAGGGATCGAGTTCTGGAACCATGAGGTTATGCTACAGATGTACTCTGGTGTGGCCGCACTTGGAGTATTGTGTACAGTTCTGATCACCGCATTATAAGAAGGATGTTGGAAGCTTTGGAAAGGGTGCAGAGGAGATTTACGAGGGTGTTGCATGGTATGGAGAGAAGGTCTACGAGGAAAGGCTGAGGGACTTGAGGCTGTTTTCGTTAGAGAGAAGAAGGTTGAGAGGTGATTTAATAGAGACATATAAGATAATCAGAGGGTTAGATAGGTTGGACAGGAAGAGCCTTTTTCCAAGAATGATGACAGCGAGCACGAGGGGGCATAGTTTTAAATTGAGGGGTGATAGATATAGGACAAATGTCAGAGGTAGTTTCTTTACTCAGAGAGTAGTAAGGGTATGGAATGCTTTGCCTGCAACGGTATTAGATTCGCCAACTTTAAGTACATTTAAGTCGTCATTGGACAAGCATGTGGACACACATGGAATCGTGTAGGTAAGATGGGCTTCAGATTGGTATGACAGGTCGACGCAACATCAAGGGCTGAAGGGCCTGTACTGCACTGTAATGTAATGTTCTATGTCTCCAGTTTAAGAAGAAGGTTTGGAGAATCTTTCCTGGAGAATAGTGGAAGCAGCATCAGTGAATATTTTAAAGGAAGATATAAATTGAATATTGATTAAAGGGGTCAAAGATTATGAGGGGATGTTTGGGAATTTGGAGTTGAGACCACAATCAGATCAATCTTGATTCTACTCAATAGTGGAGCAGGCTAGACTAGAGAACCAAATGATTTCTTCTTTTCCTAATTCTTATATCTGTAAAGAGACCATGATTCTTCATTTTCTTACTGCTAGTTCTTTCCAGGCTGGCCACAGTGGGCATTACCCATATCACCCACTTTAAGAAGATGTCATTGAGACTCTGATGGAGCAAACTAGGTAATCCCCTTCATAATGTCTGCCAACAGACAGAATGAGAGACAATTATGATTTTCAACACTTTCATGTCTGATAATGCATCACTGATGAGCTATTTGTTCAGATGAACAGTAAAGACTTCTTATCCTTCAATGTGCAATTTGCATGCGATCATCAGAAAAGAATGATGCATGTTTGCAGCTGTTTTGCTGGCAGCTATCTCAATGCCTTTGTTCTACAACGCATCTGCCACATCCCTCCAACCATCCATCCTAGAAGTTGTCCAATAGTTGCACCTCTGACACAAAGGGTTGAGTAAACTCCTCCACAACAGTGGCATGTATGGGGGAATGCTCAAGTATAATTTCAGCCAGAGAAAAAGGCTGAAATCACATTGCATCGAAACATGGCATTTGGCAATTATTAGAGTTTGCTGATGTCTGTAGGTCAGTAATCTAAACAAAATCAGAAGAACAGTTCTGCATTTCCAGCTCTTTTGATACAGCTTCACCATTCTACAAAATAATAGATACCTAGAATTTAGTTCAAAGCTTTACAGTGTTGCTGTGTGTGAATTGGGTGACTGCCCTGTGCCCACATAATCATAGTTACACTTCCGAAGTGCTTAAGGACATCTTTAGGTTGTGAAAACTATATAAATGCAACTTCTTTCTTTCTTCTGCAAATGTGTTGTTGTTCAATTGATGCAGCTAAATGGGTTTTTTTTCCAGTCTGCAATTGGCCTACAGGTTTAGGACATTAGATTTACTTAACTCTTTTCTTACTGCTTCTTAGATATCCAGTAATCTCTGTTTAAAAGTTGGAATTAAATACATAAAATACCACCAAAACTGTAGAACCTATTACCTAGTTATACTTCAGTGCTATTAATTTAGTCTTTCAACTAAAAAGTAAATGAGTAAAGAATTGTCAACAGTTTGAGACTCTGCAGTTCATGCCTCCGCTGATATATGAACATTTGTTCCCCCTAATCAATTCCAGGAATGAGAATATGTTAGCTTAAAATTGAGCAGTTAAATATTACTATTTATAGTTTGGCCCATACATTTTGTAAAGTCTTAGTAGCCATTATCAATATCTCACAACAAATATCAGTAATATTTCACCGATTCATATTGCTATTAGCATTATTTCTTGCAAACACAAAGAGGCAAAACAGGCTAAGTCTGTCATCTATTTTAATTTAATAAGTGCTATCAGATCTTTACACGTTGGTCCTTATTCACTCTGTGACATTATGACCTCTTTATAACTCACCATCTTTCATATGATTACTTTATATGCCAATGACACTCCCTTTTATTTTAGGAGTCATAACCTTTACTCCTAATCCTATGTTACTCATCAATATTTTTCCCCTTTGATATTGAAGTATAATCAGTTCTCATTAGCTTTTGGTCCAGTTTATGGTAGCAGCCTGGAATAATTCTGATTTCTTTCTGGAAACTGAATCTGAGACAATGTTTCATGCAATAGATTTTACAAATTACAAAAGAAAGAAAACAAAGAAAAATGGTGTTTTTTGCAATTATTGCTTGGTTTTCTCTCAACTCTGTATATTTTAAGTTCATATAAATTGATTAAACCAAAATTGCAGCAACACACATGTCCTAAACTGAGATTACATTCATAGAGTATTACTACTTGGGGTCAAGATGGTCCCAGCTCAATTATCTCATCCCACTTGACCTGGATATTCTCAGACAACAACACTGCTCTCAGCAAAGCAGAGGAGATGGCCATGCTGTGCATAATACGTCAACTCCAGTGTCTCTATTATGAAGGGAAAGATTGAATTGCAATAATTACACTAAATGATAGGGCCACTTTTCATCTCTGGGTGCTGTTGCAATTTGTTCGGAGAAGGACTGTCCTACTGGCTTATTGAGAGACAAAAGGGCAATTGTGCCCCATACCAGTGAAAGTGATATTAGAATTTTCCATGCAAAAGCAGTAGACTGTAACTGGACTATGGTGTTTTAGGATAGGTGTGCCATTAATACCTGAGAGAAATATAAGTAATGCAAGATTATCTCCAAACATAAAGACAGGACCCAGGAACAGTCACATCTCTAAAAGTATTTTTCTTTTAATGAAATGATGATTTATCCAAAGTACATCCTGTCCATGGCAATGACCTTGATACAGGTTGGACTCTGAAATGTAACATCATCCTATGTAACATGTAACATTTCAATTGAAGAACATAAAAACAGGAGTAGACTGTTCAGCACCTCAACTATTCAGCTAAATCATAGCTAATCCAGAGATTACTTCCTATTACTGTCCTTGGTTTCATAACTTTTAATAAATGTGCCTAACACAAACTCACCTGTGAATCTTTGACTCTTATAATGCTGGGACAAAGTGAAAATTACTACTCTGTCCTGCTAATGCTGCTGCTAATTAATTTTACACAAGAAAATATAAACACGTATACTAAATAATTGGAAATACATTAAGTATACTAGCTGTTGAATTAGATGGAAATTGCAATGCACAATTATGCAGTAAGGCCCAAACAACACCTATTCTTTTGGCCTGTTTCTGTCTTTTATTCCTTTATCCTCTAGTTATTTTTCCAACCTATTTCTAAACGTTGATATGGAGCCTTCTTCACTCATTAATTCCAGTAGCACATTTGGCAGTGATACAACCTTCAGCCTGAAAAGATTTCTGCTATTCACAGTCCAAAATCTCTCACATTGGGCTTGTAATTATCCCCTTCATGTTGGCACATCTTTAAGTACAATCTGGGCAAAATTTTCCCCTTTATTGGAGCTCACAATAGAAATGACAAAAAGGGAAATCATTTGACGAGTTTGCCCTGGAGGGAAATACAATCCCTCCTTGCCATCTCTGCAATTAAGTGCTGGATAACAAGATCCAGGAATGACTTTCTTGCCTCACCAGAAATTAATACCCTGAAAGTGATCAATTAATTTCTATTTAAGGCCCTGAACACTCCATGTCCCAATCACCTGCCTCCCCCATGGGCAAGAAAGGTACAGTTTCCCAATCTTTTTTTGTCCACTTATGGGACATGAGCATTGCTGGCTGGGACAGCAACTACATGTATTGCTCATTCCGAGTTGCCCTTGAAAAGGTAGTGATCAGCTGCCTTCTCGAATCACTGCAGTCCATGTGCTGTAGGTGAACCTAAAATGCTGTTGGAGAGGAATTCCTGGAATGTACCAGCAACAGTGAAAGAACAAGTCAGGATTGTATGTGGTTTGGAGGGCAACTTGCAGATGGTATTCCCATGCATCTGCTGGAGAAAATGAAGTCTGCAAAGCAGGCCAGGGATGACCCATGAATGTCAAACATTTGCCCTTGCCTCCAATCCCCTGACAGTCCTTTACTTACAATCTTTACCCTTCAAAAAGAAGAAAATAAGGACTTCCTTTTTTTCCAGTTGGATCCCATTTGGACTCAGCCTCAACAGGCAAGTTTTGGGACCTAGAAGCAATCAACCACATGTGGGCTGTCAGCTTCTAGCAACCTGGCTTTCCACTGTGGAGACTCTTGATGGTGCAATGTACTTGCTCTGAATGCTAATCCTCAGAATGTTGATAGTGAGGGATTCAGTGATGGTAATGCCGTGAATGCAAGATTTTCCCTGTTGGAATGATTATTGTCTGCACTTTTGTGGTGCAAATGTTACTTGCCACTTGTCAACCTGAGCCTGATGAAAGGCTTAAACCCAAAATGTCGACTCACCTGCTCCTCAGATGTTGCCTGATCTGCTGTACTTTTCCAGTGTCACACTTCTTGACTCTGATCTCCAGCATCTGCAGAGTTCAATTTCTCCGAGCCTGAACATTGTCCAGGTCTTTAAAATTTTGGTCATGGACTGAAAAATTAAAAATGATAATGAACTTCATGCAATCACCAGTGAACATCCCCACTTTTGATTGATGGAGACAGAAAGATCATTGATGAATCAGCTGAAGATATAGGGCTGAAGATACTACCATGAGGAACTCTTACAGATATGTCAGTGGGCTGAGATAACTGACCTCCACCAATCATGACCATTGCCTTTTGTGCTAGGTATAACTCCAACCAGAGAAGATATTCCCCCTGATTCTCACTGACACCAATTTGGCCTGGGTTTCTAGATGCCACACTCAGTCAAATGTTGCCTTTATGTTAAGAGTAGTCACCTTCACACGTTAACCTCCACAGTCAGTGAGTTTAATATATCTCCACAAATTGTGTCCAACAACAGTCTACAACACACTCAGCACCTTTCTAAGGCATGAGCAGGAAATGGGATATCAAACATATGATGCCTTCTCCTAAAGATGACAGCAGACATCACTGACAAATCATACACATCCATTTACAAAGGCAGACAGCACTGTTTGGGGTGAAGAAACACCAGCATGACCTTTTAGCTGTAACAGTACAAGATCTGTAACTTTAAGACATGTAAAATGTCAACGTAAAACACTCACTTCACCTCAGTGTCTAGTTCCAGGTAGCACCAGTCATCACAGTAACTAATAATAAGTCTACTTGCAATTACTATGGACTGAATCTTCCGAGCAGTCAGCTGAGTGTCAATTATGGCAAGTTTCTCTGGGGGTTTCTCTCCATGACCCTAATGACTTTTCTTGCACTATCTTCTCAAACTTGCCACATTACCAATACACCAACTCATGTAGGCCCCCACTAGCCACAGGAGGAAGTAACAGCCACTGCCAGACCTCCTAGGATTCCTGGCACCAACGCTGTCTTTAAAGTCCAACTACGTACCTGGTCAAGTGCTAGTAGTCAGCATCTGCCCTTCATGATATTTTTATTTGCTCCAAACATGGCAGTAGGTAATTGGCCCTCCACTTTGCCACTGAGAATTCAGAGTCCTTGCTGGTTGAGGATGGAACACTTGCAGCTCATGGAGTGTGGCATGAGATGTTGGTAACTGACAGAGGGCTGAAGGAGTGTGGTGAACTGAAGTCACCAAGTACAAGCACCCAGAGATGTCTTTTCTGTTGGGAATTGTGGTCATCAAGTTTCTATCTGGTGGATGGGAAAAATAGGAAACTGCATATCAATGAGGTGAGATGGTAGAATCATGAGTATGTGAATGCATGCTAATTAATACAGATAGGCTTCTCACTTCTCACTAACAAGAATCTTGTCTCACTGTTCAACACCTGGATTTAGAAAATGGGACCTCTAGCTCTCAAAATCAGCGTGATGATGTTGTCACTTTAAGAGGTTATTTTGCCTTGGGGCTTTTTTGCAGAGAGGTTGTAAGGCAGAGATGCTGAACTAGCTATTGAATATGACTTCTGTAAACAGCTTGGGAGGTCTTGGGGTTTTTTTTAACAACCTGAACAGCTCTCACAGATTCAGATTTCTCAGTTTTGTTTTTTTCAGTAATGGCAGAAGATGGTGGGGTCTCAAAAGAGTTGGAAGCTTCAGTGAAACTGCTGCTACTCTCTCTGAATCTTCCTTTGATGTTTTTTCCTCCTGGATTGGAGAACTACATGTAAGAATCTGTGCCTGAATTTGCCTTTTGCCAAGGAGTGTATTTTTGGGATGTTACTGTACCGGAACTGTTAATTAGTAATAGCTACTGTATGCATTATTCTGTTAAATTTCCAATTCATTAAATTATTCTAAATTCCTCTTTCATTGGTTGTATTTTAATGACAGTATTTAAACAAATTGTGTTTTGCTTAATGTCAAGTAGTTTGACAGTCACATTGCATCTGAGACACCTTATATTTGCCTTTAAAATAAGAAAAAGTAAGCATCTAGACTCCCTTTCTAAAATATTTTTGAGGGGATCTGGTCTGGGTCCATAATAATCAGGAAGCTCCTCGTTGTCACTCTTCTGCCATTTTCTAATTTTTTTCAACAGTGTCCATGTTGATTAAAGCCTGGGAAGATTCTGCCTTGTATCCTTGGTCTGTGTAGTAAGTAAGAATAGACTCCACACTATGTGTAAGTCTTTCAGGGAATAGCAGTATAAATAGTTAGTGTTGTTAGTAAACTTGAAGACATCTGTCTCAACAAGAAACCACATCAGTGACTTTGCACACAGTAACATTGTAATGGCAGCAATGACAAGATAATCTGTTAGTGATGTTAGGGTTAAGAGATAAATATTCATCTAAGCCTCACCTCTTTAGTAGTATCACAGAATCTTATAGTTATATTTCAGAGAACAGACACGCCCTGATTTAACATCCCATTGTAAAAATTGCACCTCCATGCAACATGGCATATGACATAAGCCCAGAATTTGTGCACAAGTTTCTGAAGTGTAGTTTGAATCCACAAGTACCTAACTCAGAAGAAGCCTTGGTTGATATTAAAATGTCCAACCTCCCACTTCCTGTCTTTCCTACAATTGCCCCTTGCTAATAATGTGACTTCTTCCTTTGTATCAGCTGCTAATGGGGACTAGTTTCTAGATCTATATTCAATATGTTTTCATGATTCTTTCATGATATGTTTGTGGCATTTTTTGCTGATGTTTTGGAACTGACTGACTTGCCCGGTTATTTCAGTGGGTAGTTAAGGGATAACCACATTACTGCAGGTCTGGAGTTACATGTAGACAAGAGCAGATAAGAATGGCAGATTTCCATCCTTGACAATGATTAGTGATTGAAATAGTTTGTACAATTTTAATGGCAATTGTCATGGGGTCATAAGTACTGTCATGGTCATTAGTACTGTCATGGCCATAAGTACTAAGACTAGTTTTAAGATATATGAATTGAATTCAATCTCCACCAACTGCTATCATGGGATTTTAGCTCATGTCACCAAAGCATTAGTCTGGGCTTCTGACTTACCAGACCACAGATATTAGATCAAATTTTCACAGATATAGAATGAAAAAAAGGTAGGAATGACCTGAAATGGAGGTGTTGCCCCCATATCTAACAGATCCCATTTTCAAAAGTAGGGGAAAGGAGTTGAGCTGTGACTCACACATGATGGAAACCTGGACTCAACAGGATCATTTGAATTCAGTGCTGGAAATGTAAATGTCTGTGATAGTTGGATATATAGTGTGTAAAACTGGCAAGTTATTTAAATATCTAACTCTTTAACATTAGAAAGAAGCCTACCTGCTTTCAGTAATGTTGAAAAGAATGTCTCTAGCTGTTACTATGACCATTTGAGCTTTCATGAATGGAAGTTGCACTAATCTGTAAATTTCTTCTCAAGGTTGATGTTCCAACCTTGGGAATTTTCCAAATCAAACTAGCCTACTCAGGAGAAAAATTACATATCATTACTACCCCATCAACATCTTCCAAAATGATTGGAATTTTCTGTGTTACTTTTGAAACATTATTTAATTCAAAGGATTTAGGAATTTCCCAACACTTTTAAAAGGATTTCACAGACAATTTCCATTCAGATTAGAAAGTGTTAATGTTTATGTACTTGATTTTTTTTAAACTTAGTCAGTGGAGACTTCAGTCTCTTGTTCCTTTTTATACAAATGATCTGATGGGCTGCCTGGCAGATTTTTGCAATGCGAAAATTATTCCTCAATTTCAAACCTATTCATATCAATGAGAAACAGAAAACAGATGTAATATAATAGCAGATTATTGACCTGCAAATGCTTTACAATTCCCAGGAGGAAGTCAAGCAGGATCCTGCCAAAGTTTCAGTGCATGCAAATGCACATTTAGCAATCCCAAATTTTAACTTTATTTCTACCTTGTTTGTTAGTGTCCTACTTTTGATATGTTAGATTACATAATGAATATTATATTCATAGTGCACTGCCATTATGAGTATGTCTAAGAAGTACAGTGGGATTTGAAATGACCATCACAGTTAAATTGGTTAGACTTGACATTCAAAAATGCTCTCCTATATTCTGAATTATTATGTTCATCAACTGCATCCCATTTCACTCTTGTACTTTCTAACTCTACAAGGCTGAGTGGTTCTGGGCGTGTGCAAAGCTCCCACTGGAGAATTTAGGTTGCCATATCTGGCTCCACTCATTCTCAACAATTTGATCATGTGATATTAATGGCTTTAGGAACACTTAATTTGCAAGTTAACAAGAGTGGTCAACTTGTTTCACACTTTGCAGTTAGCAACACCAGTTATATGACTGAGTCAGCATTAAATCAATTTGTTTAAGTGCATTTTTTCATCCTTTAGTGTAGTAATCTATGAAAATAAATTAGTCTTATCGGATTTCATATTGTAATTAAAACAGCATTCACCACTTGTGGTGCAGATTCTTACTTTTTTAATGAAAATCACATGCCTACGAATTTCTTCCATTAGGTCTAATAAAGGACCCCATAATTTTGCACCCAGACAAAAAGTAGTAATCCCAATATTTTGTATTCAACTCAGTAGCATCTAATACATTTTCCACTACCAGGAAGGCTTGAAGGTTAAAAAATATGGTATTCATTGTGATACTCAAGAAACCCAGTCAGTGAAGGATTGGTGGCACAGTGGTTAGCACTGCTGCCTCCCAGTGCCAAAGACCTGGGTTCAATTCCTGCCTCAGGCAACTGTCTGTGTGGAGTTTGCACATTCTCCCTGTGTCTGTGTGGGTTTCCTCCACAGTCCAAAACTGTGCAGGTTAGGTGAATTGGCCAGGCTAAATTGCCTGTAGTGTTAGTTGAAGGGGTAAAAGTGGGGGGGGGTTGTTTGCTCTTCGGAGGGTTGGTGTGGACTTGTTGAGCTGATGGGTCTGTTTCCACATTGTAAGTAATCTTAAAAAAAAAACAATTTTCATATACTTTCATAAGTATTTATTTATAGACGTAGACATTAGGCACCCACTTACCAAGAACCACAGTTTCCATATGTTCCTCTGCATAACAGCATACTGATTCTATAGTTCATGCCCAACACAACATTAAATTAAATACAATTAATACCTATAGTTTATTCACTAGCATTGAATTAACTTGAATCTCAGGGGTTTTAGTTTGCAGTGGGATTGTCCATACTTCTGGGCTAGAAGATCCTGGTTCAAGTTCGATTTGCCATAGCAGTGTCATAATATGTCTGAATTAGTTGATTCAAAAATAATTTTTGGAATTAACTTGAAATGAAAACTAAGTCCTCCTCCTTCCCTTAGGATCCATCCTGGTGCTTGAGCAAGACAGGTCAGCCCTTCTGCTTCCTGTATTTGCTTTCCTTTACTCAAGAAGGTAGTGATAGCCCTGGAGTGTAAGGACTACAATGAAAAACTGAAATAAGTTTTAAACTAAGTGATAGGACAGATGTCACCAGGTACTCTCTGCTTATATTAGATAAAGAAGCATTAATCTGCTTAAAACCTCTCTGCTATTATAAAATTTGGTGAAGAGAGTTAACAGAGCAGAACCAGACAAATGGATGCTGTTCAGATAAAAAAAACAAAATGTTAGAAATACACAGCTGGTGTGAGAGCATCTGAGTTATGTTAAAGTTGATGATCCTTAGAGTTGATGAGTTTAGAACAAAAGGATAAAAAGGGTAACCCTGACAGGGTTTAAGTCAAAATGAACAAAGTGTTTGAGTAACAGTCAAAATAGTTTAGCCTGAATTTTGTGGCCATGTTTATTTCTTCCACCTGTTCCACAAATTGGGACATATTTTCATTGGAGGTCAGATTTCGAATCATAGAAGGGCAGACCCACAATTTGATGCCATTGATTTTCATTTCAATTCCTCAAACTCAAGAAGTGTTTTGTAAAAGCCAGCTCAGACTGCTTTGAGCAATTGCTACCAAATGAATTGTGTTAAGGGCTGTTAAACTCAGTTTGCATGCTCACTTGGATTTCAGGGTGACAATGTGGGTTACACTGTGGTGGGCTCCATGTGGAAAAGTGGGAAGATGGTCAAATTTGTATCGATGGATTACTCCATACCCCAAGGGTACACACCCACTTTTAATGGCCACTGAGCCACAGCTGTCCGTTCCTCCATTGGAAACCTCCTGTATCCTCTCCACTACAGATCAATGATTGGGACTGAAGGCACTTGTTCAGGTGGAGATTATATCATTTATGTCATTACACATAATGTGTGATTAAATCCAGGCCTCTAGCTCAGAAGTAGGGAAACTGCTATAAGAGCCCTCTATTTATCGACTTCCACTAGATGTAGACAGGAGAGGGTTCAGTTGTGATCTTGACAGTCCAGCAATCTGCTACCCTACAACTGTCATGACTGACAAATGGATAAGGTATCAAACTGCTCTTCTAACAAGGAGTCATCCTATCAGGAATCAATAAAATGGGCAAAATGGTGAGGCAACAAATAAGCTTGACTAGAAACTGTGTCTACATACCATGGTCCATTATTGTTCCACAAGATTAGTGAGAGGGATTATGTGTTAAAAAGGACAACTGTTGCCATTTTAATGAGAGTTATCTTCTGCTCAGCTCATCTACACTTAAACAGACACATTTTCACAACATAGTTATGTTTTTGGGGCTCACTCTCTTATTCCTGATCAGAAGGTTGTGAATTCAAATCCTATTGCTTTCCCAAAATGCTGCACTTCAGATGTTAAATCTGCCTGTTCTGCTGGTTGAGAAAGAGAAGAGTAGTTCGTGTACCCAGGCCAACATTCTCTCCTTAGTCAATAACATCAAAAAGATTTTAACTGAACACTCGTTATCTCTTTGCTGGAGTTTATGATGTATAAAATGTTTGCCAGCATAGTTGCTGCACTTCAAACCAATTAATTGTATATGAAGTGTTTTAGAACATTCCTGAAACATGACATGAAGTGCAATACTAGAGTGCGCAAATCATTTTTTTATTGTAGAACATAGTTATAACATATTGTTGGCTTTCCCATGGCAAAGATCCCCTTTAATGGCAATAATTAAATCAAGGAAATAAGTAAGAAAGTTTGTTTAATATTGAAGACCAAAATAATCAGGAGATTGGATCAGCTTAATCTATGCAGCTGATATTGTAATACTGACTTGCCAAGAATGAAGCAATATTTAATATATTAAACTTCAAAAACTCTGGCAGTTAAAAAGTTAATCCCCAGGAGGCAAGTGATCTGAGTAGAGATGACCATAAAATTGCAGTAAATTGGTTAGCTTTTAGATGGGATCATAAAATCTTTCAAGCTAATATTCTGTCATGTGTTGCTGTCTGTTAGGTTAGTGTATTAAATCCTGCCAAATTTGAATTATACATTTGTTAATATTTTTACCATGATCGTGTTCTTACTTCTTAATTGCCATTTTTTTACCTTGGGTTTGGACCCCTGTTGTGACTTAAAGTTTTCAAAGCGAAAACAAATCCTAAATTTCTGTTCCAGTCATCTTATTTGAAGGAAGATGGGATTGTCAACATTTATACAATTTTATATGTTATGAAGATCCAGTAGCTATATTTTAGATCAAGCATTGTTAAAAAAGGCAGTCTGATGAATTGGCAAATGTTATCCTTAACAGTTCTTTAACTATAATTGTGGCCCTCGTATCCACAATAGATGATGAGATGCAATTCAAAATGAACAAAGTAAATATAATTGTCATTGTATCATAAACTGACTGAACTAGAGTGAATGACAATAAATGAACCAAGAGATTCATTTCTTTTTGAAAAGGGAGATGAAGAGATATTACTAGAATTTGCTGTAAACCAAAATCTAAGTTGTACTGGAAGTGTAAAAGGTGCTGTTGTGGCTAATGTTTGCTGAATTAAAGTCTAAATAAAGGCTTCCTTTAAATATGTTTGCCTCAGTATGTCTCTTCAACAGTAATGATACAATGTTAGCCATTTCTCTAAAAGTGTTATCCAGTAGAAACTAGGAACCTAATGCAGATGAGCTACAGATATACACTTTTAATTGTGTGCACTAATTTCAATATCTATGCTCTTGTAAATATGCTTCAGATGTATATATTTATTTAACACATATCTGTCACCTTTTAATATTCAAAGAACCAAAATACATTGAGCATTGAAAAATACAATCCCACCAGCTTTTATCTTACTGTTTTATGAACAAACATAAACAAATGTTAAAGTAGACTTGCATGCAACATGCAAAAACAAGTACTGTATTGAGATCACAAGCCCAATTATTTTGTCCATTAGTCATATTTTATTTACTAATCAGAAGTGCAATTAGCCACATCTGGATTCCTAATTAGTCACATGTGGTTAGTAGTTAATGCTTTGAACAAAGTTGCTCTAGGAAAGATCTTAAAGCCACAGTAAGGGTGCAGAAGAGGTTCCCTAAGGTGATAAAAGGTGAAAGGTTTCTATCTCCTCTGACCCATTTCTCTATCATGTTAAATGCTTTGATCCAATCACTTTTTCACTTCCATTTTTCTCAGAAAGTTTTGGTGTCTTTCTTCATATTCAAACTTCCTCACGAACAAATGAAATGGTAAAGTTTTTTTTAATGTATTGTGTTATTAAGGCACAGAATTCCAGATGCAATAGCGGAAGTAGAATCTATTTCAACATTTAAAGGAAATGGATACATATATTAATAAACTTTACAAAAGTTGAACTCGGTCAATAATTGTTTCAGGCAGATGGCATGGGTTAAATGGCTGCATTGCCTCAGCAGTGCTGTGAACTCTGATTATTTTGAATCTAATGCAAGATGGAATTTTATATCTCATGCTCCAGTTATGATGAGATATTGCACATACTTTTGGGACCTTTGTTCATATAGGAAAATAAGTTATGGAAGCAATGAGGCAATATTATGTGTGTAAGCAGTTGTGCCATAGGCTGGTGGATATCTGTGGTGATATCTACATTTAAAATTTAAAAGAACCAATCCAAGGAGCTATAGACTAGTTCTTTTAGCATCAGTGGTAGGAAATATAATGGAAGCCATACTCAAAGTTTTCTGGCACTACATCAAGAAACTAAAAGGAACATAAATATATATCAGCATGGATTCTTAAAAAGTTAAGATCAAGTTTTGTAGGTCCTGAAAGGGTTAATACTGAGGTGTTTCACAAGCACCACCCATTACAATGGTGCCATTTGGATTTGTGGACAAAACTGTTTAGCATTTTGAGAGAGGGAGACCAAACATCTGGTCTGCCTCAAAGTCTCTGAAACAGCATCTACCATATAAATGTAACCTGTAACTAGTTGCTAACAAGCAATAAACTGTCAGCTGAATTTTCCCATTTACAAGTGTGGCGGCTAGTAAGTTTCATGATATCAACTCCACCATGGTCCAGGGCAAGTTATCTCACAAACGTACCACTTTTCCCCTACTATTTATGCAAGTGAGATCTTTGGTGTCTTACACAGTGAATCTTGTGGAAAGTGAGACCGAGTGCTTGCCATTGCTAGGAACATCTGCTTTCCGAGTATCTGATGCAATATTTAAAGCTGAAGTAGTTAAACTCTATTCCAGACAATGAAGGAGGGTATGACTCCTCACTCTGCTTGCTCACCTCTACACTGTGAACATATACGTTCAAATAAGATAAATGAACGCTCCACATCCTGGAGTACAAACCCGAGGCGCTTATGGCGAAGTGATGGACAAACGATTAGTCCTGTTCTCAGCTGACCACAGGAAGAAACCATGTTACCAAACCCAGCCACCTTGTACCCTGGAAGGAGAACAGTGCTGTCTCTAAGGCTAAAGGAATGGCAAGCAGTGCGGCAGTAAAGTAATTATTAGGCAAGGGGGGGGTGACACCATTTTGTCTCAGTTATCTCACACACAAAGGACCATCACTCACTCTAACTCAGCCACCACAGGTGATGAATAGCAGCATCACATGCACCATGTCCACTCAGAGGTTCTGACCCACATTATCCTGTATATCTACGAACCCTTCCTGCTTTCTGAGCTTTCTTCTTGCTCACTGGGAGCTCCATACCACCTTTATCACTCCAGCATGTCACTAACTGTTCTTGTATCCATTTCACTTCCAAAATGGTCAAACCTCCTCTATCTCACTGCAGGACAAACATGCCCACAACCAGGCTAAGAGGGCCAAGACCGGCAAGGGTTGGGGGATGCAGGATGGGGGATTACCATCACGTTCCTCATTCCCGAAGAGGAGAAGTTAGTGGATGTGTCTGGGAAACATCAAGGCTGCTCATGTGTTGGTGGGGAGACACCAATGAGCAACCAAAGCTGAAAAGTCCATTTTGATGTACTGTTCTTTGATTGCATCTGGCACTAGCTCATTCTCTTTCTGCACAAAGTTTTAATCGCTCTTCTCCAACTAACTCCCTCCCTCCTTTTATGTAACCACCGGCTTCAAGCAGGAACTTGCACAGGGAAGAGGCCAGAGCCTAAGACTCTCAGGTCCACCTCTATCACTGGAGTTAAGAAGAGTGAGGGGTGACTTGAATAGAGTCTTGAACAGTCTTAACAAGGTAAACGTGGAAAGGATGGTTCCTCTTGTGGGTGAGTCCAGAATTAAGAGACACTATTTTAAAACTGACTTCACCTGATGAAGGAGCAGCATTTTGAAAGCTTGTGATTTTAAATAAACCTGTTGGAATACAACCTGGTGTCATGCCACTTCTGACTTTGCCCACCCCAGTCCAACATCAGCATCTCTGCATTAACATTAGGGATCACCCTTTTAGGACAAAATGAGAAGTAGTAGTTTTCCTTCCAAGGATGGTGTGACTGCCTCAGAATGGAGTGGAAGTTGGGTCATTGAATATTTTTTAAAGATGGAGGTGGATAGGTTCTTGTGAAACAAGGAACTGGACAGCCAAGGAGGTTACCTCAGAGTACAACGGGACCTTGATCAGATTAGCCAAGGGGCCGAGGAATTGCAGATGGAGTTTAATTTAGATAAATGTGTGGTGCTGCATTTTGGAAAGGCCAATCAGGGCAAGACCTATACTCCTAATGGTAAGGTGCTGGGAATGTTGCTGAACAAAGAGACCTTGGAGTGCAGGTTCATAGTTCCTTGAAAGTGGAGTCGTAGGTAGTCAGATGCATGAAGAAGGCATTTGGTATGCCTTCCTTTATTGGTCATACTATTGATGTCATGTTGCGGCTGTACAGGACATTAGTTAGGCCACTTCTGGAATGCTGTATGCAATTTGCCTCCCTCCTCTAGGAAGGATTTTGTGAAACTTGAAAAGGTTCAGAAAAGATTTACAAGGATCGTGCCGGGGTTAGAAGTTTGAGCTATAAGGAGAGGCTGAATATGCTGGGGTTGTTTTCCCTGCAGCATTGAAAGCTGAGGGGTGACCTTATAGAGGTTTATAAAATCATGAGTAACATGGATAGGGTGAATACCTAAGGTCTTTTACCTAGAGTGGGTGAATCCAACACTAGAGGGCGTAGGTTTAAGTGAGAGAAGAAAGATTTTAAAAGGACCCAAGGGGCAACATTTCCACACAAAGGGTGGTGCATATATGAAATGATTTGCCAGAAGAAGTGGCAGAGGCTGCTACAATTACAATATTTAAAAGACATCTGGATGGGTATATGAATAGGAAGGGTTTAGAGGGAAATGGGTCAAGTGCTGGTAAATGGGACTAGGTTAGGATATCTGGTCAACATGGACGAGTTGGACTGAAAGTCTGTTTCTGTGCTATACAGCTCTATGATTCTATGACTCGAGATGGGAATGTGGAATTCCAAAAAGAAAATGATCAGCCATGATCTTATTAAATGATGGAACAGGCTCAAGGGGCAGTTTGTTTCAATGTACTATATTGAGAATTGTAAAAGGCCTTTGTTACCTATTCCTACTCTATTTTATATGTTCATATGTAATCACAAAAGACATTGTGCAATAAAATACCTTATTCCATGTCAGTGCAAATGTCCTTTGTAGGTTTATGAAATGCGCCCTGGCAGAAATATACAAATCCGAGCTGCCCCTCACGTCCAAAGTAGATACTTGAAATCCTGAAGTGGTGGCTTCTTTAGTCTGAGAACAAGCATAATGAGGTTTTGCCAATGCTGCATTGCATGAATTAAGGGTCTAGGATATTCATGGCCAATGGCTATGGAGGGACTTTGTGCTCTGCGTAATGAGAAGCAAGATGGCTCACAGAGGCATTAGTGTGAGATTTAATGGGCACAGATGAGGCACGTCACAACTCTGTTATTATTGTTTGATATTTTACACTGTCTAGTTTCTCAATGGAGGAGAGGAAGATTGGAAATGTGATGCTAACAGGCTGGGTTGGGGTGTTAATGAGACAC
This sequence comes from Chiloscyllium plagiosum, assembly GCF_004010195.1. Classification (NCBI taxonomy): domain Eukaryota; kingdom Metazoa; phylum Chordata; class Chondrichthyes; order Orectolobiformes; family Hemiscylliidae; genus Chiloscyllium; species Chiloscyllium plagiosum. The sequence continues at coordinate 24,618,150 of NC_057726.1, forward strand.
AAATGCATGAAAGTTAGCTTTTTATCACTCAAAGATGAGATTCTGAACTTGCCATCTAAGGCTTGAAAGCTGAATCAGCCAAGTTATTCTCCACCTCAAGAACCTCATTTTCTTTTCCACTTTCACCATATGTATTCACCTCATTCACCATTGTTCATGTATCACTAGGAGGGAAGAATTTCACCCTGTATCTTGTTAAGTATGATGAGACTTTTCTGGTTAGATCAGGAAGTGGTCCACCTTTACCACAGTGGACCAAGCACGCCCCGTAGCTTTGTAGTTAAAAAAGATGGTAGCAGTAATCTTCCCCAGAGCAATAGTTTGTACAGCATTGTAAGATGACATGCCCATATAATATGACTAAACTTGATTGAATTATTTGTGAAAGTAACAGGAACAATAGTAAAAGGTGATGAAGTACTTAAGAATTTCAAATCGCCTTTTGATGATGTAGTGCATAGTAGACTTTATGTCTAAGGTCAGAGAATGATGAATCAGAGAACAAGCTAAATGGCATGGGAATTTAAGGGTAACTACTCAGACTGATAAAAGGTAGGAAGTAAGACCATAATGTATCAAAGCAGAATTAGTCCATTCAGCCCGCCGTGTCTGTTCTGCCAAAAACATCATAACTGACACTTTTCTTAACTCAATTCTCCTGCCTTCTCCCTGTAACCCTTGATTACCTCACTAATCAAGAACCTATGTATCTCTGTCTTAAATACATTGGATGACTTGGCCTACACAGCCCTCATGGCAGAGTTCCACACATTTACCTCCCTCTGGTTGAAGGAATTTCTCCTCAACTCAGTTCTAAAGTGCTGTCCCTTCACTGAAGCTGTGCCCTCAGGTCCGAAATTCTCCTACTTGTGGAAACATTGTCTCCATGTTTACTCTATCCAGGCCTCTCAGTATTCTGCAAGTTTCAATCAGATCCTGCCTCATCCTTCAAAATTCTATTAAGTATAGACTCAGAGTTCTCAACAGCTCCTCAGCTGACCATCCCTTCATCCCTGGAATCCTTCTTATAAATCTCCTCTGGCCTCCCTCAATGCCAGCACACCTTTCCTGAGAAACAGGGCCCCAACTGGTTTTCTTCTGCTTCAGTTTGTCAGCATCTCAAACTCATGTCCATATTCCACCAACATTTATATGGTTAGCTTTAGTTAATCCAAGCATGAACTGCTGATGTGGTAACCCTGATAATGAAACACTTATAAATAGAAATAATCTAGAGATTTCAAGTGAAAGGACCGTGGCTGTTCTGTTTGATACCTTGTTTTATTGTGGGATGGTCCTTGGGAAGAAAGATGGTGACACGCTGCCTTAGAAGCAAATGGCCTTTGTTCTGCAGGAATTGGGACTGGGTTAGTGCTGATCATCGACTGGATAACTCAGGAGTCAGAATTACAATTTTGATTTGCAGATGACCCTGTGTTTGGTGGTTGGGGGGAGGGGGGGGGGGGGGGGCGCGGGGAGGTGGGTTGGTGGTGGTGGTGAGGTGTAGTTAATGTGAAGGAGAGTTGTGACAAAAACAAAGGGAAATCTGATAGAAGTTTTCAAAATCATGAGAGATCTAATTGGAGAAGATGGCCAGAAATTTCTTTCGCACACAAAATGATTGAGAAGAAGAGGGCACAAATTTAAAGTGATTTATGAACGTGGCGAATGTGATGTGAGAAAAGTCTTTTTGACATAACAAGTGGTTCAAATCTAGAAAGTACTGCCTGAAAGTGTGGTGGAAGTAGAGTCAAAATAGGCCTTCAAGAGGGCGCTGGATTATGATTTGCATAGAAACAATATGCAGGGATATAGGGAAAAGACACAAAACCATAAAGCTCATTGGAGAGCTGGTACAAATAAGATGGGCTGTATCTGAATTTTTAATATCATTTAAAGTGGCTTCAGCGCTTCACTGAAATGCAGTAATGTTTCTAGCTCTTGACTAGCAAGGGATTGCCGGATGGACATGAGAGATAAGATAAAGAGAGAGCAGATGAAAATGGGTATTCTGCTCAAAGCATCTCTTGCAGCCTTGCCCTTTCCTATCTGTACCCTCTCCAATTTGTCAGGGTCCTGCATGCGGCCTCCCATCTCAGTCGACAAGTCTGCCCTTTCTGGCCTTCCTCATCAGCTAAAAATCAGATTTTTGATCAAGAGCAAACAAAGAAAGAAGGTTTGTTTCTGAAAAGAAATCATAATGTTATGTGAAATTAGCGTAACACTTTGATTAAACACCCAAGAGAACAGTTCTGGTCTCCACCATGTAAAAGGTATGTATGTAGATTGGAAAGGGTATTAAAATATTTGTGGAATCATAAGCTCATAAGACACAACCCACAGAAGTAGGCCATTCAATCCATTGATGGAAATGTGTTGCTGGAGAAGCGCAGCAGGTCAGGCAGCATCTAGGGAACAGGAGAATCGACATTTCGGGCATTACATCTCTGATCTCCAGCATCTGCAGACCTCATTTTCCATTCAATCCATTGAGTCTGCTTTAAGATTCAATGTGATAATGCCTGATCTGATAATCCTCAACTCCACGTTCCTGCCTTTTCCCCATAAACCTTGATTTTCTTAGTAATTAAAAATCTACACATCTCAACCTTGAATATACTTTACAATGCAGCCACAACAACTCCACAGAATTCCACAGATTCACAACCTTCTAAGAGACAAAGTTTCTGCTCATCTCTGTTTTAAATGTGCAACCTCTTATTCTGAGATTTTGCCATCTGGTCCTTTCTAACCTTTTCCATATTTACCCTGTAATGTCCTCTAAGAATCTCATATGTTTTAATAATATGTTGTAATAAGGTTGTCTTTCAGTCGTCTCTATTCCAATGAGTACAGATTCCATTTATTCAACCTCTCCTCATAAGACATCTCCTCTATACTTGGTATCAGCCTCATGATCATTCTGTGGACTACCTCCAAAGCCAATACATACTATCTTAGCTAAGGGAACCATAACCATTTACATTATTCGAGCTGTGGGCTGATGAGTGTGTTGTATAGTTTTATCAAACCTTCCTACTTTTATACTCTGCTCCTTTAAAATAAAGGCCAACATTTTTTATTACTCGTTGAACCTGGATGCCAGCTTTCTATGATTTTTTGGATGAGTATTCCCAAATTCCCTATTGCTTCCTACAGTCTTTCTCCATTTAAATAATGTACAGCTCCTCTATTCTTTGTGCTAAAATGCATAACTTCACATTTTCCATTACATGCCATCTGTCAAGTTTTTGCCTACATAGTTACTTGTCTATGTTGACTCTTTATGTCATCCTCAATACTTTCCTTCCCACCTATTTTTTGTGTCATCAACAAATCTGGCTATAAAACATTCACTTTTCTCATCCAAGTCAATAATATATGTTGGAAATAACATGGGAAACCCCACTTAGTCCAGACATTGTAAGTATTGAGAGGTTGATAGCGCTTTCTTGATTATGTGGGTGAAGTTGCACGGCCGTTCTTAATTGGTGGGGCAATTTGACTGGTTAATTCTGATAATGAATGAGACATCTCTGTGCTTAATAGTTGCATGGCTCTCCCAAGCACTATGCATCCAACGTCTTGGAGGGTCTGTTGCCAACCACATGAGATTCAGCAGTAACAGGTCTGTGATGTCTTTAGATGTCCGGCACTACACACACTATACTGAATAATATCAGAAATGAGAGGAAATATTTTTTCAGGTGACATTGAGAGCTAATCTAATACAGATTTCAAATTAGAAAAATATTTGATAGAATGTGCATATACTGGATGTATTCATTTGTAAGGGAGACCAGAGCTCAGGGGTAAAAAATGAACAGACAATCACAAAATCTGAAAAGGAACTCAGAGAATCTTACCTAGTGAGCGGTTAGAATGTGGATCTCATTGTCACAAGTACTTGATGCAACAAGTGTAGATGGATTAAAGAAAAAAATAGGTAAGCACATGAGGGAGAGAGAGATGAGGAATCAATTGGTAAGGTTTGATGAAGAAGGGTGTATCATAGAGTCATGGAATTATACAGTGCAGAAGAGGCCCTTTGGCCCATTGAATATGTTTGATCAAAAATACACTACTATCCACATTGTCCCAGTTTCCTGCACCAGGCCCAGAACATTGAATGTTAACGTGCTCATCCAATTACATTTTGAAGGTTGTGAGGTTTCTTGCCTCAACTATCCTCCAAGGCAGTGTATTACAGCCCACCACCGCTGGGTGAAAAAGGTTTTGCACAAATCCTCTCTCAACCTCCTGCCTTTCACTTTAATACTGTCCCATTGTTGTTGACACTTCGACTAAGGGAAATAGTTGTTTTCTATCCACACTTTCTACATCCCTCATGATCTCATCTGCCTCTATCAGATCCCCCTTCAACCATCTCTGCTTCAAAGAAAACAACCTAAGCTTATCCAACCCCTCTTTATGGTTGAAATGTTGCATCTCAGGCAACATCCGAGTGAATCTCCTTTGTACACTCTGCAGAGCAATGTCATCCTTCCCATAATGTGATGATCTGAACTGCACCCAATCGTCCAGCTGAGGAAGGAGACACATGTAGAGTATAAACACTGTTATAGGCTGAAGGGGCAGAATGGTTTGTTCCTGTGTCATTAATGCTACATAATTTTAAGAAATGTCTTCTTATTCTCCATCACATGGAATTTATTCTAATTTAACTGGTCAATGTTAAAGTATTTATGATTCATTTCCTAACATTTCAATTAATATAATTAAACACCAAAATTTCTCAATTGTGTTGCACTCTATTTAGATTGAATTTGGATATCAGCAGAAAATGAATTTGTCCAAATTATTGCAGTGGAAGCTTGGAACTAAAGTATGATGTGATCATGGCTTTGTGGGATAATGAAGTCAATGGAATTATAAATCTGCAAAGATATAAAATGAGCAACTTATTAAGTAACTACTACCTATTTTGCACTGTCAACCAAAGTCAATATTATCGCCAAGTCCTTTACGTTTATTTACTTTTCATGAACTTTAGTTATTTTTTTGCTGAATAAATCAGTTGTCAAATTTATTCCAAAGCAAATAGATTGATTTAACTGAATTGGTACTTTTTTTCAAGTATATGAATTATATTTTTATGATCATCAGATGTCACAAAGTGCTTTACAGTCAAGCAAGTCTTTTTGATGTGTAGTCATTGTTGTAAGCTTGAGAAAAAAAGGGTTAAGTGTGTTAGAACACAGACTGCGTCATTGTATTTTATACCTAGTTTGTACACTGGATGCAGGAATTCAAATTAAGATACTTCTTTGTTTTTTTTCACAAACATTTATTAGCATCTTTGTACTCTAATTGTCCAGTAACCTTCAAGTGCACCTTTTGGCAGTTTTAAACAGAATCGTACTCATAAGTTGCAATCATACCATCAGTAACAATAAGTGATAATGAAAGAAGCTGACTAAAGGTCACTCTGGGGTGTGAAAATTCATATAAATTCTCATAGCAATTTTTTTTTACCAGTCAACAATAGATTGGGATTTGGTTTGTGTTGGTGGCCTCCTTGGTACTAAAACGAGCGAACTAATTTGTTTTTAGTTTGAAGTTTCACATTTTGGGACAAAACCTGCTACAAGGTCACAGTGTGATACATTTCACTGGAGGTACAAAAAAAACATAAGGAACATTCCAAGGATAAAAGAACTATAAATATGTCAATTTGCTGATGATTAAAATAGTGATCATTTATTTTCTGGTGAGTCCTCTCTCAAGTATGTTGATATCCTTCACTGCCTTCACCTCTTCATCCTCACCACAATATATAACTAGCCAGTGACAGGTTATGAAGGGCCACCCAATATTGATACAAACCTAGCAGGGCTTGGATTTTATGAATTATGCTGTTAATATGTAATGACGCAGCAGTTTTTTATAAGTGCCTGGATTTTATGACAAAAATAGCAATGAGGTCTATTAGGACTCAATATTATTAATAAGTAAATCAGACAGTAACTTTCAGCATCTGCAATTGATTAAAGAAATTAGAAAGTTGCTGTCCAGGTTGTCCTGTTTCTCTGGAAGATGTGCCACACATACATCTTGCTATGAAATTATTTTCAAGGAGATGCAAGAGCATGAAGCTGTGGTATTTACTCACTAGGTACCCATTAAAAGCATTAGTAAAGGTAAGGTTCACTCACCTCCCTTGGTTCCCACACTGTGTTGTTAATTTCACGTCCTTGGAACAGTACAAGCAAAATGCCCTTCAAGGAACTACATCCCAGTTCTATTCAGATGCAATCTATCTGGCTTGTACAGGTGCCAACCTCCCCAAAGGTAGCACCAGTGTCCAGGAATCGAAAGCCCTCCCTCCTGCACCATACGTCAAGCCAGACATCATCTGCTTTTTTCTTCTAAGTCTTTCCTCGCACATGGCACTGCAACAGAAAGGGAGGGCAAACACATCCAAAACATGCTGGATGAAAAATCAGCCAGAAATTAAAACAGAGAAGAAATAGTGTGTTTATGACAGGTATCAAACACAAACTATATTTGAGAACTGAGAGGAAAACAGAATGTTCAGATAGGAGGTGGCAAAGCATATTTGAGATGTGAAGGGGGTTTAGGAGAAAAGATTGATGGCCAACATGAAGGGTTATCCCAAGGTCTTCTATGTGCACATTAATGGTAAATGGATAGCAAACCAAAGGAAGGTTGTTGCATCTTGGTATTGTCACTGGGCCCTTAATTCAGCAACCCAGGCAAATATTCTGGGGACATTGGTTTGAATCCCAATTGAATAAAAATCTGGAATTTACAAAAAGCCAGCCACTATTAATTATAGTAAAAACTCATTTGGTTCACTAATGTCCTTCAAGGAAGGAAATCTGCCATCCTTACACAGTCTAGCCTACATGTGACTGCAGACTGAGAGCAATGTAGTTGAATCTGAATTGCCCTTTGGACAGCTAGGGATGGGCAACAAATGTTAGATAGCCAGCAAAGCCCACATCCCAAAAACAAAGAAGTGGTGTAGTAAGGCCAATTAGGGACCAAAATATGGATTTAGATATGGAGACAAGAGGCTTGGTTGATGGATTAAATGCAAGGAGGTTGATACCAGGTAGACCATGATGACAGAATAGGAAGCTCTGACACTGGGAATGTTCAAAATTGATAAGGAGCCAGTACTTTGCTACTTAAAGTTGACAAGGCACTGATATGGGATTAGATCCATCCAAGCATATTAAAAGGACTGAGGGTGGAAATTATAGCGGCACTGACTATGAAATTTCACTCTTCGCTAAACGAATGAGACTGGAGAAGTATAGACATTACACCTTTGGTTAAAATACTTTGTAAGAATAAGTCCAGAATTACACTCCAATCAATTTAACTTCAGTGGTGGCGAAACTTCTAGAAACAATTATTTGGACTAGAGGTAGTAGTCACATGGTAAAAAAATGTGAATAGTTTACAAAAAGAGCCAGAGTAGATTTCTAAAGTGGCTCAGGTCCAGAAGATGCTGTCTGGAAGTGTGATGGAAGCAGACCCAATTGAAGAGGTCTTTGGACTATTATTTGAATATAATTTATGGGCAAAGGTGTGGTGGAGAAGGCAAACAAATGGGTGGCACGGTGCCTCACAATGCCACGGACCTGGGTTCAATTCCACCCTTGGGTGACTGTGTGGAGTTTGCACATTCTACTCTGTCTGTGTAGGTTTCCTCTGGACGCTCCAGTTTCCTCCGTACGCTCCAGTTTCCTCCCATTGTCCAATGATATGAAGATTAGGTGGATTGTCCATGCTAAATTGCTCATAGTGTCAAGGGATGTGCAGGCTAGGTAGATTAGCCATGGGAATACAGAGTTACAAGGTTAAGGCTGGTCTGGGAGGGATGCTCTGTGGAGGGTTGGTGTAAAGTCGATGAGCTGAATGGCCTGCTTCCATACTGTAGGGATTCTATAAAGTCATAATGCTCATTGGATAGCATCATGGATGCAATGGGCTGAAAGGCCTCCTTTTTGCCATAATAGTTCTGTGTTTCATTGAACTATCAGTGATTTTTAATAACATGCAACGTGATGTTAGTGTTTCATAGAACATAGAACATTACAGCGCAGTATTGGTCCTTTGGCTCTCGATGTTGCACCGAATTGTAAGTGGTGTATGGACATGCACCTCTAGTAGGGGAGTGCAGGACAGTCATGAGACAGAAGATAGTGCAAGGGCAGATGAAATGGGGACTCTGCTCAAAGTGTTTCTACACTTGCACCCTCACCTTCTTCCTCCTCTCCCTGCCCCCATTTTGTCAGATTCTATATGCTTTCTCCTGTGTCAGTGACCATGTTCTCCCTCTGAATAGTTGTGAACCTTCAAATGGCCCTCACAGGCTAAACCCAAATCAGGTTTTCAACCAAGAGCACCTGACCAGTTGAAACATGAACACAAGCAGCCTAACTCGAGTACAGTTAAAATTACAGGAGGTGCAAAAGGTTGGAAGACTAGAAAAAATAAAAGGTTAATCACTTGGTTGTGTAACATCATGAGAAAAAAAATTGATGGTGGGTGGGTGGGGACCTTAAAATTACATAAGTGATTTTTTTCATTACCTACCACACACCTCCCCCACCAATCCTGGCATCTACTAAACCGCCAACTCTACCCTGGCTTCCATTCAATGCATGACATGGACAATCTGTCTCTCCTTGCACAAATTGAGAGCCTGAAATGATCAATTAATGGACACAAAGATTATTTCCCAGATGACAGGCTGGCCAGTGGGAGGAAGTCGCAATTGTTGGAAGCCCAGCACAGCAGGGAAGCCTGATTTGGTCTTGGCTAGAAAGCAGAGTTGGCTCTCTGAGAACTCACCCCTGTTCACCTGCTATCTGTTTTTCTCCGCTGGGACAGAGGGACAGTTTCAGCAGTGATCTCTTCCTCTGGTAGCACTGGGACCAGAAAGTTATCGACCACTCACGCTGGCAAACCATCCACCAAACTTATTGGGAATGATTACTGTGGTAAGATGTTCTCTCCTTCCAACACCAGGAGATCGTTCTTGAGTCAGTCTGGCATTGTCAAGTGGATGACACAATGATCACTTGTTTCATCTCCCTGCTTTTTGTTCTTCCTGTAGATTTCAAGGAGCTGAAATATGTAATCATCTAAGGCCATCACAGGAGGTCAGCATCTACCATTTGAATCACTGTAGTTGGCTCTACTTGCTTTGATTTACCATTAGTTTATTTGATGCGTCCACTGTGAAAAGACAAGCTTATGCTTGTCTATTAATCATTAACCTCTGTATGTGCTAGATAGGATCAAATCCATGCTGCAGTCTTCCCAGTGGGAAGTCCAGCTTGAAGAATACATTGAGTTGCAGTGAGAGTGACCACCAGTCCTTCCTATAAGCATGGCTACCATGGAAACTTTGATTGTTTCTGGCAAATAAACTTGGAGAAAGGAACTAACATATCCTGTAGTATTCGAGAGTTTGTCTACTTGTCCACTTGGTGAGGGGACGGTGGGGAGGAGAAGAGGGCAAGTAAAAACTATTTTAATCCAATCATGGCTATTTTCCTTGCTCGTTTCATTCTGTTTCAGGCTTCAGGTGGTAAGTGTGAGAACAAAATGAAAGGTGTCAACACTGCACCAATTGGCATTGTGCAAAGTGAGAATGTAATGTGGACCTAAAGTTGATGTCAAATTTCTCTCTGCTGCGAGTGATGCTCCTGTTGATACTGTCATTTCATGCAGAGAAGCTGGAGTAGTCAAAGTTGTTAAGGCAGAAAAATGTTGCTTCATCCTTCCAATGAACTCAGATTCTCCCTCAGGCTGGCTGATAGGAAATAGCACATAATTTACTATCCAGGCCCATTTTTTCTCCTCCCCTCGTGGTTGTAGATTTTTATCCTCCCAGAGCTGCTCATTGCTGAGGCAAAAGTAAAACACTTTGCCCTAAATTCTGTAAGAGATGCTTTTGCATTTAATGCAGCAACTACAAGGCCGTGGAAATCTCTGCCGGTAAAGAGCCTTTTGTGCGAACATTGTGTTGATTTGTTTATAACTTCAGGTCATTAGCACAGCATTGGCACAAGTTTGGAACTGCTATGTAGATCTGTTTCCAGGTGTGTGTTGATTACCTTGTTATAATCACCTTTCTATGGTGCCTGTCAACCAGGTTTAACCAGCATTTTACTGTTTTATTTCAATTTGAGTCATTTAAAAACTTTTCTTGACATTTTTTTTCAAATGCAGGGAGTTACAGGAAAGAAGTTTTATTCCAAAGTTAACAGGATAACAAAGGCACTCTGAAATTATGTTACAATGAGGGAAACAAAACACGCAAATGATTAGATTTTAGATTAGATGATTAGATTACTTATAGTGTGGAAACAGGCCCTTCGGCCCAACAAGTCCACACCAACCCTCCGAAGAGCAACCCACCCAGACCCATTCCCCTACATTTACTCCTTCACCTAACACTATGGGCAATTTAGCATGGCCAATTCACCTAACCTGCACATTTGTTCTGGACGGTGGGAGGAAACCGGAGCACGCGGAGGAAACCCACACGACACGGGCATGTGCAATTTCAAGTTTCACAGACTTTGTTAATTTCTTGCGATTCAATCACTATAGACCTCAGCTATTTTATTCTGTTTTGCTTCTCTAGCATGAAAAACAATTTAAAATTTAATGGAAAAGCACAACACAAATGAACTAACATTTTCAGCACCATGGCACAGCATTGAATAGAATGTTACAAACCATTCTTAATGTCATCTTTTATGACTTTTATCAATGATATTAAGTAGCTAAGCATGGGCTCATTTAGCTATGAGAGACTTTTTTTTTAAAAAAAGTACATTTTAAACATAAACATAAAGAAAGATCAATGCCACTTAAGAATTACATATCCTGAATTTAGGATTTCTAACTGGGATTAGAAAATATTGACCTCTGATCCAATGAAATGTCATTGCATCAGATCGGACATGGGCAGGCAAACGTCCTGCTGAATACCATGTACCGCCTCCTCTTGGCTGGTGAGTCAATGCTCCTCCATGTTGAGGAAGCATGAAGGTGACAAGGGAGCAGACAGTAACCTGGGTGGTCGACTTCATTGTCCATCATCAAGCCTATATTGGCGGCACCACTGCTTACTGAGCTGTTCTGGTCTGAAAGGATATGTTAGAATGATCTGTGGCAGGTGATGAAGGAAAAATCAAGAGGGAGAAATATGCTCGGTGACATCCTTACCAATCTGCCAGCCACAGGTGCATCTGTCCACACCAGTATCAGTAAGAGTGACCACTGCATAGTCCTTGTGGAGACAAAGTTCCATCTTCATCTTGAGCATGACCTCATGTTGTGTGGTGCTGTCATTCTGCTAAATGGGACAGAATTCAAACAGAGTTAGCATATTCATGAAATGTTGTGTGCCATCAGCAGCAGCCAAACCCTGCTCCAAAACAAGACACCTCATGGTCTGACATATCCCCCAATCTATCATCAAGCTAGTGCATCAACCCTAGTTCAATGGGGAGTGCAGGAGGGCATGCCAGGAGCAGCACCAAACAGATCTAAAGAGGGGATGTCAACCTGGTGAAGCTGCCAAACAGGACTACTTGTGTACTGAACAGCATTAAGTGCTAAACAGAGCAAAGCAATCCCACAGCCAACGGATCTGATTTAAGCTCTGCTGTCCTGCCATATGCGGTCAAGTGTGGTGGTGGATAATTAAACAACTCACTACAGGAGGGAACTTCATAAATATCCCCATCCTCAAATGATGTAAGAGCCAAGCATATCAGTGCAAGAGATAAGGTTGGAGCAGTCACAACAAAGCTCAACCAGAGGTGTCAAGTGGATGATCCATCTCAGCCTCTTCCTGACATCCCCAGGATCTTCAGCCAATTCAGTTCACTCCATATAATGTCAAGAAATATTTGGAGACACTGTGTACTGCAAAGTCTATGGGCCCTGACAATTTTCTGGCAATTGTACTGAACACTTGTGCTCCAGCCAAGTTGTTTCAGTATTGCGATAAAACAGACAGCTATCTAATAATATGGAATATAACCCAGGTATGCTTTGTACACAAAAGAGTAGGACAAACTCGCCGTGACCAATTATCATCCCATTAGTCTACTCTTGATCATTCATAAAGTGATGGAAGGTGTCAACAGTTTTATCAAGCAGCACCTGCTCATCACTGACCTGCTCTGTGATGCCAGGTTTTAGGTTCCACCAGGGCCCTCAGCTCCTGACCTCATTAAAGCCTTGGTTCTAGCAAGGAGCAGTAAGAGTGGCTGCCCTTGACATCAAGGCTGCAGACAACTGAGTGTGGCATTAATTAGCACGAGCAAAACTGGAGTCAGTGGGAATCAGGAGGAAATCTCTCTGGTGGTTAAAGATACAGTTGGCACATGGGAAGATTGGTGTGGTTATTAAAGGTCAGTCCTTTGTGCTGTCAGATATCTTTGCAGGAATTTCTCCAGTGTAGTATCCTAAGCATTACCACCTTCAGCTCCATAGAATCCTTACGTGTAGAAACATGCCATTTGGCCCAACAGGTCCACACCGACTGTCCGATGAGCATCCAACCCAGACTCATACCCCTATCCCTGTCCCAGTAACCTTGCATTTACCATGGCTAATCCAACTAACCTACACATCTCTGGACACTATGGGCAATCTGGCATGGCCATTCCACCTAATCTACACATCTTCAGACTGTGGGAGGAAACTCATGCAGACACGGGGAGAATATAGAAATTCCACACAGTCAGTCACCGGAGGCTGAAATTGAACCTGGGTCCATGGCTCTGTGATGCAGCAGTGCTAACCACTGACCCATCGTGCCACCCTTTCATCAATGACCTTCCCTCCATCATAAGGTCAGAAGTGGGGGCATTCATTGATGATTGTAAGATGTTCAGTACCATTTGTGACTCTTCAGACACTGAATCAGTCCCTGTCCAATTGCAACATCTAGATTTGGACTAAGGGCAGGGAGCATCTCTGCCATGCAATTGCCTTACCATCTCCAACAAAAGAGAATCTATCCATCATCCCTTGACATTCAATGGCATTACCGTGGCTGAAACCCCCTCCCCCTCCCCCCATGTCAATATCCTGAAGGTTACTATTGAACATGTAAATATTGTTATTATAGTACCAGGTCAGGGGCTAGGAATCCCAATAAATCACCTCCTGACTCCCTGAAGCCTTCCCACCATCTACAAGACACAAAGTCAGAAATCTGAAGGAGCACTTCTCATTTGCTTAGATGAGTGTAGCTTCGACAACACTCAAGAAGCTTGACAACTTCCAGAACAAGGCAGCCCACTTTATTTGCACCACATCCACAAATATATTTTCTCTCCACTATGAGCACTCAGTAGCAGTAATTTTTGCCACCCACAAGATTCACGGCAGATGTTCACCACGGCTCTTAGGAAGCTCCTTCAGATACATGGGAACACCACCACCTGTAAGTTCCTCTCCAAGTAACTCCCCATCCAGGCCTGGAAATATGTAACCATTTCTTCAGTGTCTGTTAGTCAAAATACTGGAATACCCTCCTTAGTAACATTGTGGGTCCAAATGGACTGTAGTGTTTCAAGAAGGCAGCTCACCAATACCTACTCAAGGGCATCTAAGTTAGGCAATAAATGCTAACCTATTCAGTGATACCTGCATTCCATGAAGGAACTTTTAAAGTACTTTATGAATAGGAGTTGTTGTTGGTGAAGAAAATATGAATATCTATCATTGCAATGACACAGTGCTCAGTTTTTCCTGGACTATTAAGCACCCCAGTCTGGAAGAAGGAGCAATGAGCCTATGAGCAATGTGTCATATTGGCAAAGAGAAAAAAAGTCACCCACATGTTTTTGACCCTTGCCTGAGACACACATCGCAAGATTGGTTATCCTAATGGCTGCACTCAGCAACAGCATACTTTGAAACGGTTTTTTAACCTACAAGTTAGGTTTCTCAATTAATTTGCCTAAGTGTACAACTGACAGCAACAGGAATGCTCCTCCCTACTCTGTCTATTAAGAAGGTTTGCCACCAAACCTGGAATGAATTTGCTAGTAGTAACAGATGATTGAATGTGTCACACTGGAATTATAAGCCCAGTACCAGCAAAATTGCCTAATTTCATTGAAAAAAATTTTCAGAATAAACACTGCTTTAAATCCAACTGTTCATCCAAATGTTACTTCAACCTTGCTAGACATCCCAATGCATCTTATTATCATTGAATCCAGAGACCGAGAGCTTCATTGTGAGCCTGCACTGATATTGTGCAGATGTGCCAACAGCTGGCATTCCAGTTTTCACACTTCATCCTGTACCCAGACTGGTTGTCCAGGGTAACATGCTGGGTATGTAATTCAGTTTGTTCAGGACCTATTTAGGCCATTGGAAGGGAAACCAGTGGGATTTTCCAATTTATGTTAATGGAGGTGACAGTGCAATTGGCCAGTGTTTAGACAGCCAGCGTTTAGACAGCCAGCGAAAGCTCCGTGTTGTTGTCTTCTTTGGGGATGGCCTGCCACATTAAGCATTAGTCAAACCCCCTCCTTGGAAATCGACCAGAAAACAGGCTCCCACTTGGGTGTCCTACTTCCTTGTGATTCTTTGAATACCTGTGGCTGGTTGGATGAGGTCTTTAAGTTGCAATGAATACCTGATGAAAGCCTTCATTTGGTAGAGCCCTCCAACCATGGACAATCTGAGTAGAGTCATTGTCTACTACCCTCCCAATTCAATGTCCCTCCCTCCCCCACCATAACCACCAGATGGATGGGCATTCAGCCCAGGCAATGAGAAGAGATCAGTTTGATTGTTTGGGAACAGATTCCTGACAGCAGGCCAGAGAGCTCTTTTATAAGAGTGCAAAAGGATTCAGACTAAAGAGTGCCATAAGAACCACCCAATATGATGTCATACAGCCTTGGCGGGATCTTGAAGCATTAAGACCTACAGGTTCTTCTTCATTGTCTCAGTAACAATGTACATCATATTGTTGTAACTTGTATATAGTTGCTATCATGCAACAAATTACATCTTGTGTAAGAAAATTAGCTTTTTTCTCCTCTGACTCCCAAGTGCTTTTTCTCCACCACATTAATCTAAACAGGCCCTATAGATCCCTATCAGGAAAGATTTGCAGCAATGGAAAAAAAACTGATCTAAGAACGACCACACAGTGGACAAAACTGTCCTTGAAATATGTATTTTACATAGGGGAAGCCCAATGCTTTGAAACTTCATACATTTAGTAATCATTAACTAGCACAAATAAATGGCCCAGAATAATTTGTTTGAAGCATGTAAATTAGGGAAAGGATTGAATATACTTTGCTTCCTGAATATTACTGTAATCGCAACACTGCTATTTGAGTAAGTTACATTTCTTTAATGATTTAATCTGTGTGAAGCGTGTGAATTAGGGAATGGATTGAATATACTTTGATTCCTGAATATTATTGGTAATCACAACACTGCTATTTAAGTAAGTTACATTTATTTAATGATTTAATCTCTAGATTAATTTCTATTCTGCATGCATGTTGGCAATTAAGATAACCATCAGCTAATTGATAGAAGATATTCTTCTTAGAACAGGGCAATATTTGCTTAAAATAATCCCAAAATAACATTTTAAAAAGAATCAAAAGTGTTTTCAAACATCTTTTCAACAATCCATAAACTATATCTGCTCAATGCTAATTCTAATAAAACGTCCCATCTAATCAGGTTTACAAATTGTACTGCAGTTGCATGTGTAATTTTTAACAAGCAATGTCCTTTCTAAATGTGTTTCTAATATTCAACACATAATTCAGGTTTTATCTCTTGCAAAAGCTATTCATAAAATGACATTGTCTTGCTAACTAGTTTGAAGAATATAATTTTCTTTGTCAAGTTAGGCAATCATTTTGTTAAAATTTGGTGAACCAAATGTTCCTACCCAGCTAAATTCCATATATTGTAGGCTGTTTTAGAACTTATACCTCCATACAGCAACTCAACTGACAAATATTTGAGTGTTTCGGTTCTATGTTAAAACAAGAAACTTCAAATGGATCGAAGTACTAAGCTATTGCCTAGTGCTTAATCCCTTTACAGCAAGAGCAATAAAGACTTCTACAATAGTGTTTGAAGTAATTTGTTGTTCTGCATAACTTTAATTATCATAGCCTGTAGGTTTCTACATCTTGGCAACTGAAGAAGTACTTGTTCTGACACCCAGATGCCTTTAAACAAAAATGTATCAAGTCAGTAAATGACCCTATTGATTTATGATCAGCTCGACATAACACTGTTGTTTTGGTCTGTGTTCAAGCCTTTGATAAGAGAGTGTTTCAACAGAAAAGGCATGACCTGCTCCCATCAGAATGGCTTGAATACAGACATGACAATAGGTAGTACCGTAAAGCACAATTCTGAGTACAAATTACACAATATCAGAATGTGGTAGGACATAGCTTGTTCTTAGTTAAGTCCATAAAACGTTTTGACCTGATTTGCATTTATTGATACAATTCTGGGTATCATTGCACTGCAGTGGATATATTCTGCACTGAGTGCAATGTGTATAGTCAGCCCCTGTCCTATCATTGTTCAAGTTTTAAGCTGCTGAGTTATGAAATTGTCAACTCTGTATAGTGAATGATTCAAATCATATAGAATAGTTGCAGGGCATTATTGCAGTAAAAATTCTTTCAATATGTTATTCTTTCCACAAAGCAGAACTTAATGTACTTTCCCATGTCAAGTTTGGTGGCAGGGCCATTGAATTGGGCTGGAGAGTACTGACGACCCTGTCACCTTCCCAGCTCCATCGCAATTAAATCCATGGCAGAAAAACCTATGGCAGAAAAACCTTCCTGCCCTGGCACTAATTACAGTCTTAAAATTGCCTATTACTGCGCACATATGGATCTCAAGCCACTGAGACTGGTACTACCAGGCCAGACAGGCAGGCAGGCAGCTCAATAAGCCAACCAACTAGGTTTATTGAAAGGCTCCAGTGTAAGGTCCTGCTTCCCTCCCTCAGTATCTGACTGGACGACCCAAAATCGAGAAGTGGGATGACTTGCTCAGAGTCACCCTATGCCCTTGCTGCTATTCCCCCTTTCCTGGCAACACCCAATTCATGACTGTCCACCAACTATCACTCACTTGTGGCCTGGGATCCAGCAATGCTGCTGGGCCTTGGGAGGGTGTCGGACCTGTGGCAGCCATCTACTCCCTGTTGGCTCTTCTGTTCAATGTATTGCCAGCCTCTGAGATTTCTGTCCCTTGGATCCTTGATCCAGGGGAAGGCCCAGTTCTGAGGAAGCCAGACTGAACTTGAAACGTAGATGCTGGCAGACCTGCAGAATTTCTCCAGCATTCTCTGTGTTCATTTATTTGCTGTCCAGTTGACTGCCTAAGTAGCACTTAATTCATTGGGCCTTTCCCAAAGAAGACAATGTATAGGGCTCCAGCCAGGGAGAGCCACATCACTCCCATTAACTACTGCCTGTGAAGCAAATGCAACATAATTAATTGGGCGCAAGGACAGTTGTTGTAATCAAAAGTGCAACCGTTGTGTTTTTGGAGAAGTATCTGGGGGCAGGAGTGATTGGTTACCTCAGAAAATGTTGTCTGCTGCTATTGCAGTAGGCACAAGATTCAGCAAGACATCCAGAATGGTTTTTGTACAATGAAAGTCAGCAAGAATAGTGAACTCTGAAACACAGTGAAAAGGGAGCTTCAAAATTTAGCCAATTGAAAGAAAAGATTTTCAGAAACTAACTTGCCCCATGTTGAATAGAAAGAAAAATCCTCTTGTGAAATTCTGCATTATTGGTCTGAACTTCAAAACTGGATTCATAGTATATGAGTTTGATGGATGAGATGTCTTTTTTTTAATCATGAAAGGCTCTGTATTGTTAATATTTCTTGATGGAATTTTGGTAGCTGGCTAGCTGGTGGCCACTTTCATTTATTTACTCTTTGCTGGAAAGGCAAGTTCCGTGTGTGCAGCTGAAATACACTTTATTTGTATCATGTGTTAATGTCACTTCAAAGGATGGATGAGTCACCTCTGTCTAGGTGGACTACCTTAAAAGGCATATATGTGACAGAAACGCTTAATATTATGACCTGGCTACAAGAAGGAGACAGAAATCATTTAACATTGCCAGCCCACCAGAGGGTGGATTTTATATTTGGGGAGAAAGGTAGATTGCAGGCAGATGGTTTAAGGAATCTATTGCTCTTATGAAAAATCCTCTCAAGTTAACAGTTACTTCACATACCACTTTTAATTATGAGGTAGGGGCTAAGGTTTTTTTTAACTCCCTATGCCCCAGCCAGCAGAAACAGAGTGTAGGCTGTCTAAGTGGAGCAGGAGATTTACCTCAGCCGTTTCCAGTAGAATCCAGTGGAGACCAGTTCAATACCAGTTCCTGACAGTTAAACCTTGACTGTCCTGAACTGATTTTTCCTTTTGGACTGCTTTCACACTCATCCACCCACCCAAGACAACAGGGGTCTACATTGACATCAAGATCCAAGAATTCCATCTGGGACCTAATTGCAATGTTAATCCCGAAGGTCTGATAAGGATACCATGACTTCTACCAGGCCACTAATGAAATCAATACAAAACCAAAGGATGCCTAGCCAATGAGGTTATTGGCATTTATCCGCTCTGGACTCCAGAACCCTATCCCAAACCTCAATTAACTCCTAACATTCATGCTGGACGCAGTTAGTTTTCCAATCACTTGATGGTAAGGACCTTGCAACAACCTCACAGTCTTTTGAGAGATTCTATCATTGACGTGTCAGCTGTTTAACATCAGATGGGCAAGCTCATCAACACACCTCAATAGACCAGGCAGTTGTGAGATCCAATTCTTGGCTGAAAATTAAGTTTGAGTCCCATAAAGTATTTTAGTGTTACAGAGGTAACCTTTTGATTTTACCCTTGTCTCAAGTCAACATTCACAGCCTTGAGTATAATTAGATGCTTTTCCTCAAATCCATTTTTAGTGAATTTCTGCTTTAGCAGACAGATGACAAACTGAAGTGAATGGAAATACTCCACAAAATGTCTGATTCTGCAAGTGAATTTGTTTCTTTTGGTGTGTGTTCCAATTTACAATGAATGCCGAAGTTTTGAGCTGCTGTTGCTATACTAATTTCTTTTGCATCAAGCTAACCACAGTGTCTTGTCTTTTCAGCTGCAATATGATATTTGCTCCTTCTGATTGTGGTTTATAATAAACCTGATTTCTCATTTGTAGCCTGACAAATATCCTCATTCAAAATGTGGTCAGTCCAACATTTGAAAGAATTCAGTTATTATTTATAGTCAGCTCATTAGGAGGGTAAAGTGATTAATTGTCAGTCCCAAGCATACAATATAATGAAATATTTTGCACTAAAGGAGGTCTGGCGGTATATATCGTATGGTGCTGAATCATCAACCCAGAGATCAGAAAATAATTGTCGATGAAGAAAGCAGTTCAGTCAATTTTAATTCATCCATCCAAGGAAAGCAAAACCACATTGTAACATCTAATGTTTTTTTTTAAAGTGATTTCAGCATTTATGTCTCCTCTACACTATCTGGAAGTTTATTCCACACATTGATCACTCTTTATGTGAAGAAGTATTTTCTGCTACCAGACCTGAAATTACCTTCTGCGACTTGGAACATGCGTCCCCTGGTTCTACTTTCACGGTTTACTTTGAAGTAATATTCCAGGTTAACTTTTTCTATACCCTTATCAATCTTGTATACCTCTGGAAGATCACCTCTTACGTGTTTCTTTTCTAGATTGAAAACTCAAGTGTTGCCAATCATTTCTCATTTTTCAGGCTCCATCCCATCATGGCAAGTTGTGTAATTGAATTCACTGAACATGGTAATTATGTGCTGGCACCATAAACTGCAGGTTGCCTTTTTAAAAAAAATTCAAGTGCTTCACAAATATCCATCAGGGAAGGGAGCCTATCACTTCTGCCTGATCTGGACACTTCCTTCTTTTGAGCTTATTAGGAAAGATAAAATATGGTTACATTGTGGACATGTCATTCCACCTCACATGGCCAAATCATAAAGACATAGCACCGTACTTCAATTTAAACAGAATAAAGATTTGCCCCTGGAAACAATCATTCATATTAGACATAAAAAAAATACCTGATTTGAACCTAACTGAGAAGTGGTGACTTTGGCCAAACAAATGAAATGTTGTGAATCAACATAACTCCAGACCTAATTAGTAAGTGTGTGATATTTTAACTGAAACTTAGCAACACTTTATAACGTAAGTAATGAAAGCTGAATCACAATGCCCTTCTACTAAATTGCTTGTCACAATGGCTCAGTGGTTAACGCTGCTGCCTCACAGCACCAGGGACCCAGGTTTGATTCCAGCCTTGTATAGAGTTTGAACATTCTCCCTGTGTCTGGGTGGATTTCCAACTGGTGCTCTGGTTTCTTCCCACAGCCGAAGATGAGCAGGCTGGGTGGATTGGCCATGGTAACTGTGGGGGTGGGGTGCCCTTCAAAGAGTCATGCAGACTCATTGGGCCAAGTGGTCTCTTTCTGCTGTTTGTAGGGATTCTATGATTTTCTTGTTCTGACCTAATCCAGTATTTAGCTCAAGCAGATTAGAATGCACTGAGAAAACTGAGGCTGCGGAGAAGAAGGGGACAGACACAGGAGAGGTGATATTTTTCATTCATTCATAGGATGTTAACACTAGTTAAACCAGTTTTCATGTGTGCAGTAATTTCTCATACATTTGCATGTTTACATTCATTCTTTCAATCCTGCAATACACAGCTATGTGAATACACATAGATTTACAGCGTTTGCTATCCAATCTTGGTTTCAATATACTGTGGCAATTGTTTTCTGAATTTTGAGAAAATTGTTTCATCTTCACTTGCATATATCTTGGTTCGCCAGTACAATAACATTCTTTAAAGAGAGTTGATTAAGGTACATATAGTTAGAACAAGAGCTGTCATGTAATGACAGATGATACCCCATTACAATCAATTAGTTATAAATTGTTATGGTCAGAGTGTCACCTGTAAGTGTCATACCTTTGGACTCTTGAGATGACTCACTATTGTTAATCGTTAACAGTGTGCCAGTGTGCACTCTCAAAACCATAGTCTGACAATGATTTTCAAATCTTTAATGTGATCAAAGCCACATTTTTAATATTTCATATAATGGCCTATTCTGGCAGTCATTGAATCTTCCTTTTCTTTTTGGTCTCCTGTTTTGCACACATTCACATGTCTTCATACGGTGCAATCTGAATATGGTTAACTGTGCCAGTGCTAATTACTTTCTTGTATTCATGCACATGTTTTCCCAAGTAATTTCTGTGAACGGTTCTAGTAAACCCTTTAAAGTTACATAAGGCTGAGTGGTGACTAAAACATGATTAAATAAAGAATAATAAAGAACGTTTGATGGAACTTTACTGAAGAGCTTGTTGGGAAAGGAACTGCCTACTTGGCTGATTCTAATGCATATCAATCATGTTGATGTGTCGTTCCAGTTGACAGACAGCCCACTCCTTCCAAGAAGCTTTATTTCACATACATCAAAGAAAAAAACCTGATAGTTATTTTAATTTTGAACATCTCAGTAATGGTTGTGTTATTTGTCTGAAGGAAGATAAAAGAAGAACGTACTTTCAGCCGTGTGCTGCAGTTTTTAAAAACTGACTGTAAATCTATGTAGGAGTCCTGCTTGGTTGAGAATAGCATTTGGGACATTGTGATAAAATAGGATATTGGGTCTTCACACATATTGTGTCACAGAACACTTGAAAGGGCAGGTTGCTCTCAAGGTTCCCATGTGACAGGGTCCCTATTCTCATCTGTTGTATCAGCAGATGAAATGATGGCTTGACAGTTTCTCTGCATGTAAGGAGGGACACCCACGAAGCTGATCAGGGAATAGCACAGAAATAGATTGGAGGAGGCAGTACATGTGGGGAGGAGAAATCAGATACCAATCCATTAGGAAGATAAATAAAATGTGGAATTGTTAGAATGTGGAGGGGGCAGCATGGTGGCTCAGTAGTTAGCACTGCTGCCTCACAGTACCAGGGTCCCAGGTTCGATCCCAGCCTCGGGCGACTGCCTGTGTGGAGTTTGCACATTCTCCCAGTGTCTGCGTGAGTTTCCTCCGAGTGCTCCGGTTTCCTCCCACAGTCCAAAGATGTGCAGGTCAGGTGAATTGGTCATGATAAATTGCCCCATAGTGTTAGGTGCATTAGTAAGAGAGAAATGGGTCTGGTGGGTTGCTCTCCAGAGGGTCGGTGTGGACTTGTTGGGCTGAAGGGCTTGTTTCCACACTGTAGGGAATCTAATCTAATCTAAAAAAAACCCATTGAGTCCACACAAACTCTCTGAAGAGCATCTCACTCAGACATACTCCATCCCTGTAGCCTTGCATTTCCCAAGGCCAATTCACTTAACCTGCATATCTTTGGACTGCGCAAGGAAACCCACACAGACACAGTTAAAATGTGCAAACTCCACACAGACAGTCACCTGGGGGTGGAATTGAACCTGGATCCCTGGTGCTGTGAGGCAGCAGTGCTAATCACTGAGCCACTCCAGATGTAACTGAATAGACAATGTTTTCTTTGTGGGAATATGCTAAATATACACATAAAACTTGTCAGAGTATCTTGAAATATAGACATTTTCTCTGCTGTCACATTGCATCATGATCATACTGACTGAGAAATTGATATCCTCGACTTATCTCCTCTTTTGATTCCTTTGGTTGAGTTGCTTGCCAGTTACACAGGTGGAAGGTCTGAAAGTGGTTTGGCTAAGTTCTCCAAGCAATTCGTAGATTGCACGTTCCAGAATTCAGACATCCTATCGGTGCATGGAAAAAGCAGAAGTCAGGCACTTACCTAATCCAATGCTTGCACACATTAGAAAGCTAGGAGAAAGCGAGAACTGCAGATGCTGGAGAACCCGATGAAGAGCTGATGCCTGAAACCTTGATTCTCTTACTCCTCAGATGCTGCCTGACCTGCTGTGCTTTTCCAGCACCACACATTTTGACCCACGTTAGAAAGCAGTATGGAGGATGCATGTCATTTTTCCATTGGCCCGATGTGAATGATGAGGAGGTTCTGTGGGATAGTGGTTACCGTCCCTACCTCTGAGCTTTAAGTTCCACATGCAAGATCCACTCTAGCAGATGCATGATTTGCCAAACAGGTTAAATATCAACCTGTGAGCCATTCTGATACACTAATGACAGGCTATAGAAGGAGACACTCCTTTCTTAATGTGGAGTGGTGCACTCTGGCTAGCAATACAGGGGAAGTATAGGGACGGTTTATGCAAAAACTCTAACAGCTCTGCAACTATTGAAAGATATACTGTAACTTGTTTTACCCCTTCATGTCAAACATCTTTCCTGCATTTTTCAAGGCACAACTAATGTTGTTTCTTGTAAGAAATAAGCCTGATGCACATTAATGCTGATACAGTGACATGATTGTAATTTTGCCTCATTATAGCACACATTTTAATGACCATGTAAACTTTCTACAATGCTAATTTGCTTCTAATACAAAGTTCACTGCTGCTCAACTTCACTGAGGACTGAATAGATTTCCAGTGAATTGTCGCTACTTTATGATAGATACTTAAAAATACAAATATTAAAGTGGAATATTGATTAGTGACAAAGAAAACTAAACAGTCTAATGATGCTAATTTGTGTCAATTTACAAAATAACAGCACAAAGACGAATTCTACCACAAAGCCTGAATGACCATTTTAGGCAGAACCAGTAAAAACATATTCATTCATTCATAATAATGTAACTTAATGGGCATGAAGGAGGAATGTAATAAACTAACAGAGGTGAGATGGGCAGCAGAGGGATGAAAGGAAGAATAAAATACAAATTAATTTTAAAGAGAATTAAAGCAAAATACTGCAGATTCTACAAATCCAATATATAAATAGGAAGTACTAGAAATCCAACAAGTCTGACAATATCTGTGGGGACAGAAGTGGAGTTAGCATTTCAAGGCCAGTATGATTCATATTCAGAACTGAAAGGAGTTGGAAGATAATTGGTTTTATTCTTTTCTAGTGTTAATGAGAAATTGGTTGTTCTCAAATTGCAATGAATGTCAAAAAACTCTACCATTTTTTATGATAAATCAGAACTTTCTCCTTTTATTCTTTCATCGGATTGGCCGTCATCGACAGTCCCTTTATCATTGCCCTTGAGAGCTGAAAATAATCAGCCACATTGCTATAGACTTGCAGTTACATATATGTCAGACCAGGTAAAGAGTGGAGATTTCCTTCTCCATAGGAAATGAACAAACAAGGTGAGATTTTATGATGATTGATGATAGATCTATGAGCACTATTGCTGAGCTGGCTTTTCATTCCAAAATTGTTAATTGATGGACTTTAAATTCCACCAGCTGCATGGTGAGATATGAATCCACGTCCCCAAAGCATTAACCTGGACTTCTGGATTATGGACTCTTCACCAAACCCCCACCCCCTACCCCACTCAGCTATTGGTTATTGTCTATAATTGTTACTGTCATAAATGTGACTGGTTACAAGCAAGCAACTACTCTAGTATTCAGTCACTTTACCACTAACATTCACAACAGGAAGAAAATATACGTACATAACTTTTAGAATTGCTATTTAGATACTTACTTCGATACATAAAATATTTTCCTACCTTGCCCAGTTCTATGTATAAATGTAACACCATAAAAGACCAGGAATTAAATGATGCCTTGGTGACTGATGCTTATTGTTTCCTGTGTATTGAAAATGTTCACTGCCATTTGGTGTGACACAAAAACACATTCCAAGGAGGAAACAGCCATGAAAGCATTCTCTTGACCTCTATTAGAAGGTGAAAGTTTAATAATACAGAGAATTGAAGGTTTCAGTGCTCTTTCATTTATACTCCAGGCTACATTCTGCTGGTCTTCTAATGTTAAACTGTTTAAACAAGACAGTTTCCTTGTTTTTTTAACCCTGTTTCTCGATCCCTCCCATTTCAGCCTTTTTTTTTGCATCACAGCTGATCCAGTTGATCAGTGCACTTGAATGCTAATCTTTGAGGGAGCTGTTCATGCCTAAAGGTGGCTTTGGGTGAGCTGGACTCCCAGCAGAGAACTGCGTTCTACATTTTCATCAACCTTGACTTGTTGGAAACGGATGAAATGCATTACTTATGTGACAGGCAGGAATGTTGGAATGTCAGGCTTTACCACAGCCAGATTTGCAACAGCAGAGGTGTGTTATAATATGCTGTTATAGTGCCACAAAACTACTTTACAACTCTCCTGTGCTTGTCAGTGTTAATCTTTTAAAACCTTGGTGGCCTCACCAAGTAGACTTGTGGTAGATTGCCAACAAAGGCAAAGTTATATACTGTGTGCACAGTATAGTCAAATTCACATACATGCACTATACATATAAGTATATTGCATTAATGTCCCAATTAGATGCAATTTATTGTTAACTCTAAATTTTAGTTGCAATAATAGTGGATCTATATCATAAGACATTTTATAATTTGATATGAGGCTCACTTACCAAGTCATTGAAGGCAACAAGAGCTACAAAACGATAATTACTACAAAGAGTCGAGACTGCTTTTCTGAAAGCAGCAACCAACACAGCCAAATGCAAGCTATCCCTTGCATTGGACTCTGACAATATGTAGCCAGGAAATACTCATTTCTGAAACTAAGTACCAAAAGTATTACATTCCCAGTGCAATCCTTTACTTGATGAATAGACAAATTCAGAAAAAAATTGTACATGCTGATATGAGCATTGTAAATTGGCTTTCAGATAGCTTTTATCTAAACAATGTGGGAGCCATCCATTGTTTATTAAACAACATATACTGCTTCTCAAGGGATAAGAATCATTTCAATTTTTGTTGTATACTATAAGTAGAATGGTTGCCTTGGTGTGAGAATACAAGTGTGATTTATGGCAGGTTTATTCCTGTAAAATCTGTTTATGCTGGTATTTGCATTCTAGCTATTTTTGCTTCCTCAGTATTGCCTGAGGAAATAGACAATGAAACCATCAATAGTATCTAATTACCTCTGATGATGAGGTTACAGTATTTGTTTGGTGTCTATTGTTGTCTCCATTGGTTTTGATTAAATTTCCCTTTTTCACATTTTAATATAACTCCAATCTTAGCTGTGTCACTAATTGCATTAGAGAAAGCATAACTGATTAACTTGTGCCTTGTATGGAGCATTTTTTGTGCATATTCCTTTTGTATATTCATAGATTAGATCACATCTGTTTGCCAACAATTAGCAACTGGCATTAACGTAAAGCATAAGTAATATGATATTCACTTCTTTCGTGGTGACCATTGCTATATCCCAGAGGGTACTACAGCTATAGAAATAGATGTTGTGATATTATGAGAAGCAGCAGGGTCAAATTACAGGAGACTGATTAATCCCAGGTCTCCTTCATGGCCCTCCACCTGAAGTGAACCTCTCGCCTATAGTAAGTCACACTTATTAATCCTAGTCGTGCGAGAGAGGGGAGAAATTGTGAAAAATATCATTGTATTAAATCAACTTAAATCTTCTTTGTGGGCAATTATTTCTCATCAGTTTAAGGTTCTATGCCCCTTGCTCTTTTCCTTCTCCAATTTTTGCTCAAATTTTTCACAGCTTTTTAACGTAATGAAAATTCAAATGAGTCTATGCATCATTAGCATGTAATTTGGCATGTTAAGGATGTTCATTGCATGAGGAATGTGATTGCCCAGCACTTAGTTTCATTAAAGCATTTTGCACTGGACCAGAGCAGAAAATATAAATTTCTATGCAAAATGCTAAGTGCCAACAATTTGCATGAAGAGTTACATTAGCTACATTTACCTGCAACCTTTATTATTTACTGGAAAATTTGATGGCAAAAAATTAGTTGGATTCATTGAACCAAAAGATGCAATCTTCAAACCAAATGTACCCTACAAATTAAATCTACAGGTGACTTGAAAGCAATACGTTTACATATCAATATATCTAATATAATATCAACAAGGACATTGTGGATTATGGTATTGCTCAAGATTTT
Organism: Chiloscyllium plagiosum; assembly: GCF_004010195.1. Lineage (NCBI taxonomy): Eukaryota > Metazoa > Chordata > Chondrichthyes > Orectolobiformes > Hemiscylliidae > Chiloscyllium > Chiloscyllium plagiosum. The sequence continues at coordinate 24,645,322 of NC_057726.1, forward strand.
ATATTAAAGTGATTTTATATTAAAGCAAAATTTGTTTTGCTTCCAATTAATATTTTCACTGTAGCTGAGAGCCATGGATAATAGCATAACTGTTGAACAAGAAGAGAGTTGTTGTATAAGGTAGTGGTTCTGAAAGAGTTATTGTGGAATTTGCATTACACCCCACCTGATCTGATGATGTCAGATAGTCTTTGGGTTGAGAATCAGTCAGTCTTGCATAAGATCGCAATGGGATCAAAGTGACATACCTGGTTCCAGATGATTTAAAATAATAGTGCCTATATAGTCAATGTATTTTTTACTAATTGGTATTATGCAATAAATGACTTCATGTTTTGTAAAACAAGTGTCTCTTCTTGTTAAGGCTAATCAATATTCTATCCTCTACCACTAATAATTAGGCACAGCTTAGAAAGGAACATTGATAGCAATTAGGGATGTGGTAATATCAATGGACTGGTTATCCAGGGACCCAAGCTAAGGTTTGGTGTACATGGATTTGAATCCCAGTTTGGCAGATGGTGAAATTTGAAATCAATAAAAATCTGGAATTAAAAGCTAATGACCATTGTTAACTGTTATAAAAACCATCTGATTCATTAATGCTCATTATGGAAGAAAATCAGCCATTTTACAAATTTGGGTCTACAAGTGACTCTAGGCTGGCATAGTTGACTCTTGCCTAATCTTTGAAAAAGGCATAGACAGCCAATAATTTCAACTGTAATTAGAATTGGGTAACATATGTCACCCCTGCCAGTGACACCTACATCCCTACAATAAAAAAGCTTTCTCCCTCATCCACCCATACGTCAACACAACATGACCAAATTGATATTCCATCCTTGATCAGAAACCTAATGTCTCAATCATTTCTGGGTCCATATCCTGTGACACAACAGCATTAGTGGAACAACACAATTCTATATAAAAGGGCTCTTTGGGCTAGGGGTGAGTTCAGTATCCAAATACTGGAGCTGAGTGATGCCTTGAGGTGCTAACTACCTCTGGATGATGATTTTCAAAAGCAGACAGCAGCCATGAATGTCCAGACATTTTCTCATGTACTTAATTTACAATAAGCAGTGGCAAATTGGCATCACTGCATGAGCACCTCAGTTTGACTATCCTTTATTTTTCAAGAGTTTAACTCAGCAGCAACAATAGAAAATATCTCTTCAGCATACGAATGATAGCTATGTGATAGTGTAGTCAACACCCAAAATCACGATCCCATCCTTTGAAAAATGCTGTATGTCAGACAGTCATCAGAAGACTGTCATGCCATCTAAGAACTCTATTTTGAAAGTAAACTCCAGCAGACCTCATATTCCACAGCAATTCAAAATGCAGTCCCAACTCTTCTGCAAATGTAAATTTGCCATTCTGCCACCACCAAACCAATATTGTCCCAAAGAAAAAAATGCCTATGTGACAGAAGATCACTAATGAACTGCATAAGGCTGAACTGGATTCAAAGCCAGATTCTAGAATTGTGAAGTCAATGGCAAATTTCTCTACATTAGTGTATAAAGTCTCCTCTGACCTGATCTAATTTGACCATATGTACCTTAATTTCTCTGAGTTCCAATAGTTGGATTTGGTTTTGTATCTGTTTTTCTAGCGATTAAAACACAATTTTGGTCATTATTTCCAATTTCAAAATTGGAGAGGAAGAAAAAGATTTTAAAAATAAAAGTAAGTTGATGAATAAAAAGAATATCTGAGGTGTCTTCTTTCTTCTCGACATAGAGCTGGAATATGGAAAACGTCAGTCAGGCAGAAAGAAGTCACATTAAATTAAAAGGAAAAAGATGGTGAAAGGAATAGTTTAGAAAAACTAAATTGTGAGCAAAGTTCAATTTATTTCTTATAGATTTTCTGTAGTTTAGGGTTAACAATAAAGTGGTACAGCTACTTCTGAATTTTGATCATGATAATATTTGGCCAGAAATTAAAAGATTATGAAAATGTCCAGTGCAAGGAGATGGCTGTCCAATTCCTTGGACTTGCAGGCAGCCTTATGGTTAATGTACTTTCACTGACAGCTTTTTTATTTGAAAAAGCAACAAAATACAATAGTTTCAAGTATGTGACATGCTGCAGATTTGCCATAGTCTAACGGGGACTTTTTATTTCAAAAATGTGTGTTCTTGTGACTGGAATGTGGTGTTCAAGGATTATTCCAACCAGATGAAGGAAGCGCACGTAACCAGAAATGTTAATAGAAATAGCACTGCCTGCATTGAAAGAGATGGAATGATCAGAACAAAAATCAATGAAGAGGTTTGTGGTCTTAAAGCACTGCCTCAGGCTAACCTACATCCCAGTTGTTACCAGTGAGGCCTTCACTGCCGGTTGTCTGTCTGTTGGCCTTTACTGGTTATTGGAATCTAGCAAAAAAAAAGTACAACATAGACATCAAAGTGAAAGCTTATCCCCATGGAGATTACTGACTACTATAGATGCAGCAGGGGTTGACTGGAACAAATATGCATTGCTTTGGTTCTTAGATTTGTAATTACTATCTGCTGTGTAGTGAAAAGTTTATGAAATAATTCTCGCTCATATGAAGTCCAAGTTTCATGTATGAGGAATATTTTAGATAAGATTAGCAATTGTTTATAAAATAAATCTATCATAATGCTTATGCGTGCTATTTAAGAATGATTTGATTTAAGTTGCAGCGGTTTGCCTTTATACAGCTGCCAAATTTCAGCAATGCACCCGTAGTACTTTTGAAGGGCTCAGGGCTGTTTTTCTGGAGTTAATTAAGGCAGCTGATAATATTACTGGTGAATCACACACATTTATCTCTGCTTCTGGTGACCATACCTAGTACAACAGTTGTGTTATTGTAATAATTTACATCCATTGTGTTGTTGGTTGAGTCAACCTCAAACCTACGTCCTCCAAATAGGAGTAATTCTCTCAGCCGAAGAGCTGTGGATGCTAGTCATTGTGAATACTTAAAACAGTGATCAATTAGATCTTTGGGTATTCAGGGAATTGAGAGACAGAGACTGAATGGGAAAGTGAATTTGAGGTAGGACAACAAGCATGAACTTATTGAATGGTTGAACAATGGATGAATGACCTATCTCTATGTTTTACATTATTAAAGTACCCATTGATGACACAGTGGAACAACTACAGTACTACCTGAATCTAAGAGCAAGACCATGGTATCCACTTCTGGACACCATATTTTAGGAAGGGCACAAAGGCTTTGGCAACAATACAGAAGATTTATTAGACTGATTTCAAGGATGAGGAATTACAATTACGTGGATAGTCTGAAGATGATGGTAATTCTTCGTAGAGCAAAGAAGGCTAAGAGCAGATTTGATACAGATGTTTAAAATCATGAAGGGTTTATATTAAGTAAATAAACAGAAACTGTTTCAAATGGCTGAAGAGTGGAGAACCAGAAGATACTGAATTAAAGGATTGGCAAAAGAACCAGAGGTGACATGAAGATAAACTTATTATACAACGAGTTGTTTAGATTTGGAACATGCTGCCTGATAAACTGGTGGATATAGATTCACTTCAAAAGAAAGTTAGATTAAAAAATGATGAAGGGAAAAAAATCTTTGGAAGGAAATGAGGAAAAGACAGGGAAGGGGGATGAACATAACTGCTGTTTCAAGAACCAACTCAGATCGGATGTGCCAAAATACTTCCCTTTTTGCTGTACTCGGAGTTTTTTCCTCTTTATTGTCAAACGTGGTTGCTTCTTGTGTACCAGAGTCATCTGTGGTATGTTTTAAAATGCTATGGAGCCTGTTTGCAGACTTGCATGATTTTTCACAGTACAGTCATGAATTATCTGATTTTGTTTGGACTTCCAATCTTTCCACCTTGCATTTTGTGATTTGCTACTGTATTCTTTGCCATTCAAAGAAAACAATGCCACTACATGAGACAGCTTTCCATGTCGCTCTTGCTTGTACATTTTTTTTCCCTAGTCTGTTTTGAACATGCTACATTTCCTGAGGTCTGCCTTCTCAGAGCCCTTTAATCTCAGTCTATCTCGCAGGCAGTATCCAAATTTAAGTTGTGAATGCATAACCACCTCAGGGATTTTATCATTAGTCACACATTTTACATGTTCACTCTATTTGAGCAGGCTTTGATGATGAATGTTTCAATTCCAGATTTTTCTGCTTTTTGATGTACCTTAGTGTTGGATACTTTATCCACCCATTTCTTGCCCATGTGAATGCATCTCATTTGGAATGCATCCAACTGCCCAATGCTTACTATCTTTGAAATTATCAGCTCAAGTCTCACAGAGCTACACAGCAGAACTTGTTGTAAGTTTAATACCGTATTTCCTTCAGTCGCTTGTGATAATCAGCAAATTCTGAGCTTGCACTGGGAAAGCTGTTGGCTACTGCACTATCAATACAGCCATTTTTTGGAGATTGTATTGTCAAGATAGGTACATTTGTCTACAGATTGTTGAGTTATATCATTAATAGTTACTCAGGGTATAATAGTTACTCAGGGTATATAGTCAGAATTGGTGGAGTATGTCTGTCTTCCTTAAGCTGATGGTTAGCCTATAGTTGTCAAGCACTTCTGTAAACTATCTTTTTCTCTTAATTCTTTCATGGGATGAGGGCATTGCTGGCTCAGCAGCATTTGTTGCCAATCCCTAATTACCCAAGAGGGCAATTAAGAGTCAACCACATTGCTGTAGGTCACATGTAGGCAGATCAGATAAGGATGACAGTTTCTTTCCCTGAAGGACATTAGTGAACCAATTGGGTTTTTCCATCAATTGGCAATGGATTCAAGGTCAGCATTAGACTCTTCATTCAGCTTTATTAAATTGAATTCCAATTCCACTGTCTGCCATGATGGGATTTAAACTCAGGTTGCCATAACACCATCGCTGTCTCTCAATTAACTGCCCAGCAATAATGTCAGTAGGCGATCGCTTTCCCTGATTACCGCTTTGAAGCCCATGCTCATAACAAAGGGGCGGCATGGTGGCTTAGTTAAGGGCAGCATGGTGACTCAGTTAAGGATGGCATGGTGGCTCAGTGGTTAGCACTGCTACCTCACAGCACCAGGGTCCCAGGTTCAATTGCAGCCTCTGGCAACTGTCTGTGTGGAGTTTGCATGTTCTCCCTGTGTCTGCATGGGTTTCCTCTGGGTGCTGTGGTTTCCTCCCACAGTCCAAAGATGTGCAGATCAGGTGAATTGGCCATGCTAAATTGCTCATAGTGCTAGGTGCGTTAGTCAGAGAGAAAGGAGTCTGGGTGGGTTACTCTTCGGAGGATCAGTGTGGACTGGTTGAGCCGAAGGGCCTGTTTCCACGTAGGATTATAGTGGCTACACATGATGAATTTTGACAGTTTGCAGTAAGGCTGCTGGGCAATCTTCCTAGAAGTGTAAACTTTTACCTGAAGTAGAGTAGAGAGTGTGGTGCTGGAAAAGCACAGCAGGTCAGGCAGCATCTGAGGAGCAGCAGAATCGATGTTTCAGACAAGAACCCTTCATCAAGAATTCCTGATGAAGGGCTCTTGCCTGAAACATCGCTTCTGCCACTCAGATGCTGCCTGACCTGCTGTGTTTTTCCAGCACCACATTCTCGACTCTGGTCTCCAGCATCTGCAGTCCTTTCTCTTACCTGAAGTATTCAATCTGTCTTCACACTCTGTAACACCTGGCAACCAAGAATTAGCACAAGATTGCTCACATGGTGCTCACATGGAGCTGTGGTCACCACTGTAATGAAGGAAACCTGTCAGCCAATGAGCACACTGCAAACTCCCACATTGCGAAATGCAAAAATGACCGAGATCACCTGATTCCATTTACATAATATTGGTTTTCAAAGAAACTTTGGATCTAGGACAGAAAAGGTAGAACCTCACACTTGCATGTCTCTCATTGATGCCTGTGATATTTCTTCCCATCACATTAACCAATTCCACGAATCTGAAAGCATCAAATACTGTTTTGTTCCATGTATTTTTAAAAATCATTGATGCTAAATTCATTAGTATGGGATCTTGGTGTGTGTATTGAGAGCTATGTTTGATATAACAGCCTCAATCTAGAAGGGTTACTTCACTTTTAAGAGGTTGGCTGGAGGGCTTTTCCACTGCAAACAGTGGCGTTCCAGTGAAGAATGCACATGGCATTCAATGTGTACCCCACAAAAAATGTACCGTCTGATTCAAATCTGTATGCAAATCAAAAGCAACACTAAAGTTGTTTGTAGATTCATGATACTAAGAAAATTTAGGATGGTCAGTTTCCAGAAACAGTTCAGATTAAGCTATAGTCTTCAAATCCAGATTGAGATGTCACACATTTAAACAAATTATTTAAAATTATTTCTTTATTTCACCTTCTACTATTTCAGCTAAAATTTTTAACAAGTTCACTTATGGACCAGGTGCAATCAGTGTATCAGTGCAGTGCTGTCAAAACTGGCATCTTTTAGACAATGCTCTGTCTCCTGTTGAAGGTGAATGAGCAAAGTCCTTTGAAATAGTGCCAAAGAGGTTTCCCCAGCACCTTGCCAACATTTGCCCCTCAATTAGCATTATAGCAACATTATCTCAATGTTATCACATTGCTGTCTAGGCAAGCCAGTGTGCAGATTGGCTGCTGCGTTTTCTGCACATTAGAACAGCGAGTGCTGTGGAGATGTCCTGTGGTGATGAAAGGTCCTGTATAAATGCAAGCATGTGGTGCAGTGGTATTGTCCCTACTTCTGGGTCAGAAGGTTTGGTTTCACGTCCCACCTTTCCAAGGCTTGTGTCATAACACAGATTTAATAAATACATCTACAAATGCAAGCATTTCATTCTTTCCTTTTAGTACTCTATGGAGTTCAATGTACTAATGTAACATGAGACTAGAGGGAGCTCTTCCAGAAATCATACACTCAGTGGTTCCAGTTTAGTTTTTCAGTTGACTGTTCGAGCACAAAATGCTTGCTTAAGTAAAATGGTTAAACTACACTCTTGCCAATTTTAGGTTTAAATTGGTCAGAAACAGACAAAAAAAACAGCCAACTTACTTGCAAGGTAACATTGCAAAGTTAAGGTTAAAGAGACCAGGCAATTACAAACTTTGATTCTACCCTAACTTCTTGCCTCATATTAATGAGACCAGTCCCTGAAAGAAATGTGATCGTACTGGTATGGAATTGAAATTCATAGCTTAGGCTTACACCGCAATGATTCTCTTGGACTTCGAAAAATATATAGATTCCTTGCCAGCTTGGGCTTGGCAAGAGAGCGAGGTATAACTGATCCTGAAGTCAAATGATCTTATTGACTAATTCTTACTAAATATCAAACTGAATTCAGTTCAATTCCAATGATGCAACAATAATCTTGACCTCCAAAAGTGACAAAAAGATAACTGTTGTGACCATATCATGTCCAGTACATATTGTGTCAACAAAGGGAGGTTTACTAAAATTGAAGAAATAGTCAGAATTCCAGAGATGGTGCTTGCACATTGACTAAAGGGAATTTTACATTGCCATAATTTCAGTTTATTATCACCAAGTTTTTGCAATATAATTATTTTTCATTGTTAATTATTAATTTGTGATTTCTGATGAACAACCAATGCACCTGTAACATACTGTCAAATGGACAATAAATTCAAATGCAATGACGAGTAAGGAGTGCATCTTCCAAAATGCATTTTAAAACTTGGTAATTACACATTCTCAACAAAATTTCCCTACTATAAATGTTAAAAATTAGAATAGGTGTGCTGATCAAATTAATTAGATGCATTTGCTTGGGTCAAGCCTGAAGAAGGAGAAAGTGAGGTCTGCAGATGCTGGAGATCAAAGTTGAAACTTTATTGCTGGAACAGCACAGCAGGTAGGTGTGCTGATCAAATTAATTAGATGCATTTGCTTGGGTCAAGCCTGAAGAATATGCTTGACAAGGTTTCATCATCTGAGTTTGTAACAAGCAGCATCACTTACATCCAGAGTAATTATGGAGCACCGGACAACTAAGCAAGTAAAATGCAAAGTGCTAAATCAATATAGAATCCCTTTAGCAAAGGTTAAGGCCATTCGGCCCATTGGATCTGCACCAACCTTCTGAAGAGTATCTCATCCAGTCCCATAACCTCACATTTACCATAGTTAAACCACGTGGCCTGTATTCTATGGGGCAATTTAGCATGGCCAATCCAACTAATCTGCACATCTTTGGCATAAATTAAATCAGAGGATATCATGCTCAATGTAGTTTTCTAATAGAAAAGGAGGGACAGGAGTACACCATTCAGCCCTCAAGCCTATTCTGCCAAATCCCTGATTAGTCATTTTACCCATTTTAATTTCCTACTGCTTGATTCCCTCACCTAACAAATGTCCATCAATTACATCTTGAAAATTTCAGGTGATCTATCATCCATAGCCTTTTGGTGAGTGAACTTTGGGTTTAGGTCCTCAACAGCCTGGCTCTAATTTTAAGATTGAGATCCTGTTTGGGATTCCCAACAAAAGGAAATTCTTTGGCTGCATTTCCCCTATCTAATTTCTTAATGAATCAAATTTCAATGATTAGATCACCCTTCCAAATTCAAGGAAATGCCAGCATTTATACAATCCATCTTCATAATATAACGTTTAAGATTCAGATATCATTCTGGTGATTTTGGGGTACCCCTTTCTGAACTATTATATCATTACTAAGGTTCATAGCCCTGAGCTGATCACAGTATGCCCAACCCAAGCCTAGCCAGATCTTTGTATTTTTCCTCATCATTGAATGTAAATCTCTTTGAGATAATAACCAGCATTCCATTAGCTTTTGATTTCAGCTAACACATTTTTCTGATTTATCTTTTTCTGATCAAAAGTAGATGACCTCACACATCTTCATGTTTAGCTCTATTACTATAGTGTGCTGACTCATTAAGTTGGTCTACTTTTGTAACTTCCTGTTCCCATCTACACTACATGCTGCACCTGTTTAGCATCACTTATAAACTTGAATATACAACTCTTGATTCCTTCAGCCCAATCATCAACGTCAGCAAAGAAAAGCTGAGGGCTTATTACGGATCTTTGAAGATCAGTTTATACATCACACTAATCAGAGCAAGCTGAGATTTGAAATAAAATCATTGATTGCCATAAAATGCCATCTGGTTTACCAGAGTGCTTTAGGGAAGGAAAATGGCTGTCCTTCTTTGGTCAGGCTAACACATACATGACTTGACCCACAGCAATATGGTTGATTTTTAAGTGATTTTATTTGATTTGATTATCGTCACATGTACTGAGATACAGTGAAAAGTTTGGTTTTGTGTGTTGTTGCCCTCTGAAATGGCCAAGGGCAGTCAGAGATGGGGGCTAAATGCTCCAATGATCTCGTCAAAGAATTAAAACACCTCTTACTTAATTTGACTTGCTAAGTCCAATGTAATTGCCTTCTTTCAGCTGCTGTAGAGATAGGATTTCAAAAATATACTGATCAACCTGGGTGATATGTTGTAACGTTGATCTCAGTAGTCATATGAGAGAGAGAGAGAGACTGTGCTAGAAGATTGGAACTAGACCAGCTAAGGACAAAGTATCTGCTACAAGATTACCATATGCGTATTGATAATAAAGCTTGTTTGAATAAACAACATGAGAACTGGCTTGAGCTTAACTGAACAGGCAAGCCTAGCTGCTTAGGCAGTAACATTGCAAACAAGATAATTTCTACTGACGGACCTCCTAATAACTTAGAATTGTAGAATCTCTACAGTGTGGAAACAGACCATTCAGCCCATCAAGTCCACACATTGACTCTCCGAAGAGCAGCCCAACCAGACAGAGCCTCCTACACTCCAACCCTACATTTCCCATGGCTAACCCACCCAGCCTGCACATTCCTGGACATTATGGACAATTTAGCATGGCCAATCCACCTAACCTGTACATCTTTGGACTGTGGGAGGAAACTGGAGTACCTGCAGGAAACCCACGCAGACGTGGGGAGAATGTCCAGACTCCACTAGACAATCACCTAAGGATGGAATCAAAACCAGTTCCCTGGCACTGTGAGGCAGCACTGGTAACTGCTGAGCCACCGTGCATCCATGTATTCTTTTTCAAGCCCACCAGAAGTAACAAGTAGAGATATTTACCATGTTATTGAATATGCCAAACATTCTTTAAAGGACTCATGGGAAACTAAAATGCCATTTGTCAAATCTCATTTGGTGTTGCATGATTCTGCATAAGTATCTCATAATTGGGATTTAGCAAACAATTTTAAAAGTATTTATTCACAACAATGTTCAAGTTTTTGGAGGAGCAGAAAGGTTTGATGATGGTAAGCATAGAATCAGAATTCTGTGTTCGGGTAAACAGAAAAGTGTTAAGAAAGACCTTTTTTTACATTCAAGTAAAACACCACCAATTTTTACTCACAGCTGGTAAAGAAGTGAAAATAAAATCAATGCTGGAAATGAGCCTATGTACAGACATACAAGTTGGGATCAGCAGCGCAGCCAGTCAGCCACTTGACTCTGCTCTTCCAGTTGATAAGATCAAGGATGATCAATTTGTGGCTTGAACTTCACTTTCCTGTCCACCCCTAGTACCATTGGCTCCTTCATCAATCAAGAATCTATCTAACTCAACCTTAAAAATATTCAAAAGACCCTGCTTCCAGTGTTCTCAGAGAAGATGATACGCCAGAGAGAAAGAAAAATATCTTCTCATTACTTTCTTAACTGGTAGATCCCTTTTGAGTAGTGCACTCTAATTCTTGTTTCTCCAACAAACGTCCACTGAACATCCACCCTGTCAAGTCTCCTTAGGATCCTATGTGCTTCAAAGAATAACCTCTCATTCTTTGAAATTCCTGTGGATGCAGCAATCTGGTCAACCCTTGGTCATACAATAACCCCTCTATCCCAAGTGAATGTAGGAAATATTTTGTTTTCCCAAAAATTGAGATTTGTCTCAGTGAGCAAATAACATTACTAGCTGAATATCATGTTTTTTCACGAAGTGAGAGTTGTGAAGCGTTTTTTGGACAGCTTCCTGCCATGAAGGTTCGCAGGTTTTCTCATCTTCTCTTAAAAACCTTACCTCATTAATTGCCTACCACACCAGCATGGTGCCTCACACATCCAATTTCCACCCCATCATTCCTGGAGCACATCGCCACTGACTGGATTTGACAGAATTCACTGGCATCCTTTGCGCCCACAAGCTTTAAAAGCCCATTGTACATCCAGATAAGCACAGACAGTGTGGCATGCCCCTCATTCAGCTCCTCACCCCTTCCTCACCACATCTTGATTCTGACCACCCCAAGCAGGTCCTGAATTGGTATGAAAGGCTGTCCTTGACTTAATGACTGGGAACCCCAAAGTGAAGGTCTGTTGACAACTGTGACAAGCCTCCAGGCTTTGAAGCTGCACTAAATAGCAAGACAAGACAACAGTAATATGAGCCTGGTATCCTTGGGGGAGATGCACAAAAATCCAATACAAGGGAGTGAGCGTCCAGGCAAGTCAAAGCAAGTGAACACTCTTATAGCAAGTAAAGAGCTCGAAGACGCTGCCTGATTCAGTCCATGAATTGCGTGCATATCCCTGAGCCCAAAGTATCCCTGCTGCAGCAGTACAATGATAGTGAGCCAGTGCAGCCCACAACGCAGCTTTGAAGTGCAGAAGTGATCTGTAAGTGAATCAGAAATGTGCAATGAGGGTTTTTAGAGAGTGGCTTATGTTGGACATGGGGTGTGTATAGTATGACGATACTATAGCTTTTAGAGGTGCATTTTGTCCTGTACTTTATTTGAAGGAAAGTTGAGACAGAGGTGGCAAATGGTCTGCTCAAAGCCAATAAAGCTTGTGAGGCTTTGGGTTTTTATTTCTTAAATTTGGAACAATAGAAGCAGCTTGACTGGGTAGGGTTAAGCTACCACAGAACCAGGATTTTCAGTGTTAGTTTTCAGCAGTTGCTGGGGTCTTGAAGTTGGATATGAAGATCTAATTCCTCTCTCTGTTCCAGCTAAAAGTTGGAGTTCTCTTCCTGCTGCTGAATTACATGTGAGACAATTTATTTTATTGAATTTGTCTTTAGCAAGGATGTGTTTATGGGATGTTACTATATTGAAACCGTTAATTAGTGATAGGTGATATATGTATTATTTTGATAGGGTTACAGTCAAGGTAATTATAGACAATAGACAATAGGTGCAGGAGTAAGCCATTCTGCCCTTCGAGGCCAACACCACCATTCATTATGATCATGGCTGATCATCCTCAATCAGTATTCTGTTCCTGCCTTATCCCCATAACCCTTGACTCCACTATCCTTAAGAGGTCTATCCAACTCTTTCTTGAAAGTATCCATAAACTTTGCCTCCACAGCCTTCTGGGGCAGAGCATTCCATACACCCACCACTCTCTGGGTGAAGACATTTCTCCTCTACTCTGTTCTAAGTGGCCTACCCCTTATTTTTAAACTGTGTCCTCTGGTTCAGGACTCACCCATCAGCGGAAGCATGCTTCCTGCCTCCAGAATGTCCAATCCTTTAATAATCTTATACATCTCAATCAGATCCCCTCTCAGCCTTCTAAACTCAAGCATATACAAGCCCAGTCGCTCCAATCTTTCAGCGTAAGATAGTCCCGCCATTTCGGGAATTGACCTCGTGAACTACGTTGCACTCCTTCAATAGCCAGAATGTCTTTCCTCAAATTTCAAGACCAAAACTGTGCACAGTATTCCAGGTGCAGTCTCACCAGGGCCCTGTACAGCTGCAGAAGGACCTATTTGCTTCTATACTCAATTCCTCTTGTTATGAAGGCCAGCATGCTATTAGCTTTCTTCACTGCCTGCTGTACCTGCATGCTTGCTTTCATTAACTGATGTACAAGAACACCTAGATCTCATTGTACTGCCCCTTTACCTAACTTGACTCCATTTAGGTAGTAATCTGCCTTCCTGTTCTTGCCACCAAATTGAATAACCACACAGTTGTCCACATTAAACTGCATCTGCCATGCATCCATCCACTCACCCAGCCTGTCCAGCTCACCCAGTATTCTCCTAAAATCCTCCTCGCATTTCACCCTGCCACCCAGCTTTGTGTCATCAGCAAATTTGCTAATACTACTTTTAATACCTTCATCAGCTTGTTTTATTTTTATTTTATCTTTATTTTAATTGTAGTATTAAATATAAAGTGTGTTTTGCTTAATATCAAGTAGAATTATATCTAAAATACAATGTCTTACATTTACCTTTAAAATAAAAAAAACATAGGGTCTGGACTATCTTCTTAATATACTTTGAGGAGGTTTTGCCTGGTCCATAACAGTAGCCAGTACCCATGGAACATGTCCTGAGACATTGGTGTCCAGTGTCCAACATGGAGGTCATTTGGAGTAAGTGGTGGAGCTGAATCTGCCAAATGCTCACTCTAGTTTCCTTGTTGAGTTTTCCTGACATCTAGCTTGTTTTGCTAAGGCGGGGTTTTAAATATTAATGAGACATTAACAAGGCATTTAACCATCAATAAAGAGCATCATTTAGCATCTCACAGCTGTCCTCGGAGAATCTCATTGCACCGTTTATGAAAAACAGAAAAGGTAGAGCATTCTGATCTTGCTGTCAAGATGGGCTTCATTGGACTGACCGTATTATGCTGCCAAACACCCCATTGTGGCCCATGTCACTCAGATCCCTGTCAGATTCCATACTCCATTTTCCTTTCAAAATACAATCGACATTTAATGGACTCTTTCATTTTCAGAAACTCCATGCATGTCTGTCAGGGAAACCATATTAGATTCCCTACAGTATGGAAACACGCCCTTCGGCCCAACAAGTCCACACCGACCCTCTGAAGAGTAAACCACCCAGATCTATTCCCTTACCCTATATTTGCCCCTGACTAATGCATCCAACACTATGGGCAATTTAGCATGGCCCATTCACCTGACCTTCACATCTTTGGATTGAGGGAGGAAATCCACGTAGACACAGGGAGAATGTGCAAACTCTACACAGACAAGGCAGAAATCAAACCTGGGTCTCTGGTGCTGTGAGGCAGCAGTGCTAACCACTGAGCCATTGTGCTGCCCCTGTTGAATGCAGTCTGCTATGATGTGCTGATCACATTAGGGATCAGTTTATCTTGGCTGGCTGGATGGTTGGTTTGCAAAGCAGCATGATGTGAACAGTATGGGTTCAATTCTCATCACTGGCTGAGGTTACCATGAAGGAGTCACCTTCTCAACCTTTCTAATTGCCTAAGGTATGGTGGCCCTCAGGTTAAATCACCACCAATTGTGTCTGTCTAATAAGGGAGCAGCTCCACAATCTGCTGGCTTGATTAATGAAACTCAAAAAGGTAGGCAGGTTTTATGAGTATTTCCTGTCCCGTATGGTTTGTAGTACAATATTCTGGATTAGTGGTGCTGGAAGAGCACAGCAGTTCAGGCAGCATCCAAGGAGCAGCAAAATTGACCTCTCCACGCTTCAGGCTCTCTGCCTTTAGTCCTGATGAAGGGCTTTTGCCCGAAACGTCAATTTCAAAGCTCCTTGGATGCTGCCTGAACTGCTGTGCTCTTCCAACACCACTAATCCAGAATCTGGTTTCCAACATCTGCAGTCATTGTTTTTACCTTGTAGTACGATATGTCAATTCTCGATTTTGATGCTGTTGAAAATGATCTTACATAAATTACACTTAATATGCCATTAAATGATTCAATATTGTAAAACTAAATGTAGGTGGAGCCTTAAAAATTATTTAAAAAACCAGCAAAATGAAAACCAATGTTTAATCAAAATGCTTTGAAAAGAAAATTGTAGGCAAGCACTCAAATGAAGGTTGATTTACTGGGAGTCACATAAAGCATTGTTCATTCTGAGATTTCAGATTTCAGTTCTATCTGGCAAAGTGACTTTTCAAAGTAACCCCTTCAAGAAAACAGGACTAAGGGATTCCACTTCTTTCAGGAGAAGCCCTTCTGGGAGTTAATCTATTCATTATTTTTATCCTTTCAAGCAACACGTTCCCTCCTGAAGTGTCCAAACAGAAAATACAGCAGCTGCATTATTTGGATTTAAACTGTGTGACGATGTCTGACTCCGCCTCTTCATTTACTTCAATGTGATACCGAGCTAATGACATGGCTGTACAATCTCTGCTAAGTCAACAGCATAGCAATAAGCAAGTGAAAATATTTAAAAGCCTCGGCACCTCCACGGGAGATTTATCTGTAATGGCCAGGGAATTGGAATTTGAAAATTGTAATGAACTGCTGTAGGGGACCTGGCAGTGACCTCTTTCCTAATCTTAGCCAAAATAATCACACAAAGATCCCAATTTTATATTTAGTCAAAATATGAAAGATGTAACAATACCAGCCTAGATTTTTCCCATCATTTTTGTGTCAATTTCATTGGATAAAATATACTTTAATAGAGCATTTTAAGCAATGAGGCATCAGTTCTTCAAGCTCCATAAGACGACACATTTCTTAAACACAACAGGATCTGTTATCTTATCTTACTGCATTTTAAGGTCAATGTCAATAGATGGTAAGAGGAAGTTACTGAGGGTCAGGGATTATGATTGAAAACAGTCCTTGATGGGTCTCCATAGGTTGATCAGCAGTCAGTATCTGCACAGCTAATAAAATCCCAGAGCTATCTCTCCAGGATCAGATCAGGAAAATGTCATTTTTGAGCTGACAGTAACATGATAAGAAAGGTCTTTGCGAAAAAATAAATTTCATATTTAACCCCCTGAGCACAGAGCTGATCCTTGGGAGGTTTCCTTTTGCATGTTGCAGAAATTTTCATGTGGCTTATAATAGAATTTCTGAAATATTTTAAAGAGGAGATGGTTTAACATAGCCAGTTATGGCTTGACTTTAACCGTGCCGTTGTAAGTCATGCAATAAATTACGTGGACCGAATGCAATCTTTTGTGTAATAAATGTTTGTCAGTGATACCAATATTGCACAAAAAAACTCCAACTAAAAAAAATGCTACACATAAAACTAACACATCTGTTTGTGCAAGCTTCTGTTTTGAAATAAAATACATACTTCGTTGGTAGAATTCTCCTGTATTCACCCTATTAGTTGAGTTTTAAGGCTATTGGTCAGAAGATTTCATCAGTGTACTGGGTTTAACAAAGAGTGGTTTAAAATTCTGCTACACATCTCTCACTCCAAGAATCCAATTAAATTTCACCTGAGACTTGGGACAAAAACATTGGAAGAATTCCATCTGTGAATCTGAAAATTCAGGGAATAAGAGTCAAGGCTCAGGCAAAGCTGGCAGGTCGACAGTGGAAAAATCTAATAGTGCGCTTGTACATAAAAATGTAATTTTAATTGTCAAAAATGACACATCAAGCTAAAGACTTGTGACACTTTAGGCATGTCATTCTTCCTCAAATTATCAGTTTGATTCTTGTGACATGTGGGAATGTGGTTGAAAATGATGCACATTTGGCATGCTTTATGTCAGCTGCAAGTACTTAGTACATACATATTCATCTGCCATATGCAACATTATTAACATCCAGTCTGAAGACTTTTGGTATAGATAAACACAATTGAAATTGTTCATTGAAGGGCAACTTCCCTTGTCTTTCTATAAGTTCCCAACTTCCCATCTTACCAGCTCTGAGAAACTCTTCTGGTTCTTACTGTGACTTTGAACAGCATCCAGACATGGGATTTGAACAAGCCCTTGTGCACACTTCCATATTTGCAATTGGATGATTTCTTTGCCACACATTTGGGACTATTTTCTTTTGCATTTTGAAACTGAATTTTCCAAAATAGCTTCCAATATACACACATATGAGATTACACATCCCATAAAGTGGAAGAGGTGATTTGTCTACAAAGTTATCACTTGTGTACATAATGAAGAAAGATAATGCAGAATTATGTCGATGTGGGGCAACAGTCCTTTCATGAAATGTTTGTAGTGGAAAAATCAGGTTTGATTCCAGTATAGGAGTACAGATTACATTGTGGCCTCCCTGGATTGCAGAGGAATCACAGCCTTTGCTGTAAAGTTCCAAAGGATAAGTTTCTTGTCAGTTCTCAACCATAAATCTCTACATAATTTAATAAAGTTCCATAATCATTCAAGTAGTATTCAAATAGCAACTCTATAAGTGTGCATATCTTTTTAAACAAAACAAGGTGCAGCAGATAATTTTACTAGAGGCCCTTGGTGAAGTCGATTATGTGAAAGCTTGCTGTAGTTGTGATACTTAAAAATCAGTGTTCTTGCACAGCATTGCTCCTTGTGTCTCTTCATTGCTATTGCTTCTAGCTGTATATTGGTTTTTCCTTTCTGTCTCTATTTCGCTATTTTGGCTGTTTGGATCTCCCTATCCCTGTTCTCATGCATACACACACCCTCCTTGCCTGAGTTTCCACTGTCTCAGACTATAAGACGTGTGCATGAAATAAACCCAGCTGGCTCATTGTTTGCATGTACTGCACGCCCCCACAAACACCGCCTCCCTCCCCCCCACCCCCCTCCCCAACCAACTCCCCCAACCCCTACAACTTTGGAAACCTGGGCATCAGCATTTGCTGAAAATCTTTCTGCCAGTCAGGTTCTGACCTGAGGATTGGACTGCTACTCTTTTAGAGGGTGTGGAACCTGAGACTTCTAAAGAGGAGGACATGATTGTTGACTTTATGCTGCCAGATCATTCTTACATAAACACTTTCGGATAAGTTTTAGGTTCGGGGCTAACCTTCAGGTAAAACTTGAAACTAAAATTGATCATCAAAGCAAGAGTGTGAGCATTTGCAGGACACCAGAAATGAAACATACTTTAAACAATGAACAGGAAAATATTGATGTGTTCCTAACCTCTGGTAGATTACTATGGATTCAATACATGCCTCCAATCCATGAAAGCTTAACGTTTAAAAGGATACATATCTAGTGCTGGATTGCCATAGACTGGAAACAACCGATTGGATTGCTCAAAATTAAAGGAAAAGTTGTGAGCGTTAAATGTAAAGATTTTTCCTTTCTTTTAAGGGGTTGAATACTGATCAACTCTACCTGCCTGCAAGATCCAACAGCAGTTTCCACTCGACCGACAAGTTATTTAAAAACATGTTGAAAGAGTGCATTATCATTTTAGCCACAGATTTGCCACAGCAGTGGGAAATGTTGTGCCGAAGATCAAGTCACACTTCCACATGTTAGTCTTATAGATAAACATGCCATCTTTCAAAGAAAAGGCTTTGATGAGCCCAAGTTCAGTCAAATTAACATAAATTTGACATTCCTGAGGAAACTCGATGCAGCTTTTCAGATTCAAGTTCAGCTCTGCACTCAATCCAAATAACAATAGGAATGTGGGAACATATGAGATTCCACTACTGCCTCATATGCCCTCTGGGCAATTAGGAATGGGCAATAAATGCTGACCCTAGCCTGGTCCTCATCCCATCCACAAATAAAGAAAAATGCGCCATTAAGTTAGGTCTCAAGGAATCAGCACCTTATATACTTTGGTCCATTTGAATCCATATCCTTGGTAGTTTGACCTAATTAAAATAAAACTTTGCCCAAAAGAATTTCAAAATTCCTGGGAAGAGTCCCAGGCATGAAGACCTCAGTTATGAAGACAGATTGGAAAAAAAAGATCTGTGAAGCAAGTGTTTTTACACCGAGATAGGTAGGTGCCAAGGAAGTGCTTCCAGACCAAGTGGTAGATGTACTTACGCGAGCAATATTTAAGGTGCATTTAGACAGACACATGAACAGGCAGGAATTGGAGGGATATGGACCATGTACGTGCAGATATGATTAGATAAGAATAACAACATGGTGGGCTGAAGGAACTGTTCCTGTGCTGTACTGTTCGATGTTCTGAAAGTTAAAACTGTTTGCTATGTGGAAAGGAAATCTGAGAAGAGATCTGAAAGAGGTTTTCAGAGGTGTTTGTATAGAATAGATAGGGAGAAACTGCTCCCAATCATAAATAAAAACAAATGAGACAGCGTCAATTTAAAGATAATTGGCACAATAAGAAAAGCGATGAGAAAAATATTTTTCATCCAGTGAGTGGTTAAAGTTCTGAATGGACTTTCTTAGAGTGTAGGAGGCAGTGTGAGAGTAAGAGGCAAGACCAACTAAAACATTCAAAAGAAAGTTAGACTGTCATTTAAAAAGTAAGAAAGTGCAGGGTTGAAAGCAGGAGAATGCTGTTTCAAAGATCAATGAGTTAAATGGCTTCCTTCTGCACTGTAATAATTTGATGATTCCATGAATTCCATTGCACTTTATGTGGAAAAAGCATTTTTTTTGTTTCCATCACAAGTTTTGAAATTATGCTGTCTTGTCCCGAAGGCTCCCAGCAGAGCAAATTGCTTCTTTCCACTTTATTGAATGTGTTTGCCATTATAAATATCTTACCAACCCCTAAAATTTCAAAAGGAAAAAGGTGAGGACTGCAGATGCTGGAGATCAGGGTTGAATCCTGATGAAGGGCTTAAGCCCAAAACCTCGATTTTCCTGCTCTTCGGATGCTGCCTGACCTGTTGTGCTTTTCCAGCACCACACTCTCGACTCTAAAACTTCTAAAGTAAGATTATAAACAGCAATTCAAATACTTATCTCCTTTCATGTCCTTTATAGCTAATCTATCCCAGGAGATCCAACTTCAGCTCCCTTGACCCTCTTCCTGATAAACTTCTCACCACCCAACTTTCTATTCCTGGTCTTTTGTTGGTGAGTATTGTTAACTGTCCCCTCTTTCCGCTCCCATCCAGTCCTCCATTATCAAACCTCTCCTCACTAACATCGCTGTTAATATAAACATTCATTCTGTCTACAGCCTCCTTAACTTCCACAAAATCCTTGAAGGTGTCATTGGTTCACAAATCCATGTCAATTCTTTTCAGGAACACCATGTTTGATTTGTTCCAATCACGTTTCTACCCTTTCCCCTGAACTAAAGCAGGTCTTGTCAAAGTCTAAAATCATAAGTTATGTGACTACGACAAAGGTAAACTATCCACTTTTGTCCTTCTTAAACTGCCTACAGCTACCAACATGTTAATGCACAGTCCACCCTACCATGCCTGTCTAAGTCAGTGTGACTATATTCATCTGGTTCCTGTACATAGATATTGTAGATAGAATCCCTACGGTGTGGAAACAGGCCCTTCAGCCCAACAGGTCACATCAACCCTCAGAGGAGCAGCCACCCAGACCCATTCCCCACATTTTACCTCTGACTAATGCAATGAACTGACACGTCCCTGATTACTATGGACAATTTAGCGTGCCCAACTCACCTAACCTGCACATCTTTGGATTGTGGGAGGAACCCCACACAGACACAGGGAGAACATACAAACTCCACACAGATAGTCGCCCAAGGCTGGGATCGAACCCGGGTCCCTGGTGCTGTGAGGCAGCAGTGCTAACCACTGAGCCATCATGCCACCCCATGGAAAGAGGTTCCATTCTTATCTGTACAGTCATAGTCAGAGGATCACTTTCAATAGCTTTTCTTCCTCTGACATCTCTCAAGCACCTACCCTTGGTTTCGTCACATTTCCAGTTACATACCCCTCAGCAGCAGTATTTGAAAGCACAATGTTGGGATGAAAGCACATGAATGCTGATGATGACCAACTGTCCCTAACCGCCAACTCACTTGACTCCTCCACTAACCTCTGAAATTGTCAGGTTAGACTGTGATGAGCTGAAATTCCCTGAGAAGGTCAAAGCTGTTGGAGTGGAGCTTTTATATGAGCTTCAGGATGCTAATATCAAGAGTAAATGCAGCTCTTGAACCCACACCTGCTGGCAGCAAGACTAGCTCAGGAATCTTTCTGTAGGTGGCTTTCTAGTTGGCTACCTTCATACTCACCATCGCCATCCTGATGCTGCAGGTCCAGTCAGATGTTTGGCAGCTCTGGAGACCAAGCAGACCTATATGAGAGCGATTGATGCTGCTAAGGCAGCTTGGAGACCCTGAAAGCTCCTCGGTATGGAGGTACCATTGAAGGCCTGCACAGCAAGAAAAAAAACAAACAAAACCTGGACCAGCACAGCAATCTGCTTGGATCTGGAATGTTCACAAAATGCAACCTTTCATCCACAGTGGCCAATCAATGAGACATGAAGGTTTTAGCTCCAGTAGCACCCCCAAGGTCCCTTCAGGGATTCTGCCTTCAATGCACTCAATCCTCCATTCACATTTCAGCAGGAGGAAAATTACCCCAATTGGGCTTTGGCCAATGTAATTGGCTCAAAGTGCAGTGCTAGAAAAGCACAGCAGTCCTCACTTTCTCCAATGTATTTGGCTGCCCAACTCTGCAAACCAGGCAACCCATGTCTGATACATGGCCTGCACATGGACACATTCCCCAGCAACTTCAGTATCCAGTGTCCCAGAATTGCTTCTCTTATTTTCCTTCTCCCCACCCACCTCCAAGTCCAAAATTATGGAGCCATGAGAATTCAGTCTATTGCTTTTGGTCCCCACCACACAATCCATTCCCTGGGCCCTGACCCCAGCCAACCTCCTAGCTAATGTGATATAATGAGATTCATCGTAATTAATGATGATTTTATGATTATATGACTCTGTCATTGGTGAGTAGACAGCAGTCCAGAATGAGCATGTCCATTGCGAGGTAATGTCTTACCTTCCAATGGCGGGCATCCCCAGTAGAGAGTTCTCTATAAGGGAGATCTCCTTCTTTCCCTTGGAGACCTGGGATAGAAAGGGTTGCATCCAAAACTTACATACAATAAACATTCAAGTAGATTTACCAGATACCAAGCAGTATATAGTTTCTCCAGCCAAGAGGAACTGTTTTTTATGTTTACTCTCACTATTCCATTTGCAAACCATATTTGTTTTTAAAGGAGTTGCTTTAAAGATTTTATTGCACTTCAGTGCCACACTCCCGACCTATCACCACCCCATATGGTGGGGCAGAAAGACAGATTGGAGAACCTAATTGTCCATGCAGCAGGCCATGGAGGTGTTCATGTCTACCTACTGTCTGCTACTCTTCTGAGTTCATACCGAGCTCAGGTGTCCACAGACTGGGAAAATATGGAGTTGGCCAAATATCCCAATCTTCAATGATGGAGGAGACCAGCACATCTGTGTAAAAAATTAGGCTGACCCATTTCCATCCAGAAGTGGTGAGTCGATGATCCATCTCAGCACTGAGATCTCCAGCTTCACTGATGTCAATCTTCAACCAATTTAATTCACTCTATTTGATCGCAAGAAGTCGCTGAAGGCACTGAACTTTACCATGGCTGTGGGCCCTGATAACATTCCAGTATTGGGATGAAACATTTATGCTCTGGAAAAAGATGCATCCTCGTAAAACTGTCCCAATACAACACTGGTTTCTATGCATCAATGTGGAAAATAGTCCACATACATCCTGCGTGACAAATAAAAATGACAAATTAAATCCAGCCAATTACTGGGCTATCAGTCTACTCTTCAAAGTAATAGAAGGATTTGTCAACAGTGCTACCAAATAGCATTTACAATGGAATAACCCGCTCACTGACCCTCTGTTTTTGTTCTGCCAGAGCCATTTGGTGCCTGACCTCATTGCAGACTTGGTTCATAATGGACAAAAACAGTGGAATTCTGAGGGCAAAGTGAAAGTGAATATTTTTTGACATCAAGGGCATATTTGACAGAGTGAGACAACAAGGAACACTGGCAAAAAATTGGACTCAATGGCAATTGGGAGGGGAACGGAGGGAAGCACTCTCCTGGTTGGAATCAATCCATGGCACAAATGAAGATGGTCATGGTAGTCAATTATATCAATCCCAGGATATCTCTGCAGAAGTTCCTCATGGTAGTGTCCTAAGCCTAACTATCTTCAGCTGTTTCATCACTGACCTTCACTACATCATTAGGTCAATGTGGGATTGATCGCTGATGACTGCACAATGTTCAGCATCATTCACAAGCCTTTAGGTACTGAAGCAGCTTAAATCGAGCTTACAAGTGGGAAGTCAGAAAGTGGGAAGAAACATTTGTGTCACACAAGTGCCATACAATAGCCTTCTCAAACAAGACAGATTCGAGCTATTGTCCTCTGCCACTTAATAGTATTTCCGTTGCAGAGTTCCCCACAAATCAACATCCTGGAAATTTCCACTAGCCAGAAGCTGAACTGAATCAGGGAAGGAGGTTGCAATATGCTAATCCCTCTTGACTAGTAATCCAGAAAACATGGCTAATGCCATCTTGGCAGATGGTAAAATTTGAATTCAATCAAAATCCAGAATTGAAAGCTAGCATAATGGCAAATATGTAATAATCATTGTCATTAAAAAAAACTGCATTAATGCTCTTTAGGGAAGGAAATCTTTTGTCCTTACCCTGGTCTGGCCTCACGGATTTCAGATCCACAGCAATGTTGTTGACTCTGAAATTACTCTAGCAAGCCACTCAGGTGGCTTTGTATGCTCAGTTCAACAGAATGCCAGGAGGATGGTGTCACCTACCCCAATAGTTCCAGACGCACTATTCCCTCTGTCACTGCTGCAGACGTTTTCCCGAGAGGAGATCCGAAAAATGCGACCAGTCCTGTGCCCTTCGATCCTGTGCAGACCAGCTGGTGGAGGTATTCAACAACATCTTCAACCTCTCCATGCTTCAAGCCAAAGTCCCCATCTGCTTCAAGAAGACCACCATCATCCAAGCACCAAAGAAAATTCCATGTGCCTTAATGACTACCGCCCTGTGGCTCTGACCTCCATAATCACGAAATGCTTGGAGAGGTTGGTCATGGCCCACATCAACTCCAGCCTTCCAGCCTGCCTCCATCCCCTACAATTTGTCATACTGGGTCAAACAGGTCTACAGGAGACATCATTTTCCTAACCCTGTTCTCATCGCTGTAACATTTGGACAACAAGGACACCTACATCAGACTCCTGCTCATAGACCACAGGTCCACCTTCAACACCATAATCCCCTGCAGAATCATCTCAAAATTCCGGGACCCATGCCTCAGCTCCGCCCTCTGCTACTGGATCCTCAGCTTCCCCATCCACCGACCGCAATCAGTGAAGATAGACAACATCTCCCCCACGATAACCCTCCACACTGGCACACCACAAAGATGAATTCTCAGCTCTCTACTGTACTCCCTGTACACCCACGACTGTACAGCCAAATTCCATTCAAGCGCCATCTACAAGTTTGCTATTGAGAATACCATGGTAAGACAGATATCAAACAACAACAAGTCAGAATACAGAAAGGAGATGGAGGGCTTGGTGTTGTGGTGCAATGAGAACAACCTCTATCTCAATGTCGGCAAAACAAAGGAATTGAAAATTTCTTTCATGAAGCAAGGAGGAAGACTGGGCCATATCTACATCAATAGAGCTCAGGTGGAGAGGGTCGAAAGTGTTGAGTTCTTTGAAGTGATGATAACTGACAACCTGTCCTGGACTTCCCATGTAGATGCAACGGTCAAGAAGGACAACAATGTCTCTTCTTCCGCAGGCAGCTTAGGAAATTCATCATGTCCAGAAGGACCCTCACTATAGAAAACATTCTACCTGGAGACATAACGGACTGGTACGGCAACTGCTCTGTTCAGGACCATAAGAAACTACAGAAAATTGTCTGCAAGCCCAGACCATCATGGAAGCCAACTTCCCATCCATGAACTCCATTTATACTTTTCATTGCTGCAAAAAGGCTGCCAAAATCATCAAAGACCCCTCCCACTCCAGTAATGCTCTCTTCCAACCTCTTCTGTCAGGCGGAAGATGTAGAAGCTTAAACACATGCACCAACACTTTCAAGAACAGCTTCTTTCCTGCTGTTATTAGACTGTTGAATAAACCTAACTTCAAATAACGTTGTTCTTGCTAATGTTGATCTTGCTTTGTGTACGTCCTGTGCAGCTGTTACTTTGTATATCTTGCTCTGTCTAAGCACCCTATGATCTGTATGTCCTTGTTTGCCCCCAAAACAAACCTTTTCACTGTACTTCAGTACAAGTGACGACAATAAATCAGATCAAATCAAAGATGAGCAATACCTCCTGGGTCAGCCAGCGACACCGACATCGCCTGAATGAAGAAAAAATATACATCAGTTCAATGGTTACAAGAGCAAGTCAGGGGCTGGGAATTGTATAGTAACTCATCTATTGTATCTCCAAAGTCTGTTCACCCTCAAGGTACAATTGATGGAACACATTTACCTGGATGAGTGCAGCTTCAATAACACTCAAGATTCTGGATATCTCAGGACAAAGCAGTGTACTTGATTGAAACCCCATCTATCACCTTCAACAACATTACCTATTCATACTGTGGTGACAGCATGTACTGTATCACAATGAATTGCATTAACACAGCACTTTCCAAATCTACAATTTCTATCATCTGGAAGTAAAAAGGCAGCAGATACATGGGGACACCACCACTCTAAGACAAACTTTATTGCCATTCCATCACTGTCGCTGAGTCAAAATCCTGGACCTCCAGCCTGAGCAGCACTGTGAGACTGCAAGGACTGCAGCTGTTCAACAAGGCAGGTCACCACAACCTTCACCAGAGTATTCTGGGATGGGCAATAAATGCCAAGTCTAGTGAGTGACACCCTGCTCACTTGAACAAATTGAAAACAAAACTTGCCCCTCCTCATTTCACACCAAAATATAATCACTTCACACTACATTAGATTTATTCTGCTATTTGTCCATTCATTCCAACGGTCTATGTATTCTTAAAATTTAGTACAATCTTCCTCACCATTCACAATACCTCAGCTTTGGATCTGCAAATTTTGCCCTGCACTCCAAGTTTAAATCATTAATATTTAACAACCAATGTTGAGGACCTAGTACTAAGCCCTGTGGACTTGCTAGACCTTATTGTTTTTGATATTGCCCAGAATGGGGTTCTAGTCCTTGGGACAATGTGTAACATGAGGTTTCCTGACCTCATAAAGCTCCCACTGATAAAGTAGAGAGTTGACAAGACAAGGTTCTTCAAATGAAATGCTGTCCCACTGACCCGACAAAATCCGGGTGTGGTCAGCACTGGTGTGAACCAGCTGTTAACAGTTTTGTGAGCACTATTTTCTGTGGAAAGAAATCTGCCAATAAAAAGCCTTTGGTTGTATTTAAAACTTTCCCCATTAGCCATACACAACATGTTGTGATGTCTTCTGGGAATAGATCGTCATTGTATGGATTCAATTTTGCAGCGGTTTAACATACTGCTGCCTTTCTAGTGTTGAAATACCTTTAGCTATGGTTTGAATTGAATTCAAACAACAGAGTCTCATGTAAATACAACTGGAAACATTGTACAATATGTATATATAGATTTCCTAAGCTGAAGTTGGCAGAAACATGTCAAAGATATTATGCCAGATAAGAAAAGTGTTTAGACTCATCCCCCAAAGCTCTTGCCAGCTCAATTCATTCTTTTAGTGTCAGAAGTATGGCTTAGATTCTCTTCTTGATATTCAAAGTCAGACATTTAGTGGAGTCATAGCCAACTGTGCTTTGATGCAGCTGGAATAAAGTGCCTTTGTGAAACCTGTAAAGAAGACCTTTTATATATTAAACGATCATATGCTATTCTGCACAGTGTGCTGCTATTTTGAACAACATCGACTTGGGTCTGTCACTTTTCTACCTGTGTAGCTTACTGCTGTGGCATGTTCTTCATAAGCACCAAGGCAGATGAGTAAAAGGAGTTTGCTCAAATTTAGGATTATTTGAACCCTCTCGATTCCCAGCTCAGATCAATAGCAATGCCCATTTTAAGTTTACAGTAAAACATGAAGATCACGGGTCCTTCAAAGTGATTCTGAGATAATTGGTGCACTCTCTGGCAACCTCCTGTAGCCAGTTCTGTCTGAGAGGCCAGACTGATGGACATTTCCCTGCTGACAACATTGTAACCCTAGAATCAAATCAGCAAACTTTGGATGGAACTGGGAAAGGTACAATAGTTTGAAGCATAATTTTTAGATAAAAAAAAATAGAAAACTATTGAGCCTTCTGTGAATCAGCCTTCTGCAGCAAAGAAATTTCATTTTAATGTGTTGGGGAGATTCAATACATGTATTTTAGACTTTTATTTCTCAAGACATTGTCTCACAATTATGACCCACGTTTAATGTAAATTTTCGTTGTTGAACTCAAGTGCAATTCATATTAAACATGTGATTTAGTATCTTGCATACTTTACTGCTCTAGGCATCTAATTAGCTGATGAGTGTGAATGGACAAGTAAACCACAACAAATGAAGAAGTGCAGATTATCAAAAAAAAAATTTGTCAAGAATCACATTACAGAACCGAACTTACCAAGCTGTATTGTTATTGATTTTCTTTCTTACATCATGGCTGCCCTTATGAGCAATCATCACACCTGCCCACTCCTCTCTTAACCCATGGCAGAAAATGTTCAACTGTTTCAGGAGCAAGCACCTATCCATGTCTTTACTACCAGGCTAAAAATAATTATGTGGTACATGCTTCAGTCCATTGCAGGCATGGACATGTTTTGTTGGTGTGCTCTTGAGTTGGCATAGTATTGCACCTTTTCCTTCCTGATCCATCTTAAGACCATAAAAATATGAGCAGAAGTAGGTCATTCAGCCCATCAGATATGCTCT
Organism: Chiloscyllium plagiosum; assembly: GCF_004010195.1. Lineage (NCBI taxonomy): Eukaryota > Metazoa > Chordata > Chondrichthyes > Orectolobiformes > Hemiscylliidae > Chiloscyllium > Chiloscyllium plagiosum. The sequence continues at coordinate 24,673,012 of NC_057726.1, forward strand.
TCCATTCAATGAATCATGGCTAATCTGATAATCCACAACTTCAGTTTCCTGCCTTTTCCCCATAACACTTGATTTCCTTACTGACTAAATGACTGGCAACCTCAGCCCAGAATATACCTAATGGCCTCGCTTGACACCCTTTTGTGATTCATGGACAAGGACTCCCAAATCCCTCTGTTTCACAGCTGTCTGCAGTCTATTTGTATTTAAATAATATTCAGCTCCTCTATTGTTCCTGCCAAAGTGTATGACATCACATTTTCCCACATTATCTTCCATCTACCAAATTTTTTGTCCACTCATTTAACTTGTTTATGCCTCTCTGCAGATTCTTTGTGTCATCCTCACCACTTACCTTCCCACTTCTTTTTATGTCATCTGTAAACTTGGAGATAGTATATTCACTTTCCTCATCAACATCATTAGTATACACTGTAAATAATTGTGGTCCCAACACTGATCCCTGCGACACACTACTAGTTAGTTACAAGTTATCATTCTGAAAATGCCTCTCATATCCCAACTCTTTGTCTTCCATTATTCAGTCCTCTGTCCATGTTAATATGCTACCTCCACTGCCATGAGCTTTTATCTTATTATGTATCCTATTGAGGTGTATCTTATCAAATGCCTTCTGAAAATCCAAATATATTACATCCACTGCTTTCCCTTCATCTACCCTGCTTGTTACCTCCTCAAAGAATTCTTATACAGTTATCAGGCATGATTTCCCCCTTCATTGGGTGATGCTGACACTGCTTCATGATATTATTTATTTCTGAATGGTCCGCTATCATATCCTATATAACAGACTCTAACATTTTCCCAATAACCGAAATTGTACAAGCTTGCCTGTGTTTCCTGTGTTTTGTCACTTTCCTTTTCTAAAAAAAATGTTACATTGGCAGGTTTTCCAAGCCAGAGTCTAGGGATTCCTGCAAATGTATTACCAGTACATCCATTATCACTGTAGTTACTTCCTTTAATATTCTATGATGCATCCCATCAGGTCCAGGGAACTTATCCGACTTTGGCCCCAATAGTTTCCTGAGCACTTTTCTCTTGTGATGGTTATTGTATTTATTTCCTCTTTTCCATTTCCCCCTTGATTATTTAGTAATTTTGGAATACAATCAGTGTTGTCTGCTGTGGAGATTGCTGCAAAATATTTATTCAACTCCACTGCCATTTCCTGGCTCCCCATTATTATTTTCCCAGTCTCATTCTCTAAAGGTCCTGTGTTCACTTTGGCTTCTCTTTTTCTATTAAAAGCTCTTACTATTGGTCTTAATTTGACTTGCAAGTTTACCCTCAACATTTTTTTTCCCCTCGCTTTATTATTCTTTTTTATGTTTGTCTTTTGCCAATTTTGAATTTTTTCTAGTCCTCAGGTTCACCACTAATCTTAGCCATGTTATATGTTTCTTTTTCTTTACCTGAAATCATTTTTAGCATCTATGGTATGTCTATTTAAATATCTGTGCTGAATTTAGGTGGGATCCATTTATGGAGACCAATGGTGCAAATCAAGGAAAACTGAAAAGGAAAGAAATATTTATTCTTAATCAAAATTAAGATGACTTTAATTGTGAGCTGGTTGGATTCAGCAAGGAAAGCAGACTTAAAACATCAGAGATTAGGTATTAAAAACATTAATCTTAAAATGAAGTCATTAAAATTCACACTAAAGTAAGTTCTCTGGCAAACTAAGTGCAAAACCTATTGAACTTCTTTAGATGTGCATATAAAGCATGCATTTCTTAGCTTAAATGGGGAGGAATTCAATAAATAAACAGAGATGCCAAGGCCCTTTACTTAAAATACCATCTTAAGATAAAAAAAGCATAGATTATCTTGTGATTAAGAGCAGGCAGACAGTCAGAGATTGAAGATTAATAAGTGGTGCAATCTCCAAACACAATCTCATTACCCGAGCAGATCTCACAACTCAAGTACTCCATTGAGAAAACACAAACTTGCACCACTAGCACTGCAAATTTAAATCCCACTGGAGGCCACATTTTTCTCACAATTATGTGCTGCAAGTCTTCAGATACCTGGTTGATGCAGATGGTAGCACTTTCCTTTTTAACTGATGGCCCTGCAGGTCGACGGTATATTCATGTGTAAGAGAGGGACATTGCTGGTATCTGCAATAACAAAGGTGCTTTAATTGTAGTATGTTATTCTTTCAGAAGATGGTAGGTGAGTTATCTATTAACCATTTTCCACGCTTGTCTCGGTAAAATTGTCATTTTCCTCCCGACAGCACAGACTGAGTGGTCTCAGGTTCTGTTAGCAGCATGGTGTTAGCAAATGTAGATATAAGCAGCTGATGTGCGGACATTGGTCGTTCATAATCTGAATGACTGAAGTATTAAAGATAAAAGATACAACTGCAGCTGAATGAGCACATTGTATAATACAAGATGATGGGTGTTAACCTTAACTTTAGAGTCTCTGATTTCATTGTTAGTCTGTTTCTTCAAGCAATATCATTTTGCATTGGCATGCTTTTTCTGTTGAACAACCATGTGTGAAAGTCTTTATTCAGTAATAGTTTACAATGAAGTAATAAAGTTTGAATATAATAAGGTCAGATTTCTAATATTAAATCACCTCTCCAGAGCTGGTCAATCAGATACCCAAAACTGCAGTGGTTGAATTGAACATAGGCCAGGTTCCACAGTTCAGCAAACAACCCTCTCAAACCTATCATGAGGAAGGAATTGTGGTTAAAATATCACTGCCACTCCTCCAAGTTTTCTAAGTTATAGCTTTCAATCATTTTGTCTTGATTTGGTCACACAGGCTTGTGCCTACTTCTAGATTCAACAGTTTTTTTTTCCACTGCAACTGGAGTAGTTTTGGTGCAGCATAACATTAGTCGGACAACTTTCTATGCCTTCAGTAGATGCTTTACTCCGCCAAAGGATTGCCTTGTACAAATTTATGTTGAATTTGTTCCATTGCCTTATGATCGTTTCGATTTTTGCTGTCATGTCAGTCTTTCCATTTGACTGGAATAGTGTGGGAGGTGGATCTGGTGTTGAAATTCCCAATCCTTTGTGAAGTGTCTGAAGTCTTCTTATCTGATTTGAGAGCCATTGTCACTCATCACAATGTCTGGAATGTAGTTATTACTGATATGAGGTTTCGGATACCACAATTTGTTAGTCATTGACATCAGCTACTCTAACTTCCAGTAGTTAGAATAGTAATAAATGGTGACAAGATAATCAGTTTCTGTCAGAGTGAAGAGGTACATTCCAAACTTATCCCTGGTTTGGATGAATAGTCATGTATTACAGCAGCTCTTGACCTTGCATAGCTTTGTATTCAATACAAAATCTGCACTAACTAATATGGTTCTCAATTCTCTTTGCTTGTGGCCAGTAGACCACTTCTTTTGACTTCTTCAGATGAAAATTAACTATTTGATTGCATACTCAGATGTATTTAATTACCTCTCTTCTCATCTCTTTAGGAATTTCTCTATTAGCATTGTACAAGATGCCATCTTGGGCTACCACCTCATCTCTGTCCATTCAATATTCTTGCAACAGGTATGACCTGCCTTCGGGATATCCTTTTGTCGCTATTTCCTGCAGGGCATCAAGCGTTGTATTTCCATGTGCAGTTTACTTGACTTGAGTGAGATGCTTGTCTTTCAATGTCTCTATTGAGTTGATGACTTTGAGACCACGTCAAGCTGTTTCTCATTGAATCTGAAAGCTTTAATGGTCCATCTTAGTATCCTCAAATGTGCTCAAAAGGAGTGTGGCTGCTCTCAGAAGCCTGTTGCCGCATGTACATCTGTTTGCCTTGAGTGCATGTCACATCCAGATACCATCTCACAAACAAAGTAACATTCTTTGCAACTACTTTGAAACAGAGAGAAGCAGTTGGGGAAATGCTTAAGTGGCAGCATATGTTCAGACCCCACTGTTACTTTGTCTCTCTGAAATAGGTATTGATTAAAATGTTTGCAAGCAAAGACAATAGCCAGATGCTCTTTCTCAATTTGCTCAGTTTATGTTAACACCCTAGATAGGTGTTCTTCTTGAATAAGAGTTGCTCTATGCCCTTTCTCTCTGGCATCATAGTGCAATATGACTTCATTATTAACATTATAGTACCTTCTTGTCATCACTAGCAATTGATTCTGGTAGGTCGCTTCTTTTCCATGCCATAATGCCATTGCACATCCTTAGCAGTGCATTTACATGAAGGTTCACACCCTGATGACAAATTCTCCAAGAACTTTGCTGGATTGTTCATGAAGCTAGCTAATTATTGCAGTGCCTTCCAATCTTTTTGCCATTGCAACTCTGCTAAAGCTCACAGATTGTGAGGATCCAGGATCCAACAGTAATTGGCTTCAGTCATCTTCAATTGCATCTTCTTCTTGTTCAGCTTCATCTTGTTCAGCTCCTTCTAGCAGTCACATTGCTAGGTCTTCCATTCTGACTTCACATCCATTTATTGGCAAATCATCCACAATCGCTTCCACTCTGGTAAGATCACTGATGATCTTGTTCTGTCTATGTTGATATTCTCCTGAATTAGTGGAAATGACAGCTACAAGCACAACCATCTGTAGCTCCCAAATGGCATTCAGAATGTAATTAGAAAACTGCTGCTTTCATCTAGCTTCACTTGCCATTTATCATCCATGGCATCGAAAGCAGAAAGATCTTTGCCTTCACAAGTTGTGACAATATTTCTTTGATAGTTGACATAGGAAAGTGAGATTGCATCAAAGTGTTATTGAGAGCCTTTGGATCGATGCAAACTCTCACTTTCCAGGTTTCTTTCACTTCCACCATGTTGCTAATCCAATATCTAAGCGTTGTCATGGAGTCAGAGAGTCATACAGCACAGAAACAGACTCTTCAGTCCAACCAATCCATGCTAAACAAAATCCCAAACTAAACTAGTCCCACCTGCTTGTACCAGGCCCATATCCCTCTAAACCTTTCTTCTTTATGTACTTATCCAAATGTCTTTTAAATGTTGTAATTGTTTCCGTATCCACCACTTCCTCAGGAAGCTAGTTCCGTAAAAGAATCATCCTCTGTGTAAAAAAAAACCCCATGCCTTTTTTAAAATTGCTCACCTTTCACCTTAAAAATGTGCTTGAAATTCCTCATCCTAAGGAAAAGACAACTTTCATTTTAATTCTATCTATATCGCTCATTATTTTATAAAATTTTACAAGGTTCCCTATCAACCTCCTACGGCGCCATTGGAAGAGAGTCCTGACATAACCAGGCTTTCGTTATAACTCAAACCTTCCATATTCTGCAACATCCTGGTAGATCTCTTCTGAACCCTCTCCAGCTTCATAATATCCTTCCTATAACAGGGTGACCAGAACTGGGTGACTTCTCCTCGAGGATAATGACTCTATGGAATTCTTTACCACAGAGGGATATAGAGGCTGGTTTGTTAAGTATCTGTAAGGCTGAGATAGATTTTTAAAGACTAAGGGAGTCAAGGTTATGGGGAAAAGACATCAAAGTGGAGTTGAGGATTACCAGATCAGCCATGATCACATTGATTGGGGAAGCAGACTCGGTGGGCTGAATGGCCTGCTTCTGCTCCTAAGTCTTATGGTCATATGGTTATTATCTTGTTGTTTTCTGGGAGCTTGTTGTGAAAATTGGCTTCCAAGTCACCACACTTCAAAAGTACTTCATAGGCTATTATGTGCTTTGGGACATCCTAAGGTCAAGGATGAAGATGTATAATTGCAAGATTCTTTTCTTCCCTTTTTACCTCTGACTGTATCACTGAAGAAAGAAGCAGACAACAAAAAATTGTAGTTAAGTTGTAGAACAACATTTGAGCAATAAAAATTGATCTCCTAGTTGTTTGAAAGACACAAGATGTTTTAAAGCATATATAAGAGTGCAGACTGGTTAAAGGAACAAGTTGAATCCAAAGTGTTCACTCGTCCTTATATATCCAGTATGGAGACCTTCTCAACAAATACAATGGGCAGTAAAGGGCTGGAGCTTGGCAACACATACATCAAAGACAAAACCTAGTGTAACAGTTCAATAACTGTGTAAGTAAAGAGTTCATAATAGCACCTGGTGAGGAGGATAATTTATCCAACTGAAATGAGCTGATAACCTTTCGGCCTAAAGCTGTTTATGAGTTTGAAAGTGAAAATTCATTCAATAACAAACATCATATGTGTGTTAGGTAGAAAATTAGGTTTTCTCATGCAAGTTTTTTTAAATTTGAAAAATCATCACTTAGGTTTATATTGAGAAAAGATTTCTGATAAAATCCTACATCTGGAAATAGGTCCTTTCTCTCAAGAATGTTATAATAACCATTTTCCTGCTTTTTTGGAACCACTCCTCTTCATTTCCCTAATTTTCATCAGCTTCTCAAATCTGCCACTATCAATATGGAGGGAAAGAAAACAGGCGAATATAACTGGACTTTAAAAAGAAAAAAAGGAAGACAGACTTGCATTTATATAGCACTTCTTTAACCTTAGTACATGCCAAAGTGCTTTACAGCTAGCTAAGGTCTCCAGAAGTGGCAATCACTGGTGTTAGAGAGTTTGACTGGGTTCACGTTAATGTCTCATCTATAACACTACACCTTTGACTATTCAGAATCCCCAAAGTGCAGCATCAATGTTTCAGCCTTACTCTGTGCTTAAAGTCTCTAGAGTGAACTGGAGCCTGTGACCTTCTGATTTAGAAGGCTGTATTTTCCCACAGGCTTTGAGACCCCATGTCTGAGCTGAAAATGTGTTGCTGGAAAAGCGCCAGTCAGGCAGCATCCAAGGAGCAGGAGAATCGACATTTCAGGCATGCGCCCTTCTTCAGGAAGCCCTTCTTCGATTCTCCTGCTCCTTGGATGCTGCCTGACCTGCTGCACTTTTCCAGCAACACATTTTCAACTCTGATCTCCAGCATCTGCAGTCCTCACTTTCTCCTAGAAGACCCCATGTCTGGACCAAATAAGGGTCCCCAGCTCATACATTTTGTCAGCAATATCAGCTCTGCAGCCTTCCCAGGTTAGCCTCCTTGTTGATCGTCTCCGAGTTCACTGCTGAAAAGGTTCTGAAAGCCTGCAGGCTAATAGGGGAATCAGCAACATTAGAGTCTTTGCAGCCCCTTTAAGAGACGCAGACCACACAGAAGCAAGTCAGAAACCTTGTAAATGCCTCAAAGTGAAGTGGCCTCAGAGAGGCTGCGTAAGTAAGGGATTCAGCAAATTGATTGGGTCACTGATGCAGAGACTGGGGCACTGTGTCTTCCACCTGTGTTGATCCATGCTCTGCTCTATCTCCCCACCCCTGTCCAACTGCACTGAGCCAATAGCCCTCACACATTGAGGAAGGCTGCTCCACTGCTAGTGAAAGACCTGAGAGGTTATTAAATGGGGCTTTAAATATGCAGATCAGTGTCCCAACTGTGCGAATGGGGCAGCTGATCTACTTCCCAGGTTACCTCAGGTAAAGATCCCCTGCAGCTGGGAATCATACTGGCAAGTGCCCTGCCATGTTCCTGACTCTTCCCACGTCTAAAGCCCTCGGGACTATTTGCCCATTTTCTCTGTGTGAATCAAAGAGAGGAAGGTTTCTATCATTCCTAAAAGAGAGTATAACACTGCCTGCCTCTTGGCTTGATCAGAGCTGACAAAACCTTTGAGCTCTCTGAATTGTAACAAATGTTCAAGTGATGAGCTTTACTGTGACTGGAGTATTTGATTATAAAAGTTCAAATCAAATTCGGAAACTCCTCCCTATCAGAGTGCTTAACCCTTCCTTGGAAACAGTACTACATCCACTGAAGTTTTATGAAATTTTCGGTTTCATTATTAAAACCCCATGGAGGTTTTGAGCAAAATGATGAAAGACAAAGGTTAGTGATGCTTCTGTCCCACCAATCAAATGGATTCAAAGAGAAGGCTGAGCAGTGGGTATACAGGACTTACATCCAAAACTGATTGTATTTCAACTCAGGGTCACAAGTTGCTTGCATAGTTCCTTTCGCAAATTTAAAGTACGTATAGGTGAAGAATGCTCAACATAACCCCTACCCATTTGTTTTAAGAATTGAATGGGCTTGGGCCTCATTTGACACAAAACGCCTCCAGTCTACAAAAGCCAAGGAATAAGAAGAGGGCATGATGCCAGCAAAGTGCTCCATTTACATTCTATGGCTGCAACTACAAAGGAACAGTAGCATTAATTATGCAAACTGATCATAGAGACAACGGAGCAGTAGGGAACCATTAAGCCACATGCTGTACTGCCAGTACTATACCACACAAGTATACTGCAAAATAATTGAACAGATGATCCATTGACTCAGTAGTTTCAGCATCAAGTTAGAATTGGTATTATAAAGATATGAAAGATTGGGGATGGGAGTGGGGGCGGGGGGGGGGGTCAGCTACTACCCTGTATGTTGTCCAGAAGAAGTGACAAGAAAATTTTACACAAGATTGAACTATGAATGCAAACATTGTGCTCATATTTATTGGGCTGCACCTAATTACCCTGTTAGGTCTGTTCCAGGAGTGAAAATCTTTGAAGGACATACTCCTGAAATTATATTGAAGCTGAATTTATACTGGCACTTCCTCATTTGTCCTGGATTTTGCAGTCAAAGGAATGGTTCTTGCTGTTCATCATTTTTATAGCTACCCAAAAAAGTTTTGCCTGCTGCTGAGCACCAACTTAAATGTTTAGAAATCCTTCCTGACAAGTTGTCCTCGACAGTAGCTTTGGGACATCTGTGAGCAGGACAATCAATGTATTTTCTTTCATTTAGTTTCTGATTGGATGTAGGCATTGACAGAAACATCAGCATTTGTTGCCTAACCATAATTTCCCTTGAACTAGATGGCTTGTGAGACCTTTGCAAAGTGCAGTTAAGAGTCAACCATACTACTGCATGTCTGAATGCTAGCCAAACACTACGTACTGCTAAGACAGGAGTTATACTGCACACTCTGCAAACACCAAATCATTTTGAGACAGCTTCTCAAAATTTTAAGATTGTCCCAGAAGGAACAAATAGTAAAAAGGTCAAACTGTCTCACCCTCTTGTATAATTCAAAATGATGGCGTAGTGTGACCAGTAATTCATTTCCCAGTATTATTGCTTTTTGTACTGTTTCTTTCCTCAGAGCTGATAGGATTTTAACCAATATAATAGCCTGGGCCTCTGCATTATTATTTCAATGACATTACCACAACATTGCCTTCTTACCTTTCAACTAATCAGATTAACAATCCTCACTGAGATCCACAGGACAGAAGTAGGATTCCTGGCCATAGGTGGAACCAGAAGCAGGAACACCCAAACATTAGCATCAGAGAAAGTAGAGTGAAGGTTTACCAGAGGCCTTCCATCTCTGGACCACTTTCATTCTGGCAGAGTGATGTCAGCAATTGCAAAGTAGTGGTAGCCTGTTAACCGAGTCAAATATTCAATTAGGCTACTCAGCAGGTGCTGAGCAGAACTTTCATGTTCACTGGAGGTTCTCCAAGACCAGGGAGAAACACAGCCAGGGCAGGGAGAGGGTGCCCTCTATTTGTTCAGCAGCTCAAGAACCCAATTGGTCATCCTATTCAATTTATGTCAATTCCAATCCAGAGTTTGTCAAGGAGGCCACACTGTAGATAGAAGCAGGGCAACCTGATGAGTAATTTTGAATTGCAGACTTGTCTGCATATGCACGCGGTTCAGAAGCTGCTGTCTGACTTACTCCATTCATAGCTTGTTGTCATTTTAACCCAAAAGCCAGGCATTGATACCAGGCAGTTCCAGATGGAAATGAACACAAGAGTGGCCTCGTTACTCAGACTAGCCCTGGAAAGCTTTCATGGAAGCCATCTAAAAATGATTTGGTGTTTGCAGAGTGTGCAGTATAACTCCTGTCTTAGCAGCATGTAGTGGGACACAGCTGTATTCCCTATCCTCATGACAATCACTCAGCACTTGTCTGAGATTAACCAACTGCCTGCCAATAGGAACACCTATTTCAACAATAGGCAAGGGTCTTTTTAAAGCTACATAGGTCATTGGTTTTGTTGGTATCTAGAACTAGGGGGCAGAGTCTAAATATTAGAGCCAAGCCATTCAGCAGTGATGTGAGGAAGCACTTCTGCACATAAACAGTGGGAGAGGCTTAGAACACTTGTCCACAAATGATAGTTGATGCGAGATCAGTTGTTAATTTTAAATCTGAGTTTTGGTAAGTAAAGGTATTAAGGGATATGGGTAAAGGCAGGTAAGTGGAGTTAGGCCATAGATCAGCCATGATCCCATTGAATGGTGGAACAGGCTTGAGGGGTTGAATGGCTGGGTATCATTGAAATGGCTCTCAGCCTCAAAAGGGAAGGACATACTTTTAACCAAGAAACTGGTGGTTGTACAATGCTGGGTGAGTTTTTTATTATTATTTACTCATGGAACATGGGCATCACTGACTGGACAGAATCAATTGCCTGTCTCTAGCTGTCCTTCAGAAGCTGCCTTCTTGAGCCCATGTGCTGTAAGTTGACTCACAATGCCCTGAGGGAGGAATTCCAGGATTTTGACCCAGCTCCGATGAAGGAATGATGATATATTTCCAAGTGAAGATGGCGAGTGGCTTGGAGAGGAGCCAGCAGATGGTGATGTACCCATGCATTGAAGATTTGAGTATAAGATTAGGGATGACTTGCTCCAGTCACACAGGGACTTGGTGAGGCCACACTTTGAGTATTGTGTGCAGTTTTGGTCTCCTAGTCTGAGGAAGGACATCGTTACTACTGAGGGAGTTCAGTGAAGGTTCACCAGACTGATTCCTGGGATGGCAGGACTGACCTGGATTGACTGGACTTGTATTCACTGGAATTTAGAAGAATGGTGGTGGGGGGGGGGAGCGGAATCTCTTTGAAATGTATACAATCCTGATGGGACTGGACAGGCTAGATGTGGGAAGAATGCTCCCAATGTTGGGGAAGTCCAGAACTGGAGGTCACAGTCTAAAGATAAGGGATAGGCTATTCAGGATCTGAAGGAAGGATTTCTTCACACAGAATTGTGTCCCTGTGGAATTCTCTCCCACAGGGTCAGTTCATTACATATATTCAAGAGGGAACTGAATGAGGCCCTGGAGACTAAAGGGATCAAAGGGCATGAGAGAAAGTGGGAGTGGGATACTGAACTTGAATGATTGTATTGAATAGTGATGCAGGCTCTAAGGGCTGAAAGGCCTACTCCTGCACCTATGTTTCCATATTAAACAGTAACTGTTTAATAAAACTTATTAGGAGACAAATCAAGAAGAATCTTTCCAATGACCTGTCCATGTTAGGTATCAAGCAAAAGGTGAAATGATCTGCAATGGGCTGTTGAGGAAAACTAAGTGCTTAGATCAGCACCGACAACTTGAAGAACATAGGAGATATCCCCTGGCATCATTTGCATAACAATGACATGGAACAATTGTTCAAACAGATGCCCTCTTTTGGGCAGAAAGCCTTACAATTATATTTGCTCCATCTTGGATCAAATGCACATTCCTGTATTTTATATCTGATGAAGTTCTGAGTTCTGAGGAAGGGTCACAGGACCTGAAACATTAACTCTGGTTTCTCTCCACAGACACTGCCAGACCTGCTGAGATTTTCCCAGTAATTTCTGTTTTCGTTTCCAATTTTACAACCGATTTGGCCCAGTTTCTTGGTGCACATGTGTTCTCCAGAATAGGAACAATGTCTCAGACATTGTCCAAGGTATAAAACCCTTCATAGTGAGCCTTTCATAGGGTACTGGACATGTCTTGACTATAGTAATCTGAAAGAGTTGTGTTACTGCCACAAGCAACAAGATGCTTTTGATAAGTGTGTGGTAGGTTGTGTTCAACTGGACTGAGGAGAATTCTCAAATGTTACCAAGGTGCAAACAGACCAGCCAATTCCTATGAATGTTTATCATTCCTGGCTGAGGCCAGAGCCTAAGCCAATCCCTAAAAGAGCATTACAACCCATCAGACATGGCAGCCTCTTCTTCTGAAACTGGTGAAGGATGAAGTAATGCTAAACACTCAGAGACACAGAAGAATTAAAGTAATTGGTGTAAGATTGCACTAAGTCAAGTATGTATTTAACAATACCTGGGGCCAGTTGTACCACAGGCATCTTTATCATTGGAGTATGCAAATCATGTTGAAAGAAATAAAAATATAATTTAAACATTCATCAATAATTTTGTTTTAAAATGTTACTTGATATCATCATGATTTTCACAAATTCAACAATGTCTGGTCAGAAAACTAGCCAGACATGACCGAAAGTTTTAAAACGAAAGTAATGCAGCACCAATAATGGAAATTCAATCCACACCATGTAATGTTAAGTTAGTCAAGAAGAGCAATGGAGTAGGTTAACTGATTATAACCTAAGCTGCCAATATATCAAAACTCAAACACTTTTTAACACAGCACAGTGTCGCCTAAAGTAGTGGTTCTGAATGAGTTACGTAGGCTGCACCCATTCTACTGATCTTGTACACAGTCTGTGGGTGGAGATGAGGAGTTCTACTCTACCTTTCAAAGAGAGCCAATGTATCTTTACCGGCTCCCTAAGGTCCTAGTAATTATGTCTGACAGAATATAGTTTATCATGCAATAAATGTTGTCTTTTCAGAACCGTGCCCTCTTTAGATACTTTATAAGTGTTGTATCTACTGCTATTAGTCATTAGGTACGCCCAAGTCAAAGCAAAGACAAAAGAGGAATCGTCACAAATATCTCTCTCAAATAACCCTCGCCCAATGCCACATGTTGATGGAGGTAGCAAATACTGTAAAGTGCCAGCTGTTGCCATCTGGGAAATTATGAAATATACAAAACCACAATTAGCAGCATTGTAATTCAAGAGTCCATAAATATGTGAGAGTTTTTGGAATGATGATGACTCCATTCCCTTTGGAGTCATTATCATTAAAACAGTTGATCTTTAATAATTATTTGGTTCATTTAACAGCATTTTGAAGCCTAACAACAGTTAATATGCATACATAATCACACAGAATTCAAAAATCGTTTATAATTCTAAACTTTGGCAATGCCACAAATACAGTGACAGAAATTGTCAAATAGATCTCATTAATACAGTCAAAGCAGGAAACATCCACCTTATCTCATAAAACAGCTGGAACTACTATTGAAGGAAACAAACTTTTGCATAAGGCAGAGGTCAGGCACCTAATCCAGAAGGTTCCTTTCGAAGAAAATAAGAAGTCTTTCCTTAACAGCTGGTATGTTACGTATAACTGAGTTAAGCATCAAACACTAAATTGGCACACCCAAATTCAGATCTCAACACCTCATTTAAGATTTTCTTGTCTCAAGTTTGTACTCAACTAAGACTCCTGATGGTTTGCAGTCCCTCTCTGTAATGTACCTGGCTTTGACAGGCTTCAGCTCCATCTTTTCAATTATCTGATCAGTTAATAATGACAGACACTAATGTCTGTGATACAGGCTGATTTTTCTCCTTAAGTGCAAGAACCTCGATTGAAATGCTGATATGTTTAAAGAAAAGGTGTTAGGAATATTAAATAATTCAGGGCAAAACAGTCAATGCTGTTTTGTCTTTTTGGTTTACTGATACAAGATAACTTTTTAGTGCAGCTCAACTGAAGTTCCCTATTAAGCTCTTCACAGAGTTGTTTAACTGCCTGCTTATCAAGCAAAAATCTCCTAATCATTGTATTGTCTCCGTCCAATGGAACAGCTTCTCTCAAAGGGTTATCCTGTGCACAGCCAGCTTTCATTGTTCTAGGGCAATGCAAACCCTTCTCAAAACCAGGGTTGCACTGCATGCTTTTACTGACAGTGAAACAATTTGTTGTTCAAAGGCCTGTAGAAAATTATAACTCATTTGCATGAAGCTGTCCCACTGTTGGAGGAAAGAATACAAGAAAGCAAAAATGGTATAAAAATTTGGTTAATTTGTACACACAGGTCATTCAGGGGTTTTGGTTGTGTTTTTTATAATACTCACTGTAAGTCATTTTTATAATAGTTATTGCAAAACAGGGTAGTAGTATAAACATTTTGTAAGTGATTAATCAATGTGCCAATTTTGTCTCCCTGCCCATCTGTGATCTGAGATTGTCAGCAGTTTTGTTTAAAAATTTGTTCTTAAGGTATACTTGAATATTTATTGTCAAGTCCCAGTAACATAAAACTAGATTAACATGGAGGCCATTACCAGGTAGATTCCCAAAGATTTATTCATGCACTGGTTGAGATTTTGTAATTAGTTTGCTAGCAAAAATGATAATCTTCTGAAGTTATCCACAATTTTGGCAATGTTTCACAGTGGGTTTGAATGACCTCTTGGTTGCTATCAGAAGTCCCCTGTAATAAGTACCAGCTTCCACTTTTAAATGGCAATGCTAAGGATCCATTGTACATAATTAACCATAGGTCTCCTCTGCCTTATAGAGGGAGAGAGAGACAAACAATTGGTTATGTATAGCTTAAGGTACCGATACCACAAGAATGGGATAAAGTGAGGAGGCAGGTCTCCATGAGCTACCACAACCAGAACAGAGACTGAGCCCATGCTGTTGGTTTTACTCTACATCATATTCTAGTCATCAAGCCAAGTGATCTAACTGAGCCCCGTTTTTAAATGGAAATATAGTGAGAAGCTTTCTTTTTAATGTTACATGTTCAGGTCCACATTGCATAATATTCTAGAAAAACATCTGGTCATTGTCAAACCACAATTTTTTTAATCCAAAATCTGGACAGTTAAAACCATCAACTAAAAACCAATGGAATTTCAAAAATCTTCCTACTTGCTGAAGCAATGATCAATAGAAACCCTAAATCCATCACGAGTTTATGATGTGAGCCACTTCATGGGGTATTCAATCGAGGCAAAATGTTTCCTCATGCACATGGTCAGAAAGTCAACGGTTGAGATGCCCTGAGTCACTTTCCTGCACCACCTAGTGGTTGATTACAGAGCAACATTGCCAGCCACCTGCTAGATATCTTAAAGTAATCCAGTTCCGAACAAGTCATTTTAGATTCAGAACATTAATTCTGTTTCTCTCTCCACAGATGCTGCCAGGCCTGTTATGTTTCTCCAGTATTTTTTTATTTTGTTTCAGATATCTCAGAGTACAATGTGTAGGGTAAGGAGATAAACCATTTGAAAAGATAAATGCAGAGTGTTCATCACAGGCAACAATGATGACACTTAAAAAATAATTTATTATCTGTGAAGTATTTTGAGATTTCTTCAAGATGCATAATTCACTATAGAAATGTAAATTCTATTCTAACAATAATTTATCTATGAAAGTTGTCCTGCAAATCAGAGTGACTGAACAGCTGATGTTGTTTTGTTAGTTTTTACGGGTAAAACATTGAGGCCTACATTTTGGATGAGCGCGCACTCTGTTACATCACAACTTGGTCCAAAGTAAATTGTCTACATCACTTTTCTTCTCAGTCATTAACTTACACCTGGGCATGTCTCCATGAGCCCTAGCACAACCAGCCCAGTATCTATGTTAAGTGGAACACTTCATGATTGAATTAATACAATGGTTGTTTAACTCGAGGAGATATCACAGTTAAACCATCTCTCACCTTAGTCTAACATGCCTATCCGATGCTTCACAGCTTGTATAGCTGAATGGTCTCACAGCAGCTGATCCATCCTACTTTGTACTAGCATCTACACAAAACAGAGACCTGTCCATACTCATGCCTCATGGATCTTCTAAAGTCATCAGAGAAGAGACAATTCTATTCCTTAGTCTGTGCTCAATTTGAAACCAATTGCTGCCAACCAATTCACTGCACCACCCAGTTCCCATAGTCTTCAGATTTAACTGAACCAATTTGATTCAGCTTAGATGGTGCAGTAGAAACATCAACCTGACCAGTAGAGTAATTTTCTATTTGTGTAGTTACAAAATTATCATAAATCACTACCTTACCCAGCATTCCAGTAGGTATTTGGTAATGACTGTATTATCTTTGTTTCAATTTGGCAAGGAAAAGAAAATGATCAAAGTGGGAAGAACAATAGTCTATTTGTATTTTCTACACAGACGTTAGTATCAGCACACTTTGCTATCAAAGCATCCATTTCATGGTGCTTGGCCAATTACCTGATGCATGACCCTTAAAAACTACAGGAGAGGAGAGTGTCATCATGAAATGTGTACATATTGTACAACTCATTGAAGTACCATGGTTACATGTTCATACCTTATGTGAAATATGGTATTGAAGTAGCTGATTTTTGACAAAGGCTGATAGGAAAATAGACACTGACTTTAGAACAACTTAAAGGGATCAAAAACGATAAGTACAGACAGGAGAATAAGTTTATTTGAGTTAATAGATATTTGCTGAAGTAATATTTACTTTACCAGCATTTTCTTACCAAGTGTAATTGCTTTAACAATCCAGCAGAAATTAACTGGGCATCACAGGTTGCTGAAACATGGATTCAATTGGTGTTTAGTACATTTTAAGCAAACATTTTTCCAGATAGAAGTTAGTTTTTTCCAACTGCTAGTCTACAATTTGAAATTGTTGCAAAAAGGCTTAATCAAAATAAAACTTTCGGTGTTGGGGAGGAAACGGAAAAGTGTAGTCAAAATTACATTTCCAGTCACAGTTTCTCCTTGTTTTGTTAGGTGAATCTTCTTTCTCGTGCACTGCTAGTGTGGATTTAGTCATGCCAAAAATGGCTCAGACTTCAAAGTAATGTTTGTTGGTCAAGACGTTATTAATATGCTGATCATGGACACACATGAAGGAAAGTCTGCTTGATGCAAAAAACCGTGTTATTGTTAAATATGTTCAATGATTTATATCTCTGAGCTTAATGGCATATTTAGAACAGTTAGTGGAAAGCTGGGTCCTTTCTGTTTGATTTTCTCACCACCAGTCAGTAATTATCATGTTCTTGCACTATCTATGGAATGCTTGAAAGGTCAAATGTCAATAGAATCCAGCTTTAGAAGGAAATAAAGCAAGCACTGTTATAGATACATCGTTGCTGACTGTATTCCGACAAGCCAAAATTAACACAGAGACACACAAAAAGAAAAACTACATGCATGTTGTGGCCTGTATAAAACGTAGCTCAAGTAAAAAGAGCCTACTGTGTAACTTGATGATAAGGCAGAGCTGATTATATTTAAAAAGTACAGTACAGTTCACATACGAAACCGAGTCCTTCTTGAGCATTCCAATCTCACTTGCACAAGCTATTTGAAGGAGTGGCGAGGAATTTATAAAGCATAACAGAAAACAAGGTTGTTATTTTCCCATAACTGTGAAAATCATAACTCAAGAGTTACTTTAAAAAAAGCCCTGAGAACTTGAGACAATCACATTGACATTTGACATCAGCGGGCAGAGGCAGAGGAAAGGAAAGCTTTAGGCTGACTGTCAGTGACCCGGAGTCCCGTACGGCTCACCCCAGCTCCCCAACATGTGTTTCTCATTTCCTTGCTTATAGCAAGCCTGGGCTAATGATATGTGGCTTGGCAGGAGGCCCACGCTGGCACGCTGCCTGGCTTGTTTCTCATTGTTCAGTCTACTTACTGAAGCTCTCTTTAGGGCTGCTTTATAGAATAGTAAACATTTAAGATGCTTTGTGTATCTGCATGTATGCATCTCGTTGTGAATGGGTCCAACACACCCAGACAATAAGGCATGAAAAGACTGCCTGTGGGTGATAGTTAATTCTAAACACAAGGCTGTGCAAATTAAAACAAATCTCCCATTAGTGCTCGCCACTATAAACATTGTGCTGTGCAGATATTCTGAAAGATGGTGGCATGGGAAAGTTTTGCCCAGTGTTTTTGATCCATCATAGAAGACAGCTCCTTATAAAGCATGGGAAGAAGCAACTGACACTAGGAAGAAGGATGCTGGGGCATTTAATTTGGCAAGTTCCTAAAGGGATTATGGTAGATTTAGAACCGTCATAACACAGCCTCTGCAGTCTATTACTTTTTTTTGCTATTTGTCTGGCATGCTTTTATCAAATGTTTCTTATTCAGTTCCTGCTGTAAACTTTACAGCTATGTGATCTTACTGCATTCAGGCTAAATCAAGATGGTCCATATGCCAAATAATGCAGACATTTTCACCCGAGGGGGTGGGGGATGGGCTCGAGAGCCTTCAGGTACAAATGCAAAATTGAAAAAGTTCTTTCCCGTACAGTAGATGAGGGCATCACTGTCCTATTAATAATTTGTTGGTCTCTGTTCCATGAGATAAGTCAATTTAAGGTTGACACACAGACATAGGTCATGATTCATCGTCCCCTATACAGCAGCTGTTGAAATGAACTCACAACATCCACAAAATGCACTGATTTAGCTTTAAGTTCATTGGTGGTATACATTGCCAGTAGTGTATAGCCATAAAAATTCTTGGCTTATATCATGTACTGGTGTGTTACAACACACTTTAGAAGAAAAATCAGATTGCTTTATTGTTTGAGCTTGGCTTTTCTGGTTTGTCATCACTTCAATCCCTCCAGAGTTTTTTTTTCATTTTATTAAAAGAACAGCCCTGAAGTGACGCTATGGGATTCTAGCATACAAATGCTTAATGCATTTGTCTGATATGCCTCGCTCAGCTAACTTAACAGAAATGACAACGCATTTTTTTTAAATAGTTCAACGCCTCCACTGAAATACCAGAGAGAAATCTTAAGTGAATGTGTTGAGTATTTGTACACAAGTGTTCCTTGCCAACATTTCAAGGCCTTGGATACTTGATCAAGAAATAAATAAGTGATGCACGCTAATGGTTACCTGCCAAACAATTGTATGAATAATGCATGTCTATATCATGACTTTGATTACGGATTGTTGGTTTTACCACATATCTGGGACAATTTGTAAATTGTCATACTATCCAACAATTTACACTCCGAAGCTTCATCTACTTCTTCATTGAGTCATTAATAATGAGGACATAAAAAAAGGTATATCTTGCACCAGTCTCCTGTATCACCATGTGCAAGTCTTTTCTTAAAGCAGTTTCCCACAGGTTCACCCACTGCAGGCCAACCACAGCAGTGTGCAGCACAATCTCATCGCATCCCAGCTACATGAGGGGCTCTACGCAAACCAATGCTGGACTGAGCAAGACCAACTATCACCTTGTCAGTTTCATGTTCTTCTGTTGTGGAGATCTGGAGACAACAACACAAATACAATGGTGTCGACTACACCATTGACCAAAAACTGAATTGGATCAACCATAAAAATATTATGGCTACAAAAGCAGACCAGGGGTGAGAATTCTGTGGCGAGTAACGCACCTCCTGTTTCCTCAAAACCTTTCTACAATTTACAAAGCACAAGTCAGGAGTGTGATGGAATACTCTGCACTTCCAAGGATAAGTGCAGCTCCAACTATACTCAAGAAGCTTGACATCATTGTTGTGGTTCTGTTCGCCGAGCTGGAAGTTTTTGTTGCAAACGTTTTGTCCCCTGTCTAGGTGACATCCTCAGTACTTGGGAGCCTCCTGTGAAGCGCTTCTGTGGTGTTTCCTCCGGCATTTATAGTGGCCTGTCCCTGCCGCTTCCGGTTGTCAGTTTCAGCTGTCCGCTGTAGTGGCCGGTATATTGGGTCCAGGTCGATGTGTTTGTTGATGGAGTTTGTGGATGAGTGCCATGCTTCTAGGAATTCCCTGGCAAGCCAGACAGAGAACAGCCAGGGAATTCCTAGAAGCATAGCACTCATCCACAAACTCCATCAACAAACAAATCGACCTGGACCCAATATACCGGCCACCACAGTGGACTATAGGGCAAGCCAAACAAAGAACAGCCAGGGAATTCCTAGAAGCATGGCACTCATCCACAAACTCCATCAACAAACACATCGACCTGGACCCAATATATCGGTCACTACAGCGGACAGCTGAAACTGACAACTGGAAGCGGCAGGGACAGGCCACTATAAATGCCGGAGGAAACACCACAGAAGCGCTTCACAGGAGGTGCCCAAGCACTGAGGATGTCACCTAGACAGGGGATGAAACGTTTGCAACAAAAACTTCCAGCTCGGCGAACAGAACCACAGCAACGAGCACCCGAGCTACAAATCTTCTCACAAACCTTGACATCATCTAGTACAAAGCAGCTTACTTGATCAGCATCCCAAGCCTTGTCACAGTGGTAAAATATGGACTGTCGATTTTCAACTTCCATCATCTGATTTTAATGTCTGGGATCTTCCTGGAATAGAATGGTTTCATGAAAGGAGAAAACACTGACTTCTGCTGTCCACACCAGTCACTTGACCAGATTGACTTCAACTCATGAAACTAATGTGAGATGAACAAATAAAAAAATAAGTGTTGTCGTCGCCGGATCCAAAATTAAACCGGAAAGCATGAGAGAATTTAACTAATCTGGTAACATTTGTGTCGAAAGAAGTAAAATTAATGTTTGGAGTTTGATATGACTTTTCTTCAGAACTGAAGAGAGCTGGAAAATGATTTTTTTTTCATGTCGGCAATGGAGAGGGGGGAGGATCGATGGAGGAGGTAAGGTTCCCAGAACAAAAGTCGAAAGAAAATCTAATGATAGTAGAGGAGATATATTGGTTCAAAATAGGTGCTAATAGTAGGTTTGAACAGCAGAAAATAGATCAGCTCTGCTGAGAGCAAACCCATGTAGGTGAATCAACAATGGAGGGGCATGTAAACAAAATAGAGGAGTGTTCGTGTTCTGAAGTTCTTGAATTCCATGTTGAACCCTGTTGAACTGTAAAGTGCCTGAAGGAAATGTGAAGTGATATTCCTTCAATTTGTGCACTGCAGCAAGCCTTGGGTAGATATGTTAGAACATAAGAACTACAAGCAGGAGTTGGCATTCAGCCCTTCGAGCCTATTTCCAGCATTTAAGACATGAGTAATATCCCAACAATTAAAGGGAATCAGGGGGCTGAGTTGAGTATGGTTGCCATTACAAAAGAGAAAGTGCTAGAAAAACTAAAAGGTCATAAAATTGATAAATCCCCTGGCCCCAATGGGCTACATCCTAGAGTTCTGAGGGAGGTGGCTGAGGAAATGGCGGAGGCGTTGGTTGAGATCTTTCAAAAGTCACTGGAGTCAGGGAAAGTCTTGGATGATTGGAAGATCGCTGTTGTAACCCCCTTGTTCAAGAAAGAATCAAGACAAAAGATGGAAAATTATACACCAATTAGCCTAACCTCGGTTGTTGGTAAAATTCTAGAATCCATCATTAAGGATGAGGTTTCTAAATTCTTGGAAGAGCAGGGTCGGATTAGAACAAGTCAACATGGATTTAGTAAGGGGAGGTCATGCCTGACAAACCTGTTGGA